>NC_133533.1:29126514-29439321 GCF_048544455.1 Silene latifolia | reverse complement strand
TTTTGTATAGATTTTAACATTTGGAAATAACCTATTGGGATTTTATTCGGAAGTTGGTCTAGCATGGTGGAAGCCTTCTTATAGTTGATCACATGTCCTTGAGTCTGTCATAATATACACACACAAATTAATTCCCTAATGAAATGAAAAATAATGAGCTTGTAAAATGAAGAAACAAAATAAAGGGTTAATTTACTTACTAGTAATGCATAGTCCGCCGCGGTAGGGTAGTAATCATGTAAGGCTTCATAGGTTCTTTCGGTTGCCGAACTAAGTGGGCTAATGATGAGACGGGTGTGATCACGATACCACTCCATGTAAGGGTCATTATAAGCTATAACCCCATTGTATGGAGTACCGGCCGGCAACAAATGACGCTTGCGATTCGTCCACCATTCAATGCCGCGACGATGCATATAAGCATAGTTTTTCTCTTTCATTCGACGATTAATTTTATGCAAATGCGGATCCGTGTCTACTAGAGGTGGTACTTCTGGATGATAACCAAATTGGCGAACCACTATATCCGGATAATGCCACTCAACAATTTCAAAGCAAATTAAAGGTGTTTTCACGATCCACTCATCGGTATCCTCGGTACATATGGCCAGAAGAAGAGCAAGGATACTAGGGGAATAGGGTTGCCACGTAAACATAGTCTCCGTCATGGTATCAAATGCATGTCTATACGTAACCAACCCTTGAAGATGGTCTGTAAACCTCCTGTCAACTTTTAACCATTTGCATCCTAAGGGGTCAACACCAACTACCATTTGAGACCCCAAAGGATATTCAACACCAACCTCTTCCGCAATGTGTGAACGGAGAATCTTAGGTCGACCAATGGAGATTCGCTCCCAAGACCACAATTGAAGAAGTCACAAACAACCTCCAATATTAAAGGCGGATTTTTTACTAGCCAAGCACAAGTTGCGGTAAAGACAAGCAAGAACACCACTACCCCAACTATAGTCATCCAATGTTGTTAGATCAAGCAAAAGTGGGAGAAAGACAAGTGAAACTTTATTTCCAGTTTTATCAGGAAAAAGAGTAGTTCCAATCAAATACAATAAATATGCCCTAACAAACTGATGAATTGTCAACTCATTAGCATCATTTGGCAACACTTGGAAATTAGCAGCTAACCACTTTAATTTTAAGGTGGATCCTTTTATCCATTCGGAAGATGGTCTAAGCCCTAAATGATGTTCCACTAAATCACCCCAAGGTAAGTCTCCTCGACCCGTGATTGGCAAACCACCAACCTTAAGACCCAATAGCACATTCACATCTTGTAATGTTATAGTAGCCTCCCCAACCGTTAAGTGAAAAGTGTGAGTCTCTTGTCTCCATCTCTCAACTAAAGCGGTTATGAAATCCGGGTGAATACCAACAAAAGATAGTTTATGTATTCCATGAAATTGCGTACCGCTTATGAAATTTGCAACTGCATCAGGTACTTGGAAACCCTCTTTCGACCTAAGATGATTTCTACACACTAAAGGAAGCAATTCCTACAAAAAAAAACAAATTAAAGTGAGAAGACTAGGATTTGTATATAAGACAACAAATTAAATGAGTCAACAAATGTGAATAGTTTACCTCTCCTTCCCCTATACAACTACTTCTATGCTCGCCTTGTAGAGTGAAATAAAGTCTACATCAATATCATCATCTTCACTAAACAACATAACATCCTCTTCTTGGACATCCCCTTCAATCTCACCCCCTTCAATATTACAATCTATACCCTCTTCATCAACATTATTAGTACCCAATGACACACTTGACCAATTGGGGTTCTCGACTTGGGTAATCATATTTGTAAATGAGAAAAGTGAAGATTGAAAAGAAGGTTGAGTAATTTCATTAGAGGGGGCAATAGGTACCAAATCTATGTACAAATCCATAGAGGCCGCTTTCGATTGACACACACTTGCCCACAAAGCTCTTAAACTTCGATCATTATTCAAACAACACAATTTATAACCTCTCACACTTGGAAATTTCATCCTAACATTTAGCTCAAATTTTGTGGGATCAACCTCTAATGCATCATGAATTTCACTCTTAAGCTCACTAAATTTTATTTTATTATTGACAATAATAACGGTTTCGCATCCCCCTTTGTAAGATATACTCTCACCTTCTTCAACAACATCACCATTCCACCAACAAGTTAAGGGATAATTATTTATCTCCATTGCTATAACCACACAAGTAAATTAAAAAAGATTAATAAACCAAAGTTACTAATTAACCAATTTCAAACTCTAATTATTAAACACACACAACTTATTACAAATTAGGAACTAATTCAACAATAAAGATTGCAAAAACAGAAATAATTAGTACCTTTAGATTAGATAGGATGAAGAGAACTTGCTTGTTGATAATTTGTGTGAATTAAGATAGCAAATAAGCAAGATTTGGGAAGTAATTAGAATAGTCGAAATCTAGGGTTTGCAATTTGGGGGTTTTTTTTTTCACTGTCGAGTAAATGGGGGGAGTAAAAAAATGACGTTTTTTTTTTTTTTTTTTTATTTTTTTATAGACAATTCAAATCGCTGTATGGGATAGCGATTTGCTATAATTTCACAACCAAATCGCTGTGTGAGACAGCGAATTCCCTTGAATTTTTTCGTTCAAGTTTACATTAGCTTCTGTTTGTTGTTTTCAAAATTACAAGACCCAAATCGTTGTTTTAGAAAGCGATTTGGTGTCAAAAAGGGTAAATCGCTGTTTTAGGAAGCGATTTAGTTTCAAAAAGGGAAAATCGCTTTCCTAAATAGCGATTTTATTCAAAACTGACAAAAAAAAAAATTGATGACGTGGACCCATTGGCGAGAATTAGTTTGAAATGGACACCAAAGCGAGAAATAGTTTGCTCCATAACCCTACTTTGAAAAAAAATTCCATAATATTTAAAGCAAAATTCAAAAATTGTATAGTAGAACTTAAAAGGTACAAAATTAGATATACTACATGTAATGTATATTCTATAAACTGCGAGATTCGGTGCTATACCCGGTGGCGCTACTAATTAATTTACTTAATTTTCAATACTATCATCTCCGAGAGATCAATATCTATATCTATTTATCTATATCTATCTATCTATCTATATCTATATCTATATAAAAGTATAATAGAAGAACCACTAAACATAAACTAGACACGTGTCATCACCACAATGAATATTTTCTCGTCGACATATCCCTAAACCCTATTTTTCTTATAACCTCGGTTTCCTACATGCGACTATCATCTTTGTGGGTGGCTTCTCAAGTTCTTGATTTCACAGTCAGTTTGCATGTAATCTTCTCCTCCAAATTTTTCATTCATCTAAGTAGATCATCCGTCAATATTTAATCAGTTTAGCCTAATTACATACTATGTCAATATTTCTTTTAAAAAAAAATTTAGATCTAAAATTTGATGGTTTGAAATTAGCTTAATCGTTTTAAACTTGTGATGGTTGGATATCATTTGAAAGATTTATTAAATTTTGGTAATTGCAGAAATTTCAGAATTTTACTCCTTCGGGTTTTCTACTTTGGGTTCAAACTTTCAGGTGTGCATCATATTTTATCCACAAAATCTCACGTTAATCAGCTACATAATTACAGTACTTGACACTGTCAAATCCCATGTTCATTGTACCCCTTTATCTCTGTTTTCTAGCTAAACTAATACAGAGTAATAATCTTTCATCCATAACCCCGAAAATTTAAACTCCTAATTTTTTGTTTTTCAAGGTTTTATTAGTCAATTAATTGTCTTTTATTACTGGGTTTTTTGTTGGTTTTGTTCAATTTTCTTTTATTTGTGTTTTCTGTTATGCACACCACTTGTTTGATCTATTGTCGAAGTGAAATTAAGGATGTATTAAGCGTTAATTGATCATGAATTAATGAACAATGAGCTTAAATACAACCCTGAATTTCTGTCAAACTTTTCAGATCACCAAAATTTTGGTAATGAGATTGAAAATGGCGGGGATTTCAAAACCCTAATGAAGAGTTAAGAACGATAAACACCTAAGAGGGAGAGGGGGTGAATTAGGTGTACCTTTTAAAAAATTTCTCCTTTACTTGGTTAATGACTAACACAAGTAAGATCAATTAATACGAGTTTGAGAAACTTAATGGATTGTAAGTTCACAAACGGTACAGCAGGTCTATGCAACAGTATGAGAGACTGTTGCATGATACTGTCGTTTCGTACCAAAAATAAAATACCTAAGTACAACTAACAGAAGTCAGCGGTAAGTAGGGTCGATCTCCACAGGGAGGCGGTGTACTATCTATTTGTCCGTTTATCTGTCTAAATGTCACGATGGGGGTTTTGGTTGTTTTGATTAAACTACTGAGGCTAAGGCAAAAAGGAATAAAAGCAAGAGAAATTAACAGAAGAGAAAGGAAGTATGCTAGGAGTCGGTCTACCGTGGCAGCTATCAGATCTTATACTATCATGAATACTAAAGCGATTAGATTATTGATAAGAAGAGCTATGGTCGTCACCTTTCGGTCCTTAAACCGCCCTAGAGCGTAAACAGCTTAACTTTCGCCCTCACTGCAATACCCTATTGTAATTAAGCAAGCCTTCCCTTCCAATCTTTCGATCTAGGTCGGGGTTAACTAGATTTATGGTCTCCTGCATGCATTCATTCGACCGGATAACAGTTAAATTGCCTAATATAATTCTTATCGCAGGGCTAATCTATATAAGTCGGTTAAAACATTGCTACCACGCTTCCTAATCCTAACATACTAAGGGGAAATTAGCTACACATGGCTCGGGGTACTACACTAGCAATTGCTAATCTAATAACATAAGACATGGCAACTAAAAGGAGAAACAATAAAAGCAATAAAAGAAAAAGGAAGAAAAAGGGAAGAAATAAGTTACTGATTTAATGATCCGGAATTAAGAGAACAAGGTAACAGTGTATTGGAACAAATAAGAGAGGAGAAAAGAGAGTAGTCAAGTGTGTCGTACATCGACATAATGACTCCCTATTTATAAGAAAATAGGGCTTATTAAACCTAATGACGGAATTAAACCTAAAAAGCCCAAATCGGCTAAATCCACTCGATCGACTAACTAAAGCACTCGATCGAGTGGTATTCCTTAGCATTCCTCTCGATCGAGAACAATTCCTCTCGATCGAGAACTTCTTTCCCTTTAATCACTCGATCGAGAAGAAGTATCTCTCGATCGAGCAAATGGGCTCTCGATCGAGCACTTCTCAGCGCGTAATTCCTACTTCGCGCACTGAACTTCAAACGTCTGCCATTTCTTCGTTACTTGGTCAAACAGGGTGATTCCGGTGGCATTGGAAAGCTAAAAGGACAAACTTTCATCTCCAATTGGAATCACCTGAATATCTGTTGTAGAACTCGAGATATGGCTCTTACAAGAAGGAACTAGCAAATTGAAGCACTCTCTTGGCTCGCCTAACTTCCTTACTCCAATGCGCATCTCAAAATAGTACTTTCCAAGCTCCGACTCAACTCATCTCCTAAATGCATGCGTAGGGACATGTTTTAGGCTTGTTTTCACTCCCTTCGGGTTCATTCCTGCAAATAAGACAAAATAACCCAAAGTAGCATATTCGGGGCATTTCGTAGCATAAAACCACGATAAAAGCATAGAAATACGTGCATAAAATAGGCTAAAAAGACTATATAAAATGCACGTATCAAATCTCCCCAAACCAAACCTTTACTCGTCCCCGAGTAAACTAAAATGCAACTAAAGGAACGGAAAAAGATAACTCAGAGCCAGCTACAAATGCCCACTTAAGCCAATTTAATGCAAGCAAACTAACACTTATAGCAGACAGTCAAATGCAAACGAGTTATAGGATGTTTATAAATAAAGCTGAACCTTCGACCTTGCAAGACCTTTAATGATGGACTCTCACGGGTCACTCTTTCTCTCATGAAGCAAAGGGCGAACATATATGTATAAGAGAGAAAGAAAAATAGTCGCTCACCTAAACTACGACTCACATAAACATGCATGCAACTAATATGATAGACAATTCTAACTACCAAACATACATTCCAACCAAACAAGGTCCTGTCACAGCCGAGGGCTTACAAAAATATGGTAAAGTGAGGCAATGGGTAAGAAAAGGCAAAACATTTATGGGAATGTGGAGGTATAGGTGATCAAGCTAGTACCTAAACAAAACCATACTGACAACATCCGATTCCAACTCAATTATGAATTTAAGCACATGCCCTTCATTTGGCATAAAATCTCACCAAACCAAACCAAACATACTCCTCAAGTGATATAAGATAGAACATAGGAGTGAAACCGTCTCATAATCAAACATCTTTTTCATTTTTCTTTTCTTTTTCATTCTTTTTCTATTTTCTTTCGGTTTCTTTCTTTTCTTTTTCAACTCTTTTTTTTTCATTTCTTTTTTTTTTTTTCATTTCATCATCACGTTTTTTTTTCTTTTTCGAATTCTTTTTCCTCCTCCTTCCTTCCTACCAACTCCAAATCAATAGAATATGAACCAAACTTGATACAATAAACAATATACCGCAGAACCATCTAAACTAGCTTGACAAGGCAGGCTAAATTTGGGATGTAGTTAAGGGTCAACAGGCAAATTTGGCTAATGTGGAGTTTATGGGTAAAAATGAAAGAAAGGGAAATTGTAAGCACCTCCCTGCATGTGACACCAACCACTAACCCGAATGTATGTAGGCAAAAAGCAATTGAATTTCATATATGTGCAAATTGATGATACATGATATGCTAGGAGTAACTACTCACAATCCTACATGAAACTGGTCATAAATGACACCAGTTTATAAGGCTCTAATTCCTTAGAATTTATAAGTAGGTTGCCAAAATTTCAGATCAAGTCTATATGTTCAGCTAAATTAAACATTAACTCGTAGATTATGCAATAAGACAAGGCTAAAAGACAATCAGTTTAATGCAAGGCTTAAGCAAAAAGACAGTTGCAGTGCAATTTCATCATTGAAATCTACCGTTCCGACTCAACCTATATGCAGAAATAAACATGAAAATTTTTGAATTTTTAACAATTTTCTGATTTTTATTGAATTTTTGAATTTTTAGCAAAAATAAACAACAATGCAAACATAAATTAAACGTGATAACTGAAATGCAATAAAAACAAGATGCAGACACAGATATGGATGCATAACCTCCCCAAACCAAACCGTACAATGCCCCCATTGTACCAAAACATGGAAAGGAAATGCAAACTGAAGGAGAAAGAGAGTAAATGCGGAAAAACTCACAAGACGCGCGAATAAGGGGACCTCCCCAAACCGACCATGAACATGGGAGGTTGCTAAAGGCCCGGAAAACCGTCTCAGGAAGCTAATCCAAGTCAGCACGTGGAAAGGGCATCCAAAACTGCTCGATCGAAGGGAATAGCAGTCGATCGAGTGGTTTTCTTTCTGCAGGTGGTCGATCGAGTGGATTAATTACTCGATCGAGTGAATCCATCAGCTAAGGTGCTCGATCGAGTAGAAAAACTACTCGATCGAGTGCTCTTCAGCGTGTTCCTGCAAAACGCAATGAAAAACAGCCCGCAAACTGACAAAAACAAGCATACTGAGATAGTCTATGGTATAAAACCATTTATTACAACTGAAATTAAATAAAATGCAAGATAAAATCTCCGGGTTGCCTCCCGGGTAGCGCTAGCTTCAGTCAGGTCCCAGCTCGACCTTCTTTTCTTCGAGCCACTCAAATTAAACACAATCAAAACAGCTCAAAGCGCGCAGTAACCTGTCAAATAGCTGCGCATGTGCTACACAACAGCATAAGTAGCACCAAAGTGGAATAACAGAATAGGAAATTAAAATAATAAACCGTTTAAGTCTAACAAATTTCCTATGTGAGCTCCTAAATTTATCCACATAATAAAGGAGCGCGGGAGCAACTGTCAATATATGGAGGTCCCGATTCAGATTAGCAAACTTGAAATGATAAGGACGGTGAAAATTCATTAAATTATGCGTCCACATATGAGGGGGTATAGCTTTGAAAAAGGAAGCATGAATAAGACGAGGCAATTTACAAATAATAATGAAATTACCGTTTACTACCTCAGGTCGATCACTCTTAATGACGGAATCATAGATAAAAGAATTCATTACCTCTTCCGTGCTAGGAGTAATTACCGTCTCAGCTGCTTCTTCATCGACCTCCTCAGTGGAATCCATCCCGTAAATCGCAGCTTCAAGTGTATCCGACTTACCGTGAATAGGGGAGGTTTACCGTAACCTTCATCATCGTCAGACTCGTCATCCAAATCAAACCAAAATGACGAACCAAAGCTCCCAATGGCCATTTCAGTCGATCGAGCAGAATAATCGCTCGATCGACCAACTTCCTCCCGCATCTCACTCGATCGAGTAACAACATCACTCGATCGAGAACTATCCTCCTGCATGTCACTCGATCGATTAAAATGTTCACTCGATCGAGCACTTTCTCCTGGAAAATCACTCGATCGACCAATAATAGTCACTCGATCGAGTGATTCCTCCTGTACAGCGCTGAAATCCTTGTGTGGAGCAGTGAAATATGATAGAAACTCGTCATCCGAGTCATAGAGATCATCCTCAACATTGGGTAACACGGTTTTCTCAGGGGAGAAACCGCTCTCAACAAGGTATACCTCTTCTTCTTGTATCTCAGCTGCTAACTGAGCAACTACAGACTCGAGCTCAAGGATTTGAGCATCCGCACGTCTATCACTCTCTTGCCTCACTCGATCATAATTCTGCACTTGAGACGCAAGTATCTCCATTAAAGACCTCAGTTCTGCAACCTCTTCTTCTTGCATCTCACCGCTAACCGAGCAATGTCGGTTCGAGCTTTTCAAGTCGCGAAGAAGTGCGTCTATCATGATCTTGCCTCTCTCGGTCACGATCTTGCAATTGAGATGCAAGTGTCTGCAGTAAGGATTTCAGCTCCGCAATCTCTTCTTCTTGTATATCAGGAGGATCTTGTTGCGGTGGCCATTGATAGGGTGGATGTGGCGGCACAACTACAAAATGCATTGTGCTCGTGAAACCACATCTCCCGTAGTAGATCACCGGCTGTTCCATATAATGGGACATTGGTGATGGGTCAAAGGTACTCAAGCCTTCCCTTTGACGGTCTTTCACCTAGAACTGTCTAGGTAGTACCTGTAAGGCCTATCAAAACAGCACTAAACAAAAGATTAAAACGGCCTCAAGGGAAAAATCCCCTGAGGCTACAAACAGATAAAATTAAACAAATAAATAGATTGATTGCCTCCCCGGCAACGGCGCCAAAATTTGATACTGTCGTTTCGTACCAAAAATAAAATACCTAATTACAACTAACAGAAGTCAGCGGTAAGTAGGGTCGATCTCCACAGGGAGGCGGTGTACTATCTATTTGTCCGTTTATCTGTCTAAATGTCACGATGGGGGTTTTGGTTGTTTTGATTAAACTACTGAGGCTAAGGCAAAAAGGAATAAAAGCAAGAGAAATTAACAGAAGAGAAAGGAAGTATGCTAGGAGTCGGTCTACCGTGGCAGCTATCAGATCTTATACTATCATGAATACTAAAGCGATTAGATTATTGATAAGAAGAGCTATGGTCGTCACCTTTCGGTCCTTAAACCGCCCTAGAGCGTAAACAGCTTAACTTTCGCCCTCACTGCAATACCCTATTGTAATTAAGCAAGCCTTCCCTTCCAATCTTTCGATCTAGGTCGGGGTTAACTAGATTTATGGTCTCCTGCATGCATTCATTCGACCGGATAACAGTTAAATTGCCTAATATAATTCTTATCGCAGGGCTAATCTATATAAGTCAGTTAAAACATTGCTACCACGGCTTCCCTAATCCTAACATACTAAGGGGAAATTAGCTACACATGGCTCGGGGTACTACACTAGCAATTGCTAATCTAATAACATAAGACATGGCAACTAAAAGGAGAAACAATAAAAGCAATAAAAGAAAAAGGAAGAAAAAGGGAAGAAATAAGTTACTGATTTAATGATCCGGAATTAAGAGAACAAGGTAACAGTGTATTGGAACAAATAAGAGAGGAGAAAAGAGAGTAGTCAAGTGTGTCGTACATCGACATAATGACTCCCTATTTATAAGAAAATAGGGCTTATTAAACCTAATGACGGAATTAAACCTAAAAAGCCCAGCCCGTCAGCTAAATCCACTCGATCGACTAACTAAAGCACTCGATCGAGTGGTATTCCTTAGCATTCCTCTCGATCGAGAACAATTCCTCTCGATCGAGAACTTCTTTCCCTTTAATCACTCGATCGAGAAGAAGTATCTCTCGATCGAGCAAATGGGCTCTCGATCGAGCACTTCTCAGCGCGTAATTCCTACTTCGCGCACTGAACTTCAAACGTCTGCCATTTCTTCGTTACTTGGTCAAACAGGGTGATTCCGGTGGCATTGGAAAGCTAAAAGGACAAACTTTCATCTCCAATTGGAATCACCTGAATATCTGTTGTAGAACTCGAGATATGGCTCTTACAAGAAGGAACTAGCAAATTGAAGCACTCTCTTGGCTCGCCTAACTTCCTTACTCCAATGCGCATCTCAAAATAGTACTTTCCAAGCTCCGACTCAACTCATCTCCTAAATGCATGCGTAGGGACATGTTTTAGGCTTGTTTTCACTCCCTTCGGGTTCATTCCTGCAAATAAGACAAAATAACCCAAAGTAGCATATTCGGGGCATTTCGTAGCATAAAACCACGATAAAAGCATAGAAATACGTGCATAAAATAGGCTAAAAAGACTATATAAAATGCACGTATCATTGCACAGCACTGAGAGCGAGATTTAACGTGTAAAAGACGAATGATAAGAGAACGTGAAAGTAAATAAACAAACAAGACGATGTTTAAAAATTGGTTCAGCTCCTACTCCGGAGCCTACGTCCAACCGTTATTTTATTGCTTGTTTAGAAATTTACTCAAACTTAACTAAACCATTACAATGAAAACAACTCGCCAACCTACTTCGATTGCAATTGCTTAAAGCTATTCCGCTCCAAGACTTTCTCTTGCTCAAAGCTACTCCGCTTCAAGACTTAAGGTTCTATCTCAATGGTTTACAGAGTCAGAATCTCAGTGGTTCACTTAAGAACATGGAGATTACAATTAAGACCTAAACACGAGAATCATTGAACATATTCTTTTATGCAACAGTTAAGTGATCTGATACTTGGAGATTTTACAGCTTTGAAAAACAATTGAAGACTTTTGAAAAACAGAAAATGGTTTTGCAAATGATTGAAGAACAAAGCTTTTAATGCTGAAAAGATTTGCAAAGTGTTTACAATGAGCATCTCTTTCAAAGTCTTGCAATAAATGAAAAATGAAGTGGCTATTTATAAAGAAAGGTAGTGTATAAGAGAAGGATCTTAACACTACATTAATCTAATATCCACAAGTTTGTAGTATGCATTTTCATTTAAAAATATAAAAGAACAACCAGGTTTGAGAGGCTCAAGGTGGCTGCATTTTTCCAAAGCAAAGGAGTGTTTCCCATAAAGTATGGGAACTCACAATTTTGCCACAAATGGAAAAAGCATAAGACCTATTTTTAGCATGAAAAACAACTTGCTCAAATGAGATTGGCATCTTTTAAATTATTGTGCAAGCATATTCCTTTTGTTCTTTTTGTTCTTCAGTTTGAAATAATGTTCATTTTAAACATAGAAAAGCTTTTTAAAGAATTTCAAACACTTGTGAATTTTCCCGAAAATTCTCCATTCGTTAGTACCAGAAACCATGGTGCAACAGTCTCAGGAACTGTTGCATGGTTTTACCATAACTTATGCATAAAAGGAATATGTTGAACTACCTCGTTTACAACATTTGTTCTAGACTATGGGCATGCTTGACTTGTCCTTCATCTTGATCATCTTGAACTTCTTTGAACAATCATGGGATGCTTCAATTTATTAAACATTTACTAAGAGGAAAACAATTAAATCATAATGAAACTTGGCATCATCAACTAAGTGTGTTCTAACAAATTCCCCCTTTGATGATGGCAAGTTTTAAATATGTGTGAAGTTCCCCCTAAGCCCATGGTGAGTCGGTCTTTGAACCAAATAATAAGAACATTAATTAAACAGGATCAAGGTGAATGAGGGTCAACATGCTTGGCCTAAGTAGAGCATCTAATCATCATAGCTAAGACAAATTCACGGTGAACGTTAGCTGAAGAGTTGTTAGTTAACACATAAACACATAATTTAACTACTTCCCCCTCTTGACATCATCAAGAGAAGGACAGAAACATGTTCAAGTAGTACATAATTAAACCAAGGACAAATGTTCAAAATAAGAGAAAAGAAACAGCCCATAATTTGCATAAGAGTTAAGAACAAAGAACCAAAAGGGTAGGAGGGCAAGGGTAGGTACAGATGCCTCATTCATCATCGGACACATGACCACCAAGAGCTTGCACACGCTCAATGAGATCTTCATTTAGGGTTTTGAGCTCAGCAACGTCTTCATTTAGGGTTTTGATACGGTGGAAGATTAGTTGAGGAAGGTTGATGGGACGGCGTTTAATAATGTGGTGAATAAGGATCATCTCAAGGAGAGAACATCGTCCCCTACTGTTATTGCTTGGTAAAATGGCTCGGTGAACAAGGTTAAAGGTGAAACGGTGGGGGGCTTGAAGTTCATGGGCATAGATGTTGGTGGTTCCATTTTCATTGTCGGGTCGAAGGGTTCTCATAACCTCATTAGCCATAGTTTCATCAATATCACCCCAAGTGGTCTTAGGGAAGGTAGTAAGACCCACGGCTTCAACCTAAAGGTAAGAGGCAAGTTGGTCAATGGTCAAGACAAAGGGTTTTTGATTTATAAATGCCGAGAGAGTTCCTGATGCAACATCAACCTTGACTGTTGCATATAACTGAATCAACTCCGACATGTAAACCGGAGAGTATTTGTCGAGGAGATTAAACCAACCCTGACCAAAAATAGCAGCTTTGAAAAATGCAAAAGCCGGGGAAGAATCATACCATGTTTTCTTGTATCGTCTCCCACTGTGGAAGCAACATGTAAGCATGCCATGACATAGCTTGAGGGTGTCATCCGGAAGGTCGAGAGAGTTGAGATGAGCAAGGACCTCGTTCTTGAATGCCTCATCGTGAGTGGTGACCATCAACTCCGTGCATGTATTGAGAGAAATTTTATCCTCAATAACATCATCATCTTCCGTTAGAAGGACCACCTCCTTCTTCCGTGGGTACCTCGGCTTTTTAGCCGCCCTTGGCTTTGATTCCTTCTTTCGTTTGATACCCGCCTTAGATTTTGCCTTTGATTTGGTGGGAGTTTCAATGATAATATCATCATCATCATCACCAAACAGTTCAGTGATTTTGATTTGGGATTTTGTTTTGGGGTTTTCGGTGGAAAGGGGGTCGAATTCATCAGCAACAGTGTCTTCATTGGTGGGTTCATTGATGTTTTCAATGTTGGGAATGGCTTCTTCCTCATGAAGGACTTCTTTTTCTGAATTTTGATTTGGGGAATCAATTTTTTCAGCATCTTTTTCACTCACTGTTCCTTGTTCTTTTTCGAGTTCACTCTTTTTCTCGTTTTCCTCATCTTTTTCACTCATTTTTTCTTCCTTATCATCATTCTTTTCAATTTCATTTTCCTCTTCAACATCTTTCTCATTTACTTTTTCTGATTCTTTTTCTTTTTCCTCCTCAACAACATCATCAACAACCTCATTTTCCTTTTCTTCTTCAATAACAGTAGCAATAACCACATCATCATCAATTTCTTTGTCTTTGTGGATGTTGCTTGCTATTTGTTTGAGCGTGGGCTCGTCTTCCTCGGAATCAACATCAACATTTGAGTCCAACATCAAGGAGATTGGTGGACTTCGTTTTAATCCACCATGGCCTCCTCTACCACGGCCTCTTCCTTTGACAGCCATGGATTTCTTTCGTGCAACATTTGGCTTAACTATTGGCGGCTTGGTAGGAGACGGGGTGGGTTTGTCGGATTTTTCAACACTTGCAGCGGATTTTGTGGATATTTTTTGCTGGGCAATATATTTGGGGTTGAATGTATTTCTAAGGTTTTGAATTTCTCTTGTAGTTGATTTTTTGGGAGCCATTAAGAGGGTGATGGGTTTGACGGTTTAGGAGATGAAAGAGGTTGAAGGAATTTTTGAATTTTGAAGTGAGTTTGTGGGTAAATGGGAAAGTGGGGTTATTACATGGGGGTTTTAATTGAGGGACGGTTGGATTTAAAGAGGGAGTGGTTGATAGGTGTGGTGAAGTAAGTGTGGGAAATGATGATTGTATAGCAGACGGCTAGGGTAGGATTAGCTTGATAGGACATAAAGTAAGTGCAAGGCTCAATGCAAATAATTCAAATGCAAAATGTGGAGTTCCAATGCAATTTTTCGGCACACTTGTCATATGATAAATTAGACATATTTAAACTTGAGAACATATATACATCATTTCATCTCTAGTCAATCATATGGGAAAGATAATTTTGATTTGTGTCACATGTCGCCTAACAAACCAATTTCCAACAGAAGTTTTACGAATTGTTCCCTTTCTAACGGTTTTGTAAAAATGTCCGCAATTTGATTTTCCGTTCTACAAAAGATTAGACATATATTTCCTTTTTCGACTTGATCACGTAAAAAGTGATGCCTTATGTCAATGTGTTTCGTCCTAGAATGTTGTATTGGATTTTTCGAGATGTTAATGGCACTTGTATTATCACAAAATATAGGAGTAGTTTCGAAAATAAGACCGTAATCACGCAATTGTTGTCGTACCCAAAGAATTTGAGCACAACAAAGAGCGGCACTTACATACTCACTTTCGGTCGTGGATAGAGCAACAGTATTTTGTTTCTTGGATGCCCATGAGATAAGGCACGGTCCTAAGAAGGTGACAATACCCGATGTGCTTTTTCTATCCAACGAGCTCCCGGCATAGTCCGCATCCGAAAATCCTACAAGATCAATGTCATAATGAGTTGGGTACCAAGGGTATAAACCTTGCGCTCCAATCAAATACCTAAAGATCCTTTTGACGGCTTTGAAATGTGATTCTTTAGGATTTGATTGGAAACGAGCGCATACGCACACACTAAATTGTATGTCGGGTCGACTAGCGGTTAAATAAAGCAATGAACTGATCATACCTCGATATACCCTTTCACTAACACTCTTACCATTTTCGTCTTTGTCAAGATTAAGCTTGACAATCATAGGTGTAGGCATAGGATTCGAGCTAGTTAACCCAAACTTACTTATCATTTCCTTTAAGTACTTTTGTTGGTGGATCATGGTTCCTTTTTCATCTTGCTTAATTTGAAGACCAAGGAAGAATCCAAGTTCTCCCATCATGCTCATTTCAAATTCAGAAGTCATAAGATCCGAAAAGTACTTATAAAGAATGTTGTTAGTTGCACCGAAAATAATGTCATCGACATATACTTGCACAAGCAACAGTTCCTCTGACTGTGACTTGATAAACAATGTCTTATCAACCAAACCAAGTATAAAACCATTTTCTAATAGGAATTTTGAAAGCCTATCATACCAGGCTCGGGGAGCCTGTTTTAAACCATAAAGTGCTTTGTCAAGTTTAAATACGTGATTAGGGAACTCATTGTTTATAAAGCCCGGAGGTTGTTCGACAAAAACTTCTTCTTCAAGATAGCCATTTAAGAAGGCGGTTTTAACATCCATTTGAAAAAGTTATATACCAATATGAGATGCAAAAGCTATGAGCATTCGTATGACCTCAAGCCTAGCTACTGGTGCAAAGGTTTCATCGTAATCAATCCCTTCTTGTTGATTAAACCCTTGTACCACTAGTCTAGCTTTATTCCTTACGATTTCTCCACATCATCGAGCTTATTGCGATAGACCCATCTCGTACCAATTACAGTACGTTGGGATGGTCTAGGGACCAGATGCCATACCTTATTTCTCTCAAATTGCTCCAATTCTTCTTGCATAGCCGTGACCCAATATTCATCGGATAGTGCCATTGTGATATTTGTGGGTTCAATTTGTGATATGAATGCTTCGAAAGCACAATGATTTTGGAGAGATGATCTGGTTTTGATTCCAGAGGTAAGGTCACTGGTTAAGTTTGATAGAGGATGGGAACCTTGATGCTTCCATTTCTTTGGAACAAGGGTGTTAGAGGCCTCATTTGTTTCGTTTGGTTACGATGCAACGATGTCGTTGGATCGTTGCATTGGGAATATTGTGTGAGGGTGTTTGTGGATTGGTTTCAATTTGGTTAGTGGTTGGTTCACTGCACTCCTCATTCCCCCTGGATGAGCTAGCTCCATTTTGAGATGAGGGAGGGTTAGTTCCCCCTGAATTTTGGCCAGCCTCCTCAAGCAACAGTGGCTCCAACTGTTGCTCAGCTTCTTCCACGACTTGATCCATGTCATGAAGTATCATTCCAATTTCGAAGTCATCGTCTTCCTCATCATCTTCTTCATCATTAACCTGAGTGTTTGAAACAAAGAGACTAGATTCGTCAAATATTACATGAACGCTTTCTTCCATTTTCATGGTTCTCTTATTATAAACTTTGTAAGCTTTACTATGGTCGGAATAACCAACAAAAACACCTTCATCACTACGAGCATCAAATTTTCCTAGGTTGTCTTTTCCATTATTATGTATAAAGCATTTACTACCAAAGCACTTTAGATGGGAGATGTTAGGTTTTCTTCCTCGTAGTAGTTCATAAGGGGTTTTGTTAATGATTTTTCTAATCATGACTCGATTGTAGATATAACAAGATGTGTTAACGGCCTCGGCTCAAAAGTTTCTTGGCACTTTAGAGCTAATGAGTATGGTCCTAGCCATATTTTCAAGAGTTCGATTCATTCGTTCCACAACCCTATTTTGTTGAGGGGTTCTTGCGGCCGAAAAATTGTGGCTAATACCGTACTCATTGCAATAAGACTCAAATGATAAATTCTCAAATTCGGTTCCATGGTCGGATCTCAAGGAGACAAGTTTATAACCAAATTTGTTTTGGACCTTTTTAACCCAAATTAAGAATTCATCAAAAGTTTGATCTTTAGAACTTAAGAAAAGAAGCCAAACAAATCTTGTAAAATCATCAACAATGACACAAATATAGCGACTTCCACCTTTACTAACAATACGCATAGGTCCACATAAGTCTATGTGAATGAGTTCAAGAGGTAAGGAAGTGCTAACAATCTTTTTGGATTTAAAGGAGCATTTTACTTGTTTACCTTTAACACAATCATCACAAAGTGATTTGAATTCAAATTTGATGTTAGGAATGCCATCAACTATATCAAGCCTCTTAAGGGTATTAAGTGTTTTAGCATTTACATGACCAAGTCGTTTATGCCAAAGCCAAGGGTCATTCTTTTGGACACTCATGCATGATAGTGTTTGACTTGACAATGAGTATAAGTTAGTCATGTAAACATCTTTGATACGTTTACCTTCAAGAATGAGTTCTCTAGTTTTTCCATCAATTATTCTACATTCACTAGCAAGATATTCAACGATGTTACCTCGATCACACAATTGTGATATGCTTAGAAGATTGTGTTTCAAACCTTTGACAAGCAACACTTTGTCGACACATAGTGACTTTGACTTACCAACTTTTCCAATACCAATGATTTCACCTCGTTTGTTGTCACCAAAAGTCACCATGCCACCATCGTAGGCTTCTTGCGAAAGGAATTGGTTTTCATCTCCCGTCATGTGACGAGAGCATCCACTGTCTAAGTACCAATTGTTGCTGCCTTTCGCTAATGCCTATAAGAAATCAAACGTTTAGTTTAGGAACCCAAACAAGTTTGGGTTCCTTCTTGACAACAACTTTCTTGACTTCTTTCTTTTTAATCCAAACATGTTTAGCCACTTTGGTACTTCTTTCTAGGTCAAGGACTCTCTTCACAACCATTGAACTCATGACCAGTTTTACCACAGTAATTGCAGATAATGTACTCAGGAAGTCCAGCATACTTTCTTCTTCGAAAATTAGTTACGCTTGGGTCTTGGTTTTGAGTGCAACAATCGTATGAGAACTGTTGCATTTGAAACCAAGTCCAAAGATTTTTGCACGGTTTTCATATTCTTGAGATTGTTTTAGAAGAAACTCCAAGACATTTTGACTTCCTTCCCATTTCAAATAGAACATCTTAGCCTCATCTAGCTCTTTGGTTAGTTTTTCAATTTTAGCAAGATGATTAAGATTTAGTTGACCTACTTTGTCGAACGCATGTTTAGCATGTCTCACTTCATCACTAAGCAATAAGCCAATTTGTTCAAGTTGCTTGTTATCTCTTTTGCACAAGGTAAGGTCAGCTAAAAGAGAGTCACGTTCTTTAGTTAGTGAAGACACATGTTTTGTGAGAGTCTCAATTTCCTTTATAGACTCAGATGCAACAGTTGCATCATCTGTTGCATTGATTTGTTCAATCTTTTTCAGAGTTTCAATTTGAACGAGAAGATCATCATTTGAATTTTGCACTCGATCTAAAGCACTTTTAACATGACTTGACTCATCATTTAGCATTTCAGCAATTTTGACAAGTTCCTCTTTTTCATTTTGACATGTTGTAAGATCAATCAAAAGTTGGTCACGTTCTTTGGTTAGTGAGGACACAGCTTTGTCAAAGGGCTCTTCTCCCTTGTTAGACACAGATGCAACATTGCATTGATCTGTTGCATGTATTTCATCAATTTTTTTAGCAAGAAACAAATTCTGTTTTCGGAGCCTTTTAATCTCCTTTTCAAGACACGATGATGAACTAGGTTGATCTACCTCATTTAGACATTCTTTTAGACCAACATTTTCTTCGGCTATGTCTTCAATTTCAGTTTGCATAGCCTCTAATTTATTGCTTTGGACACGACACTTATCAATGAATTGGTCTAGGAGATGACAAGTTTTGTCTTTAGAGAAAGATCGAACCTTTTTCTTGAGCTTATTTACCTCAATGTCAGAATCTGAATCTGAGTCCACGGAGTGAGCCATAAGACATTTGACACTTTCTTTCTTTGTTGACTTTGGAACATCATTGCTTGACTGAGACGAGATGCTAAGTTTGGCATCCAATTCTTTCTCAAGGACATCGTCCTCGTCAGAATCAGACATTCCCCAAATGGCAGTCATTAATTTGCTTTTGTATTCTCTTTTAGCAAACTCACGCTTTTCTTTAGACTTAATGTCATTCCACTTTGGGCATTCTTTGATTTGGTGACCTTTGTCACCACACTTGAAGCAACCAACAGTAGAAGTAGACTTTCTTTTGGGAAAGCGTCGTTTGCTAGTATAGTTATTAGACCTTTGTGAGTTTCGACCATTAATCATGCCAACAATGTTTTTAGTGAACATTGCAAACTCGTCATCTTCATCCTCCTCATCACTTGAGAGAGCATAAAGAGCAAGTCCTTTCCCTTTAGAGCTTTCACCGGATCGCTTCATGAAAGCTAACTCATGAGCCATGAGTGAGCCCATAAGTTCATCAAGGGATAGCAAAGAAAGGTCTTTAGCTTCCTCAATAGCCGTAACCTTCGGTTGCCATTTTTCAGATAGGCTACGAAGGATTTTACGTACTAAATCCTCAGATTCAAAGTTTCTACCTAGACTCTTGAGGTCATTAACAATACTAGAGAAACGAGAAGACAAACTATTAATTGACTCATCTTTTCCCATGTTGAACATCTCATATTGTTGCATGAGAAGATCAACACGTTACTTTTTGACTTGTGACGTTCCCTCATAAGCAAGATTTAGGGTGTCCCAAATTTCCTTTGCCGAGTCACATCCGGATATCCGGTTGATCTCTTGTTCACCGATGCCATATTGAAGGATGGACATGGCTTTAGAGTTTTTTTCGACTTTTCTATAATCGGTCTCAACATATTTATCCTCACTTTTGATAGACTTATTGCCATCGGCATTAGTCACCTCAATCTTGAAGGGACCATTTTGAATGATCAACCAACATTCGTAGTCCGTACTTTTAACATAGTGCTCCATGCGATGTTTCCACCAGGCATAGTTTTCTCCCTTAAAGATGGGATACTTAGTGTGTTTTGAATCGTCCATAACTATGGGATCAACTCTTTGGTTTTAACCAATATCAAGAGCACGAGGCTCTGATACCAATTGAAGAGTTAAGAACGATAAACACCTAAGAGGGGGAGGGGGTGAATTAGGTGTACCTTTTAAAAATTTTCTCCTTTACTTGGTTAATGACTAACACAAGTAAGATCTATTAATACGAGTTTGAGAAACTTAATGGATTGTAAGTTCACAAACGATGCAGTCTATGCAACAAGATGAGAGACTTGCACGGCACAGATTGAGAGCGAGATTTAACGTGTAAAATAAGAATGATAAGAGAACGTGAAAGTAAATAAACAAACAAGACGATGTTTAAAAATTGGTTCAGCTCCTACTCCGGAGCCTACGTCCAACCGTTATTTTATTGCTTGTTTAGAAATTTACTCAAACTTAACTAAACCATTACAATGAAAACAACTCGCCAACCTACTCCGGTTGCAATTGCTTAAAGCTACTCCGCTCCAAGACTTTCTCTTGCTCAAAGCTACTCCGCTTCAAGACTTAAGGTTCTATCTCAACGGTTTCTGAGTCGAGTCGAATCTCGGTGGTTCACTTAAGAACATGGAGATTACAATTAAGACCTAAACACGAGAATCATTGAACATATTCTTTTATGCAAAAGTTAAGCGAACGATACTTGGAAATTTTACTGACTTTGAAAAACAAGTGAAGACTTTTGAAAACAAAAAAACGGTTTTGCAAATGATTGAAGAACAAAGCTTTTAATGCTGAAAAGATTTGCAAAGTGTTTACAATGAATGCTTTTTCAAAGTCTTGCAATAAATGAAAAATGAAGTGGCTATTTATAGAGAAAGGTAGTGTGTAAGAGAAGGATCTTAACACTACATTAATCTAATATCCACAAGTTTGTAGTATGCATTTTCATTTAAAAATATAAAAGAACAACCAGGTTTGAGAGGCTCAAGGTGGCTGCATTTTTCCAAAGCAAAGGAGTGTTTCCCATAAAGTATGGGAACTCACAATTTTGCCACAAATGGAAAAAGCATAAGACCTATTTTTAGCATGAAAAACAACTTGCACGAATGGGATTGACATCTTTTAAATTATTGTGCAAGCATATTCCTTTTGTTCTTTTTGTTCTTCAGTTTGAAATAATGTTCATTTTACACATATAAAAGCTTTTTAAAGAATTTCAAACACTTGTGAATTTTCCCGAAAATTCTCCATTCGTTAGTATCAGAAACCATGGTGCACCAGTCTCAGGAACTGTTGCATGGTTTTGCCATAACTTATGCATAAAAGGAATATGTTGAACTACCTCGTTTACAACATTTGTTCTAGACTATGGGCATGCTTGACTTGTCCTTCATCTTGATCATCTTGAACTTCTTTGAACAATCATGGGATGCTTCAATTTGCTAAACATTTACTAAGAGGCAAACAATTAAATCATAATGAAACTTGGCATCATCAACTAAGTGTGTTCTAACACCTAATTTGTTTGATAAGAAACCCGATTTTGTTAACTTTAATGATAGCTAGAATAATAGTGCAGATTCAGTAAAAATCCCTGATTTTTCTTATGCTTGCATCAAGTTCTTGGGTGATATTCTGTTGGAAGAGGGATTAGATGAGACTCCCGCAAGGAGTACATGGCATTGCAGGCTACTGAGAAATCTCTGTATGAAGCGCTTGGAGAGCGCTATATACCGCATGATCATGAACCTTTTTGCTGTTCTTCCTTCACCAATCTTTCTTTGTCCATTTGATCTTCTATTGATCTCTGTATCATTTCTCATCGACTCACCTTCAGTCTCATTCTTCTCAAAATTTTTGTTTATTTTCTTTTGACTAATTACGGAGTACTATACTAATTAGTGAATTTCTTCAAAGTTTCTTCATAGGCAGTTGGTTTACGGAACATGAGCGATAAAATGACTAGATAAATTTGAATGTCATCAAAGTTTTCTTGATAAAAGTTTACTCGGTTATTCTTTGAATTCTCAGTACTTATAGTTTGTTCAATTGTATTACGGCTTATGTATTGTTATTTTCTTTTGGCAACAAGTTGCTGGGCATGGCTATGTACCAAATAAAACTTCACATCAAACTACAAGTATTAACTTTGTATTTGAAAATAGGATATAATAATTTAATATGAATGCGTGCATCATTTTGTACAAATACTAAGTTCAGAACAATAGAGGTACCTGGTATTTCATAAAAGAAATAGTGGTACACATGTAATTTGTTGTTGAGAAAAACAAGTCTTCTTTGTGGTAGGCATATACGTCACAAGCTTGCGACGGGTGAAGTATTATCCATGTGGGTACATAAGACAAAACCATTCATGTGGGTACATAAGACAAAACAGATTGTTATCCTAGGCACTTTGCGTTTGTCTTATCTACCCACATGAAAAGTATTTGACCCGTCAAAAAACTTACAATGGATATGTCTCTCACACATGAGAATTTGTGAGAAAAATAGGGGTACTAACTACTAAGTTAAAAAAATTTGTCATGATGATTGAATAAATACATTATACTCCATAGTATTATACTTGGTTTTGAAAAACAAGTATTCTATAAGTATAATAAGAAGGTATCATTAAGATGACAGGTACATTTACCATTACCCACACATGGTATCGATTCTCAATTTCATCTTTGAATGTCGAAAACAAACAATCATCAACAAGCCCGAAATCAACAAGGTAGCTCTTCTTCCTCCAGGTTGGGTGGTAATAGAAGCGAGGCAATAAAACATCGTCTGTCCACTTATTCTTACAAATGTCGAAACAACCGATCCTATGTTTGTGCAAAGCGGGTGCCCAAAACATCCAATGCAACAAACAGTTATCAATGAGGACCCCACCCTTCTCCATTGTATCTGTAGTAGACGCTGATTCAATTACGCTCCATGAGTTCTTGTTCATGTTGCACACTCTAGTTATTCTATTTTTCGTGGCGGATTTGTCGATATAATTGGAAACAACAATGATTATGTAATCGAGGTTTTCATGATCAAACCCGAACCCATAAAAATGTCTTCTGTAATCTTCTTCTTCTTCAAGGGTATTGATATGGCGGCAAATTCGGGTTTTCGGGTTGAGAATATAGAATTCGCTGGAGTTGACGTCACTGAGGTGAATACATAGCAAGCCATTGGATGTCCCGATGTGACTTTATTAGGACGTGCCTCTTCAAGGCTCGTATTGATAGTGACACCATCGCCCTCATCATGAGTTGCATTTCCACCTCCTCCTCCCACGTCATCATTAATGGGTGCCTCTCTCCTTGTTTTCTCCCCTCTTAGAGGTCTGAGACAGGGAGACCCCCTCTCCCCCTACCTCTTCATCATCTGTATGGAAGCTCTCTCCAACCTTATCCATAGTGCTTGTCTAGATGGAGATTGGACACCCTTTCCCGTTGGGAAAGGTGGAGCTTCCTTCTCCCATCTCCTCTTTGCCGATGATATCCTTCTCTTTGGCAGAGCCTCTGAGCGTAACTTGTGCGCCCTTCAGGATACTCTTCTCTCTTTCTACTCCTCTTCGGGCCAAAAAATTAACTTCCTTAAAAGTAAACTTATCTTCTCTAAACACACTCCCCCTTCTGATATTGCTCTCTTTGAAACCTCTCTCAGTATCAAGACCACTAAGAACCTTGGAACCTACCTTGGTTTCCCTCTTACCCCCAAAAAACCAAAGAAAGCTGACCTTCAACACATCATTGACTCCATCCAGGCTAGGCTTACTTCTTGGCAAGCCCGGTTCCTGACTCGTGCTGGCAGAATGTGTCTCATCAAATCCACCCTTAATGCTATCCCCTCCCGCTCCATGCAATGTATCCGCCTTCCCTCCTCTATTCTCCTTGATATTGATAAAATCACTAGATCCTTCCTCTGGTCTGGTCACTCTTCAAAGAAACTTCATCTCTCTAACTGGAATCTTGTCACCCAACCCCTTGCCACTGGGGGTCTCGGCATCAAAGCTTCCCGTCCCCTCAATGATGCCCACTCCACTAAACTTAGCTGGAAGCTCCTCTTCAACAAATCCTCCTTGGCACACAGTGCCATTAAAAGTAAATACCTACACCACTCTCCCTCTCCCTTCCACACGGGCTCTCATATTTGGAAAAATGTGGGACTCGGGTGGTCTATTCTTAAGCAGCACCTGACTTGGTCCATTGGTGACGGCTCCTCTATCTGCCTTTGGGATGACCCCTGGTCTCCTTTGGGGCCCCTTAGGAACGTTATTTCCGGCCCACTCAGCTTGAGCTCCGGGAATGCGAAACTTGGCACGCTTATTCATAATGGACAATAGTCCTTTCACTCCCTTGACTTCATCCTCCCCGATCACGCCATCACCACCATCCTTAGCATACCCTTCCCCTCCACTCTGAAATCTGATTTTATCACCACCTCCCCTGCCCCTAAGAACAAATTCTCCGTTGGAACCACCTACTCCTACCTTCTTGACACCCCTCCTCCTCTCCCTCTCTTCTCTCCTGACCTCTTTTGGCTCTGGGACATCCCCTCCTTGCCAAAAATCAAAGCTTTCCTTTGGCTTGCTTGGTGGGATAAACTCCCACGTAACCTCACCCTCCATGTTCGATCCATCATTCCCTCTCCTAGGTGTACACTTTGCGCTAGCCCTTCCCTTCCTGAGTCTACCCTCCATGCCCTCCGAGATTGCGATCTTGCTGCTGCCACTTGGTCCCATTTTAATGTCAGCCATTCCTTCTTTCTCCTTGATCTCCAACATTGGATCTTTGAGAACTGTACTGCGAGTGGCAAGTGGCCCACCCTCTTCTCCTTCATTGTGTGGCGTCTTTGGACAAGATGTTGTGATGCTACTTACTCTCCTACCCCTTCCCTCTCTCCTCCCCTGTTCTACAGTTCCATCTCTTCCCAGACCGCCTCTTGGAGTGCCGCCAACACTTGTTCCTCTCCAACCACCCCCCTTAGCTCACATGTCTCTGCCTTTCGCTTCCCTCGTAACTGGGCCCCTCCGCCGCAACATTGGTGTAAGATCAATGTAGATGCGGCCTTCTCCCCCTCCTCCTTGGTCACTTGTTTTGGGTGTGTTGTTAGGGACTCTGTTGGCTCTTGGGTTCATGGGTGGTCCAGCCGGTGTTTTGCTACTACCCCCTTTATTAGTGAGGTCCTTGCTATTAGAGAAGGGATTTTGCGGTTTTGTCCACTGATAAGTTTGTGATTGCATCTGACTGTATTAATGCTGTTAATGCTATTTTGAGCTCGACCTCCCCCTGTGGCCCTTTTGCTAACTTCATCATTGAGTGTAGGGAACTCTTAAAGGTGTCACCAGGACTGAAGCTTGTTTTTGAGAAGAGATCGGCTAACAAGGTTGCGGATGCTCTTGCTAAGTTCTCCGCGGCGGATACTACTCTCTCTAGCGGTAGTTTTAGCTGGGACTATGCCCCCTCTTTTGTTACGAACTTATGTACTCTTGACTTTTTAGAGGCTTGCACGTCTCTTAACCCCGACCCTCCTCCTTGATGTACTTGAACTCTTGGCTTCCTTTTTAATTTAATGTTCATTTCGACCAAAAAAAAAAAAGTTTGTTGTGGTGGGTGTTGCATGTGGGTCAAGGTGGTAGCAGTTAATGCGACGGTGTGCAGCGAGGACGAGGCGTTTGTCAGCTGTGGAGGACGAGAAAGAATGGCTGCGGATGTAAATTCGGGTGAAATCCCGGGATGAGATTAAAAAATTCAAGGATTTGCAGACGGATTTTAAGCGTAATAAGGTTATGACGGGTAACCTAGGAAGGATTTCTACCATCATTATATCCCTGTTGAAGCTTTCAAGGCCCATCATTGTTGAGTGTCTTTTTTCCATAGCGCTCTCGTTAAAAGTTGAAATTTTGAGTTATATTTCTTTTATAATCAATACTATATATTAAATCCAGAAACCAAGGGATTTCAATGTAATTAAAGAAAGTTATACAAATTAATTATACTATATAGTTTTAAATCAATAGCACCGTGTGATGGACCCGATTAAGGGATCTTAATGCAAATATTATATAGTTTGGGTTAAAATTAAATTATATATAAGCTTGGTAATTTTCCTAAACATGGTCAATTTCCTTAAAATAAAATAATTAATTAAGATGGTCAGTTTCCTTAAAATAAAATAATTAATTAAGATGCTCAATTTCAAGGAGACTTAAAGAAAGAAAATGCCTGATAATTTTCCTAAATATTTATAGAAGACTAGAAGAAAGTCAATTTCCTTAAAATAAAATAAATAATTAGTATAAACATGCACACTTATGGTATTAATTATTATCACCATAAAATTATATATATTAAATTTAAAATCTATTCAATTTTGTTAAACTTTATTTATAGTCTATTAGATGTATAGAGATGTTAATTATTTAACATACAAAAATATAATAATTAGGTTATAAATAATTCAAGTTAGATTTCATAATAAATAATGTTGCATAATTCTTTCGATTTGATTTAATACATATATGTAATATATTTATATAAATATATAATCCTCTTAAAAATGCATTCCTAAGTAGTAAAAGTAATTTCGTCAGTAAAGAAAAGAATTGTAGTAACATTGGATATAGGTATATGATAGTAATCACTCATTTGAATAGTAAAAGTAATAATATTATCAACGAGATTAGTGAGAGTGCTAGAAACAACGGGAGTAGTGAAATAATTAATATTAACGCGACAATAATGAAAGTAACAATAATTACGGCGAGTATAGTGAAATTATCAGTATTAATGCGGCGGTAGTGATAGTAACAATAATTAAGGTGGGAGTAGTGAAAGTAACAATGATTACGGGCAAGTAGTGTAATGTTATTACTATTGTTTCATTAATAAGAGTAAAATATTAATAGCGGGAGTATTGAATTTGTCTCATTATTTATTTCATCGTAATTTTAGGATATGTCATAGAAAAATATATTAATGATAAATTTATAGGTTATACAACTTTAAGTAATTTTACTTAATAAAAAAAATTAATGATAAGTAGAGGTAGCCCGGACGAAGTCGGGCACCAATACTAGTCAATCCGTATTATAAGAACCAGTGTAGATCCCGCTCAAATGCGCGGTATTTTAGATAATAACTTATAAATATTTCTAATATTATAGTTTAGTAACATGTTCAAGTGATATACTCCGTAGGAAAGAATATTTGATAGTTTTCACACTAGATACGATTGACGTTCTAACAGAACCTTATTATATAAATTATTTCACTGTTACAAATATTATTATTATACGATTACATTAACCAAAAAAATAACCTCAAATAATGAATTAATTATACAATAAAATTAGAAAATTTTTAAAAGGAGTTGTTCAACTTGTAGTACCTTTGTATCATAAGACAGAAAAAATCGAATTATAAAAGACATATTTTTTAGCCGAACTTCTTATCATTAAATGTCAATAAATTTTTATCATAAAACTCTTCAAAGAAAAAAATAATAATTTCGGTATCATAAAATAGACTGGAGATAAACTTATAGGGAATGTAATATATATTAAATCTTGTAAATATTTACATGTAAAAAATTATGCTCATTTATTACTCATCATACCTATAATACACAAAAACTTCCGAGAGACGGTCTCTCAATAACATTATTGAGAGACCTCTCATATAATGGGGTGAGGGACCCACTGAATTTCTTTTTTCCCTATTATGTCTCTCACTAAATTAGTGAGAGACGGTCTCTCATGAGACCTACTGCCTATAATATATGCTACATACTTAGCCCAAATTAGGAAATATTTTTTAGCGGGAAAAATGGGAGTTTTACCTATTCATTTAGTAAATAGGGGATTCGACTAGGAATTAGGAATTAGGAAATAAAATCCAAGTAAAATCATGGTAATAGTATATTAGGAATCGTAGTTGCTCATTCATGTACGAGTTTTACTCATTCATGTACTTTTTTTCATTATTTTTCCATAGTATACCCTTTGCCTAGAAACAACAAAAAAAGCTCTCTCTAATTCTCTCCCTCTCCAAATTACTCAAATCCACAAAATTATTCAAATCCGTCAAATTACACAATTATGAATACTAATTCTCGTAACGATCAAATAATAATTCTAATTCTTAATTTTATTAATTATATCAATCATGGCATTCAGGAAACCGGAAAGATAAATCAGACCAACCAGAAAAAAATTGTGTACAGTTCATCAATTTGTTGGTTTTCAATTCAAGTAATTAAATGGGCTATTGTGGTGTGTCGTTGGAAGCCTGATCTTTTCCTTCCGGCACGCATGGCCGCCATGTCGTATTAGTTGACAAATCCATAAGGCTGATGCCATTAGCAGTCAACTGACTTCAGATTTGGTTGCTCATTGAAAGGTCTTTGTTCTTCCGTGCCCTTGCTCTTGCTTCAATTAATTCTCATATTTCATCATCCAACTCAACAAAATGATCTTACATACCTAGTTCTGTAATCTTCAATTTGTCAAAATAAGCAAATAATTCATATATCTAAGAACAACAACAATTGGAATTTAATCGAATCAAACCGAAACGAATAAACAAGTGACGAAAAATAGACCTCATTAAGATAATCATTGGGAGGCGGATCTGTGAGATCGTCTGATGAATGGTCGACGGAGGTTGTTAAGACCGGCCGGTGCGCAAGAGGCGGCGGTGAGGGTGTTGGTAGTTAGAGTGAGAAAATAAGTAAATGAAGAAGATAGAGAGATTGAAAGAAGGGTATTGAAATAAAATCATTAAAATAAAAGGGGTATTATGGTCATTTACGTCCATGAATGAGTAAAACCCGTACATGAATGAGCAACACCCATTAGGAATTAGGAAATTATTACCTGTAATACTGCTTTTTTTTTAAAAATTATAAAATAGTCTCTTCTATGAGGAGACCTACCCATCAAAGTTTTATAATTTAAATTCACTTGAATGAGACGAACTTGCCATGGTCAGATCGTGCGAAACACACTAACCATGCCTAAACTCGTCCGTGTAACTCACGAACTTGCCAAGTCTTGTTTGTGCGTTTCACATGACACACTCATTCATGGTGAGTTCGTCTCACTTACACGAAGAACCCCGTCCTCGCAAGCCCTCGCATTGTCTTTCGAGAATTCCAATTATGTGCAAACAATTGTCAATCTAATAACTTGTTAGGGGTAGTAAATCCAACGTGCAATCAAAAATTCAATAACGTATATTAAAAAAAAAAGTTAATAGCGTGTATCAATCGAATCCATTTGGCTTAACTTGTTTTTCGCGTCTACGGCGTCGATGATCCTGATTAAAATAATTTTAATTATCTAATTAATCACATGGATTAAAAAATTGGACATACTTGTAAGATACTCCTCATGTTCCGGTCAATTGTTATTGTTTGGTTTTGACTCAAAGACCAAAGAAAAAGGGAGGGATCAATTATTAAATGACAAGTGGATCAAGGAAAGAACAACAATTGGGTAAGACACCCAAAATTAAAATAGGATGACATATGACCGGGCAGAGGGAGTATTTTATTAATAAAAGACAAAAAAAATAACTCTTGTTTGGGTAGTGAACGAAGCCTAGGTAGGATGCAGGTGATTTTTTGTGCGGCCGTGGGAAGCAGATGAAGGCAAATAGAGAGGAAGACGATGCTGGTTTCTAGAATTTTGGGGAAATTTTAGGAGGAAAATGTTAGAATGAGACAATGAGTGGCGAATACCTGAAGCTGGTCTTTTTCATTTTGTTTTTTCGATTTTTGGGGAAATTTTAGCGAGGAGATTCTTGCGTTTTTTTTTTTCGAGCAAGGGCGACAAGTTTTTTTATTTCGTTGCCCAAACTGTATAATATAAGCGACAATTAACTCTATTTATTGGACAATAGGATATTTGGGCAACAACAATATGTTTTGTCGCACAAAGTATATTTTTCGGCGACAAAAATTAGATCGACGCCCATATTGATTCGACGAGTAAATAATTTGTTTCCCATACTAAACTCTTTTGTCGCCCAAAACGATTTTTCTTGTAGTGAATTCGGGCCAGTGTTAAGCCAGGTTAATAACGTTTATTTTATCTTAATCCCTCCATGCCGGTCAATTGTTGTCCTTAGGTTTTGGCACAAAGACAAAGGAAAGAGGAGAGGGTCAATTACCAAATGACAAGTGGAACGAATTGAGTGTGAATGATTAAATTGTTCATCAATTTCACTCTTAAAATAGAAAGGACAACAAATGATTCATACACCCAAAAATGCCTGTCTAAAGAATATTGGAAATTGTCACATACTCATATGTAGTGAAGTTATCAATGCTTATTCCATCACAGCAGTCATACGAAGTAGAGTTTTACTGAAGCGGCTTGGGTATTGAGTTGCTCCGGGATGGCCCTGTTGACAACAATGAATCGATACTCAGAAGACGTTGACCACATAAAAAAAGTCAAGGAGAAACAGTCTGTTGTAATAAGGAGGGAGGAGTAGATATCTAATTGGATATTTATGATGGTAATCAAGGAGAAAGGCCAAAGGGGAAGCTAGTGAGCCGTTATTTTCTTTGAATGTCGAAAGCAAACAATCATCAACAACCCCGAAATAAACTAGGTAGTTCTTCTTCTTGCTGGTTGAGTTATAGCTGAAGCGAGGCAGTAACACTTCGTCTGTCCACTTATTCTTACAAATGTCGAAACAACGGATCGTTTGTTTGCCCAATTCGGGTACCCAAAACATCCAATGCAAAAATTGTTATCAATGAGAACCCCACCCTTCCTTCCTAAGTGGGTCCATTGTATCTGTAGGAATGGTTTGTTCAATTCGGGTTGTTGGGTTGAGAATACAGAAATCACTAGAGTTGAACCTACTGAGGCGAATACATAGCAAGCCATTGCAGATTTGCAGGCACCGATGACAGACATTAATGGACTACTACTTTTGCCGTAAATAAAGGTTGATGTGGTGGGTGTTGCGTGTGGTTGGTAACAGTTAATGCGGCCGTTTGCAGCGAGGATGAGGCGGTTCTCTCTAAAATTGGATGACTAATAAGAGATGGTCGATTATAGCAATTTGCCGGGAGTCGTCTTTCTATTTCCTCTAAACAAATATTAATTCTCGAATTGCACCTAATGTTGTCATGTTGATACTGGGAGCAAGCACTCTTTGATATGGCAAGTTAATTGTCTCATGTCCATTTTTCAGTTATGGCATAGTAATTAGCAAGCACACTTTGATATGGCATAGTAACTACGCATTATTTCATTAGCAAGCTTTGAGACGGCATGCATAAAAATAATCAAGCACGATTTAAGATGATTACTAATTAGTAAGCAAGCATAGTAACAATTAAAATCAGGAATGTCGGTATGCTTTGAGACGGTATGCATAGTAACAATTAAAATCAGGAATGTCGAAAACAAAAAATCATATTCCTTCATTACCCACCGTTTGTCCACTTATTCTTACAAATGTCGAAACAACCGATCCTATATTGATGCAATGTGGGAATCCAAAACATCCAATTCAACAAATTGTTATCAATAAAGACACCATACCTCCTACGTATCTGCATTGTATCTTTAGGAAACGTTATTTCATTTACTACCCTCCACCTGTTCTTATTCAAGCTATACGAGCAGGTTAAGCACCCTGTCAGATTATTTTGCTACATGATATCCAAAAGCTACAAATTTTCCAAAGTACAGATAGCTCAAAAATAGCTCTGCTTTCCATACTTACAAATAATGATCATTACAGAAGTCTTACGAGTAATTGGCACCTTGAATATACAATCTGATTTCCATAGATGGTAATTCTCAAAAAACTGAATAGCCATTACATTAATAGAGTTTAACTGCTAATTGTACTGAAACCCAAACAGAATAATTACCATTACAGACAAATAATACTCCGTTTATTGTTTTGATGATTAACTATCGAAAAGCAGCCTCAATATGGTATAAGAACATCTCATCCCATATCATTTTCCTGATCTTATCGACTCCAGCGTCGGCGTCCACGTCAACCGTACATGGATATGGAATCGGTTGGCTTGTAAGGGAATAATACATACTTCGCATGTAGGGGTGTTGCAATGCCTCTGCAGCCGTTATCCTTTTTCTTGGATCAAACTCCAACATTTTGTTTAGCAAGTCCAACCCCTCTTGATCGGCATACGGGAATAACGACTCGAAGGTGATCCCTGGTGTATAAGGCCATGATTTCAGTAGATTTAGTGCCTCCCAACTTGTTAAGAACCCCAGATTTGAGTTATTTTGTGTTCCCAAAATACAGATAATTTTCATCAGCTGGTCCACTTGGTTCTTTCCAGGGAAGAGGGGATTTCCGCCAAGTAGTTCAGCGAATATGCAACCTACGGACCAGATATCTATGGCGGGTCCGTAGGTGTGACATTGGAGGAGTAGTTCTGGTGCTCTGTACCAACGTGTTACGACGTATTCCGTTGCTGGCTGGGTTTGGGGTGAGCCTTTGGTGGTTGTTGCTAGTCCAAAATCGCATATCTTCAGGTCCCACTTAGCGTTCACTAGGAGATTCCCCGGCTTTAAATCCCGATGAATGATGTTGGAAGAGTGTAGATAGTCAAGGCCATTAAGCAACTGCATGAATTCCATACAAGGTGAATTAATTAGAAAGATTTTAAAGATGTACAATTGTACGTACATACCTAATTTACCCTAATTTAGAAGCAGAAGGTTTGATGACGTACCTGAAACATCAAATACTTGATGGTGTTATTTGGCAACCGTAAAGAAGGACGAATCTGGGTGCCAAGATCCGCATCCATAAGCTCAAAAACCAAGTAAACATCCTCACACTTAGCTGAGGGAATCATAACATCTTTCAATGCAATAATGTTTTTATGGCGAACATGACGCAAGATTTTCAACTCCCTCAAGGCCTTCAAAGCTTCGACGGAATTATCAAGAACGTTAATCTTCTTAATAGCAACTTTTTCCTTAGTGAGGGTATTCATACAAGAACATACGACACCATAGGCACCCCTGCCTATCGGATCTTTAGGCTCGTACTTAGCTTCGACCTGAAACACGGTATCCCAAACTTTAAAAAATTTATGCCACCCGTTGTTTGTGTGAGTGTTGCGAAAATTGTTGTTTATTACACCAACGTTATTACGGTGCTGTTGCATCATCATCATCATTGTTATCTTGAATAATAATTTAGGGTTAATATTAATGTTTTTAGAGATTATTTATGTGTTTTGTGTAGGTAAGAAATAAAGAAAGAGAGTAGAAAGGGTGCATGATGTTGTATTGTATTTATATAAGTGTATTATACCGTAAAAATTTAAACCTAAAATGACGACTTAGCTTGGTGTCCAAGTTTATAACTAAATATCTAGTTTCTACTCCTAACACAATTCTAGTTTAATTAATTTCACACTGTAATTTGTTTTAGTTTGTATATTTCCTAATTGAAATCTAGAACCGTTTTTCTCAAGTGTTATTGTAAAATTAAGTGAACCCACCACTACTATTCCATAAAAAAGACATTAAAGTCTGTAATATAGTTTTCAAATGTTTTATCGTAAAACCGTTTTACAGAAGCTTAACAATCCAAGATAACCCACTTTGATACAAACTCAAATAACCCACAATTACTATTTGCTATTCCCATCCTATCATTTTCCAATTCTAATTACACAAGTAATCCATAATTAACGTCTTAACATGCAAGTTATCCAAACTCCTAAACAACCTCGGGAACCAATTAACACTAACCTATATATATACACACACACACTCCTCACTCCTTCAAAACTCTTCTTCTCCTCTTTTTAATTTTCTAAGTTTAACATACATACACTTCCTAGATGTCGTTTACGACTACGACGACGAACGTGAAGCGACCACGCATGTATTGTCACACGTTGAAACCCGGGGAATCCAACGCCCGTCCAAAACCAGAGGTACTGTTTGGGAAAGAGTTGGTACCGGAGAATCAACAGCAGAAGCCGAGTATATTCAGCATATCTTCACCTGTACGGGAGCCGGTTAATTCGAAAGATGTTGGTTTCCTAGAGAATTGTTTCTGCTGTAAGATGGAATTTGAGAAAGGCAAAGACATCTATATGTACAGGTATCATTTTTAACCCAACTCTTTATTTTTACTATTACAATCTTTATCTATATAATTAGGTATCCAAAAATTATCCTTTAAAAATATTCCTAATATAGAAACTAGATCAATGAGACACAGTGGCGGAGCCAGGATTTGAACTTAGGGGGCGGACGACTAATTTCATAAGGTACACTCAAAAAAATTCCGAAAAATTTAACTAAAAACGGAATATTATAAAGGGAATAGGCGAAAGGGTAAGGTCATCCCAGAGGACCCAAGATGCGGATATTTTTGTGTGTATTTATATAACGTCCATTTATATATTGAATTTCCTTCCCCGATTCTCGAGCCTTCAGATATGCATCATCTTCATTAACAAGTAAATTAAATTTTACCTCTATCATCGACTGATCATATTTGCTTTCGAAATCAATTGCAGGGACTTACGCTTTTGCTCTGTAGAATGTCGTCATTATCAAATGGATAAAGACAATTTTCAATGATATGAAAAGGTTCTTCTGTTCATGGATGCATTGCCGAGTGTTTTTAATTGTCTGTCTCCAGCTTGTGACGGATAGTCATGTTTTATTTTGCTCTTAGACAGTCAACATTAGATTTTGTACAGGTGACAACTCTATAGTCATGTTATATTTCATTGGGCAACATAACATTATGCTAATTCCTCTGTAAAATCACAGATTTTAATGTTTTAGACTTTTAGGTAAAATATTTATAGTCATGTTCACGTTAATGTTTAATTAGCTCACGTCTGGTATACATTTTTCATGGGTCTGGTTAATTGGTAGGTCGGGTCGGGGTTAGATCGAGTTACAGACTTACATGTGGGCAGTTTTAGAACTGTGCTAAATTTTGGTGGTCGTCGTTGATATGTATGTTGTTCTTAGCAATTGATTCAGTTTGAAAAAGAGTAATACTATTTTCATATTAATTATCTACAATTTCGAATTAATTTATTAACTTCGAATTTAAGAGTACGATCCAATATGACAAATAATGAATCATTGCGCATATAACAGGAGTCTCTTCTGAATAACTCAAGGTTCCGATGGCGAAAGTAGCCGAGGTAAATCCATAAACGAGTATTATTGCAATATCGTATTGTATAACACGTTTTCCACGAAACTTACAATTAAAATCAAGGACAAAATGTGATCAAGTAATCAGGCTGTCCACTACAAGTAAACGTACTAGACCCATCATCATAAGCATAACTATAAGCTTGAGGACAAGCACCCTTAAAATACTTAGAATACACCGTCGGAGGACAAGTACTAGGCGATCCATACCCGCCCGTACAACAATATTGAGGTTGTCCGAGAGCAAAACACGCGCTTTTACACCCAATAGCACGCCCTCCCGCCCCCACAAGTGCCAATTCCCCGGGACAACCCGAGTTCAAGTTCACAGGACAACTTATCGTGTTACACTTGGTACCGGACCCGCCTTGTGGTGTGACCGATATTGGCAAGTTGAACCCGTCAACAAGACTAATGTCGTAAAAGTCTTGGTCATTGCCATTATGTCCCGATAAGGTGAATTCTATTAGGCTTGCTGGTGGGGCCCCTCCGGCCCCATTGCATGTAATTGTACCCGAACCACAATCACCTGTGTCACAATTAAATTTTCCAAGTGAATCGGTGGAGCAAAGGGTTCGAGCCCAAAGTCGACCGGACCAACCGGTAGGGAGATCGAGAGAGGTTGTTGAGCCGGGGCTTAATTGGAAACCGGTTGAGGCTAATTGAGGGGTTCCTGATCCTGCTAATGTCGCTGGCCAAATCGTGTCAGGGCATCTGTTTTGTATTATAAACTTTGTTGATTCACTTCCTGATGCATTTATAAACCAAATATAAACGTCTTCAAGAAATATAAACGATACGATCTCTAAGCCAATTACATATATAGGAGTATACTGTATATTTTAGAACCAACTACTCTTGATTTTTCGACGTTTTAAATTTGTTCAGAATTCCGCTTACAAAAGTGGAAAAGGAAAACATAAAGAACTCGGGTTTTACCTATGAAACATCGGGTTGTCAAGGTAAGGATGAAGAATAACACAAGAACTCGTTGATGCCTCATGACTTTGATTTCGAAACTCAAAACGTGTAAAGATTAATTTACTTAATGTTATATATTACGGAGTACTCCTTATCATCTTTGAGAGAATATGGCTTATATACAAGCACAATTGCATTCTTTTTTATATGGCTAAGTAATTAGGAAGCACGCTTTGCTATGGCATAGTAATTAATTAGCAAGCAAGCATTGAGACGGTATGCATAAAATTAATTAATCAAGATTTACGATTTTTATTAGAAAGCAAGTTTTGAGATAAGAATGTTATTAAATAATCGAAGTTATTGTTCATGCAAAATGACAGTTCTGACAATACCTAACAAAAATATCATAATTTTGATATTCAAGTAATTGAGTGTGAACGATTATAAAGACTCGGTCGAACTTTTGCAAACAGCCTCAAGAGTGCTCAAAAAGTTCTTCACCAGGAAGATGAACAAGGCTTCTGCTACACATGTAAGCATGAATATTATCCCAGAAATCCGGAGCTACATCAAATTTAGCCTCGCTATGTACGCCATCAACCGCATTGTACCAGAACAATCTCCTACTATAACGCAGTCGAACCAGAACTAGAACTATGTCTGAGCTCTGACAACAAGCAACAAGATTAATACCTCCCCTTATTTTTAAACAATTAAAACCAGGAATGCTCAACAACATAACCCATGACTCTTGTACCCCATATTCCTTCATGACCCATGACTCTTGTGCCCCATATTCCTTAATTATACTACTAACAGAACTAATATCATACATACAGATTACGTTACATGCTAAATCAATGTAAATATAAATTAATGATATAGACATATAGTTCATTTTATATTCATTAATCCCTTAATGTAGAAGGAAGCTTATATAGTGGCTAAAAGACTACAAAACTTATAGCAACCTTTTCACAGCTCACCCAATCATATTGAATATTGATTAACTGAATCACCCGTTTCCAAATCTACTATTCTTTGTGTATGTTCAAGTAGAATCGTGGTATTGTACCGGATTATGTACAAGCGGCTCATAGCCTGTTTCATAAGAACGAAGCTTGTACCAGAATTCATTTTAGAAATGGCTAAGGTGGTAAAAACTACACAATTAAATGTACAACAGAACAAGTTAATGTGATCCAAACCATATGCATGTTGCAGTGATCAAAGCAGCAAGGTTGATCGATGTAGAATGTATTTCGCAATCATTTGACAGTATGCCCCTAAAGGTCTAACTACACTACTTATTCCATACTTAATTCTCAAATCACACCTGATGTTGATAAAGGTAAGGATGAAGAATAACTCAAGAACTTGTTGATGCCTCATGACTTTGGTTTCAAAAATCAAGCACACACCATGGAAGATTTATAATTTACTTAATTTTCAAATTATAACTACTTTGTATCATCTTCGAGACATCAATATTGACTTAATTTTGAAATTAAAACTACAAGCGCAACTGCATCCATTTTTTATATGGCATAGTAGTTAGCAAGCACGCTTTGATATGGCATAGTAATTACGGACTACTTTGCAACCAAGCTTTGAGACGGTCTCCATAAAATGAATTAAGCAACAAGTTATATATTCGTCAAAAAATAATTTGGAACCAACCAAATAATCATGCCAAATGACAGGTATGCTCAAACAGTTTTCGAATATTCCAGAAATTCGGAGCGTCAACAAGGCTTCTGCTACAAATATAATCTTGAATATTCCAGAAATTCGGAGCTCCATCAAATTTAGCCTCTCTAATTCCGCCATTAACCTTATTGTACCATAAGAACTTACTAGTATAACGTTGTCGAAGTAAAACCATGTCTGAGCTCCGACAACTAGCAACAAGTGTAATAACTTTCCCATCAAAACAACTTGAAACAGGAATGCTCAACAACATGACCCATGAGTCTTGTATCCCATATTCCTTCATTACCCACACATAGTATCGATTCTCAATTACATCCATGAATGTCGAAGACAAACAATCGTCATTAAGCTTAATATCAACTAGGTAGGTTTCCTTGTTGCAGGTTGGGTCGTAATAAAACCGAGGCATTACCACATCGTCTGTCCACTTATTCTTACAAATGTCGAAACAACCGATCCTATGTTTCTGCAATGCGGGCATCCAAAACATCCAATGCAACAAATTGTTATCAATGAGGACACCATACTTCCTAAGTTGGTGCATATTATCTGTAGGAAACGTTATTTCATCAACTACACTCCAGGTGTTCTTATTCAAGCTGTACATACTAGTTATTCGCGTTTTCACGGCGGAATTGTCGCGATACTCGGATACAACGACTATTATGTAATCGAGGTTTTCATGATCAAACCCGAACCCATGACTGTGTACAAACCCAAGTTCTTCATGAAGGGTATTACGGATACATAGGTAAATTCGGGTTGTCGGGTTGAGAATACAGTACTCGCTGAAATTACCTTTACTTAGGCAAATACATAGCAAGCCATTGGATGTCCCGATGACGGACATATATCGACTCGTTTTGCTGTAATCGAAGGTCGTTGTGGTGGTTGTTGCGTGTGGGTCAAGTTGGTAGCAGTTAATGCGCTTGTCTCCAGCGAGGATGAGGCGTTTGTCTGCTTCGGAAGACGAGAGAGATTGGTGGCGGAGATAAAGTCGGACGAAATCCCGGGATGAAATTACGGAATTCCAGGATTTGCAGACGGATTTGAAGCGGATTAGGGCTTTGGAGGGTAAACTCGGAAGGATTTCCATGATGATAACGTCCATGTTGAGGCCCTCGAGGCTCGTCATTGGTAATCAGCTTGATCGTTAAAAAGTGTGGAATTTCGATTTTCGAGCTATACTAGTTTTATTATACTCGTGCCAACATAGTATATATATATTTTTTTGAGGGAAAACATAGTATATATATATACCCGTATAATGTAAGAATTTAGGTAGGAATTAAATTCCTAGTAGAACCATGAAAAAAGTATGTTAGGAAATCATGGCAATTTCTTAAGAAGATTTATGGAAAATAGTCAAATAGACTAAATATATTAGAAAAAATATACTTGTACTTTTATTACCTTAGTCCACATTGATATTGCGGAGTATTTTTTTTTTTGGTGCGAGATATTGCGGAGTATAAAGTATTGATTGTGTGATTTTAATACCTTAAGTAAATTTATAGTGGTAATCGAGTCACTCGGGTTGTTTATGGGTCGGGTTAACGTGTGTTAAGTTATATCGAGTTCGGGTTGTGTCGGGTTAATGATATGTTGGTGTCGACTACCAATAATCTCTTGTCATTATCGGGTGACAAATTGGATCAGTTTCACTCCAGGTCATTATTAAACCAGTTAATTAATAACGTTTACTTTATGATCTTTTATATATCTAAGCTTTGGTTGATTATCCCCCTATATACTAAGGTCTCGTTTGGTTGCCATATGAGAATTAATTTCACATTGTTTTACAAAACACATGAATTGGTCAAAACTCATTTGGTTAACATCCGTGAGTTTGATTGACACAGGAGTTTGAGTTGAAAATTCATGGGAAAAAAATCCCATGATTTGGGGTTCTCAAAACATCTCCCATTTTTCCAAATCATGGTATTTTTTAACTCAGGTCTTTTGCCAAAAATAACTATTCTACTAAAATTAATTACCAAAATAATCATTTTCTAAAATTATTTTCCAATATAACCATTTTTACTACACTTTCCTAATTGACCAAACTCAAAGCTATTAATTAACATTCTTTTACCAACTTCATTGTGGCAACAATCTTCATCTCTCCCTTACTCCGTTCCATTTTTAATGAATGTTTGACAAGTGACAACATTGGTTGATAATTAAGTAATACTCCCTCAATTTCTTTTTTTTTTTGGATAAAAGGAACATAAAAGAAAACGAACAGAGTTAAATTACATCAAGGGGGCGGGTCAGGGGAAAGAGGCGTGCAGGCCAAAACGAAGTCAGTAGTACAAAGTTCAACAACAAAAGGAAGGGTATAAGCCCACTCAAAGCAGCCCAAGGAAGAGCTAGTGTCACGGAAGGAGTGGTGAGCGATAGCATCCGCCATACGGTTGGCTGTTCGTTTCTCAAACACAAGCTTTAAATGGGGTGAGTCCTGCAAGAGAGCCCTACACTCAAGAATAATATTAGCAAAGGGGCCGCAAGGGGCATTAGAATGCAAAATAGAGTTAAGCGCATCAAGGCAATTAGAGGCAATCAAGACATTATTCGCATGGACACTATATCGTAAAATCCCTTCTCGGATGGCAAGGACCTCACAAAGGAATGAGTTATGACCAGGGATGCGAGTAAACCAACCTAAGACCCAAGAACCATGACAATCTCTAATGACACACCCCAGACTAGCTAAACAAGAAGAGGGGGAAAGAGCCGCGTCAACATTGGCTTTGAGCCAACCAAGCGGCGGAAGGGCCGATCTAACTGTAACATTCCATTTGATGTTTATGAGTGTCTTGATGTTGGATTATTTTTCTAGTGGATAATATGTTAGTGAAATGGAGCTAGCGGCGTTTGTAGATGGTAGTTGGTAGTTTATGGAGTTAGTGTCGAGAGAGGCTATAATGTTGTGGATACGATATAGTGAGCCATGTTATGGAAGAAGACATAGTAGGTGGGGTTGATGTTACGAGTTCATGTTTGGTAGGTTGGAGTTTTGTATCTTGTTTTGTGTAATTAGTACTGACCCCGTTTAATTGTTTTAAAAACTGTGGTGATCCATTCGGGGATGGTGAGCAGTTATTGAGCAGGTTTCACTAAAGGCGTTTGGGCTAGCTGGGATGTGTCACCACGAGCTGAATAGAGTCTTTAGCTGTCATACTTTAGTTGTTTAGACCTTTGGTTTTTGAGAACATGTATTGTACCTTTTATCAGTTTGGTTTTGGACTTGTAATCACTTTAAACAGTTTGGCTATTTAAATTATGTTTCTTTATTGTCATTTGATTATCATTGCCTCGGGAAACCGAGATGGTGACGTTCTTATACCTGAATGGTCCTGGTAAGGCACTTGGAGTATGGGGGTGTCACAAAGTGGTATCAGAGCGACGATCCTGAAACCTGTAACCAATGAACCTAATGAACATAGGGAGTCAAATTAAAATGAACCCGGGGTAGAAGTTGTAGGAGCTAATGCAAAGACTTGGGAGACGTCCTAAAGTCGCGAACTCGCCCTACAATTTTGAACCGGTCACCATGGGATATGAGTCGGGATCGCTATGTGTTTATTTTATGAATTGTGTACCTATATAGTGATGTGTGGCATGAATCACTGTGATTTTGTATGTTGTTGGTTGAAAGCATGTAGAATGATAGTTGGTTTACAATGTTGGTTGGAATTGTTGAAAAAGTATATGAGAATGATGAATGATGTGGTGGAAAAAGGAAGTAGTTCATATATGATAATTGTGACACCCTCATTTATTGCGGAAAAGTAAACACATAATTCTAGATAAAAACTGCATGGATATGTTTGTAATAGGTTTATTTGGGTAAAAACCTGTAAATTTTAAAAAACCTGAACCTGTTATAAAAATATCCAAACGGGAAGGTATCAAACATGCAAGGTCTAAAATAAATCTCATAAATAAAACATCGCTAAAGTCGCGAAACAAAGTTATACAACCCAAATATGAAAAAGAAAGACATATGTCCCTCGAAAGTACATGTCATAAAAAGTGTTTAAGGGTCACAATAAGATAAAGCCAATCTAGGTCCCAAGGTTACTTTGCTCGCTAGCTCGTCCATGGAAGACATTATGAACCTTGCTCAAATTCGGGGGCAACTCTAAACGGTAAGCAACGGGACCAATCTTCTCAAGCACACGGAAAGGTCCAATGTATTTGGGACTCAACTTTCCTTTCACGCCAAACCGTTTCACCCCTTTCATAGGTGACACCTTAAGGAATACTCGATCATCAACCTCAAAGGCAAGTGGTCGACGACGGACATCGGATAAGATTTCTCGCTTCGGTCTTGAGCGGTTTTCATACGCTCTCGAATGATCTCGAACTCGATTGATGGTCTCAGTCCACCAAATCGGTCCCAACACATGAGCATCTTAGACTTGATCCCAACAGACCGGACTACGACACTTCCTACCATACAAAGCTTCATAAGGTGACATCTTGATAGAAGTATGATAGCTATTGTTGTAGGAGAATTCAACAAGAGGTAAGCACTTCTCCCAAGAAGTGTGGAAGTCTAAAGCACAAGCACGGAGGAGGTCCTCTAAAGTCGGGATAGTCCTCTCGGTCCCCCATCTCAGAGCGGCATGAAAAGCGGTACTCATCGTAGCTTACTACCCATGGCTTCTTGCAAAGCAGTCCAAAAACGGGAACAGAATCTCGGGTCACGATCTGAAACTATATCCTTAGGCACTCCATGGTAGCGTACTATCTCCCTCACATAGACCTCAGCTAGGACAACTAAGTTCCATGTCTTCTTGATAGGTATAAATCTAGCACACTTGGTCAATCGATCCACAACCACCCAAACAGCATCTTTTCCACTCGCAGTCTTAGGTAAAGCCATCACAAAGTCCATGGAAATGGACTCCCATTTCCAAAGGGGAACATCCAAAGGTTGTAGCAAACCCCCGGGTTTCTGATGCTCAATCTTCACTTTCTGATAGGTAAGACACTTGCTAACATACTCTAGGACATCAATCTTCATCCTAGGCCACAAAAACTGTAATCTCAAGTCTTTATACATCTTGTCACCACCAGGATGAATAGAGTAAGGAGAAAGGTGAGCTTCATCAAGGATCTTCTTCCTCAACTTGGCTACTCTCGAAACATACATCCTACCTTGGTAACGAAGGTATCCATCACTATCCACCACACAATCCATAGCTTGCCCAAGTTGGATTTTTGCTTGAATGGACTTGAAAGTAGCATCCTCAGGTAGGCACGTACGGATCTCACGGTAAAAGTCGGGTTCTGCACTCAAGGCACTAAGATAGTCAAAGCCCTTCCCAACCAGGCTTATCCCTAACTTTTGAAATTCCGTGGTAAGTTCATCAGGTAACACACGGATAGTGCTCAAAGAGTGACTAGTCTTCCTACTCAAAGCATCGGCCACCACATTTGCTTTTCCTTCATGATAAATCAACTCGTCATCATAATCATTCACCAACTCTAGCCATCTTCTTTGCCTCATATTCAATTCTTTTTGGGTAAAGATACACCTCAAACTCTTATGATCGGTATAAATGCGACAATGAACTCTAGTAAGGTAATGCCTCCATGTATTCAAGGCATGTATCACGGCGGCTAATTCAAGATAATGAGTCGGATAGTTCACCTCGTGAACCCTCAGTTGTTGAGAAGCATAAGCAATAACCATTCGGTTTTGCATCAAGACACAACCTAGGCCATGCTTTGAAGCATCACAATAAACATCGTAGTCCACACCATCCTCAGGTAAGGTCAACAAGGATGTCAAAGATAGAGTTTTTATAGGTCACTAGCATCAAACTTAAGGGAGGAGCAAGATAAAGCGAGGAAAGGAGGTATGAATGGTAACGCTCATGGTCAAAGAAGAAGGGAATTAGACAAGAGGGAAACGCCAAGTACTCGAATCCCAAATTACACCATCAGCCTAAACGGTTCCGCAAACTTCCCAACAACAAAACTTATGACCAAAACACTTCCAAGGATTTCCTCAAAACACTCATGTTACTTCATCCTAAGCAATTCCATGAAACAAGGTACTCCACTATAAGTGTGATCTCATCACTCCAAATCCTCAAACATCCACAAACAACTTCCACAAGATCAAGGTCAGGGTTTCCAACAAAGCTATACTCATATCCAACTAGTGTCAACCATGGGTTTCTAAAAATGATAAAATCTTCAATCAAGGGTCCTAATTCCAATCTCTAAATTCCTACATTCTAACACCATAAATTAATACTATGTCCTTCAACTTAACAATTGGCGTCAACCATACCATTATCCTTTCTAGTTACTAAAACAAGTGCTAAGATTTCCCAACAATGTAGCTTAGTCTCACTCTCATTCCATACCTCAAGTAGTAATTAAGATCACTCACTTAGACCAACTAATAATCCCAAAATTAGTATTTCTCATATGGTAACATATACCTTATAAAACCCTCATATCTAAAGTGATTACGAAAGCCAATCGTAAATTCAACTTACTTACTCTCTCAATCTTACACCTTCGATTCCACCACTCAATTCCACCTAAGTCTTTCCAACATCACAACCTCTTAAAACCAGGGTTATGGGTTAACCACAAACAATCTCCTCAAAAGTTGAATTTTCCAAACCAAGGTCAATGTTCCTCAAAAGAAAGAGTACTATCAAAAAGGTGTTAAGGTAGGATAAACAAGGAACAAAGGACAAGTTAGGAGGGTACAAGAGTAACTTTCAAGGAAAGAGAAGAGAGAGTTTAGAAGGAGAATAAGCACCAAGAGATAAAGAATAAGACAAGGTACACAAAGAATGAGAAACATCTTCGAGGAAGTAGAAGCATTCTTCAAAGGTAAACAAATCTTCAGTCCTCGACAATAGGCACCAAATCTTGATCTTCACGTTGGTAGGTTTACGGTTATTGATACAAGGCACAACAAATATTACGAGGCAATCAACAAACATGTTAGAACCTAACAAAGAGCAATCACAAAGAGACTACAACATAAGGTCCTAAGTCTACCCATCCTACCCATCTCTCAAGTTTATTATTTTAAGGTCAAGTTATTTATATTGGGGTGCACAAACGTGCGTTGGGAGCAAATATGCTCTGATACCAACTGTGACACCCTCATTTATTGCGGAAAAGTAAACACATAATTCTAGATAAAAACTGCATGGATATGTTTGTAATAGGTTCATTTGGGTAAAAACCTGTAAATTTTAAAAAACCTGAACCTATTATAAAAATATCCAAACGGGAAGGTGTCAAACATGCAAGGTTTAAAATAAATCTCATAAATAAAACATCGCTAAAGTCGCGAAATAAAGTTATACAACCCAAATATGAAAAAGGGAGACATATGTCCCTCGAAAGTACATGTCATAAAAAGTGTTTAAGGGTCACAATAAGATAAAGCCAATCTAGGTCCCAAGGTTACTTTGCTAGCTAGCTCGTCCATGTACCCCATATATGCATCACCTACCTGTCAATCGCATTTTATACAAATACGAAAGCCATGGTCAGTGGGGAGTAACTCCGAGTTCTCCCAGCCACGAAATGTCATAATTAATATAACATGTAAACATAAGAATATGAATATGAATAACACATAGCCTTAGCATATAGATGCTAGACAATCGTGCTTATCATGTGAACAACAATAAAACAACACATAGTCCTAGCATGTGAATACTAGACCGACTCATACTACACTATCATGTGAATCACATAACATCCAGGAATCCAAACTCTATCAACCATAGCCGGCTTGCATCTCACCTTCTATGATTCATAGAATCATCAAATAAGAAAGGACAATATATCTAGAGACAGGCATAAGTTCTTAGGATAGTCAATAGTCACTCTGCAACTCGAGTCTATACCACGAGGTAAGGTAAACACTCTAGTCCTAAACCTGCGCAGACCTAGCGACATGCGGAAAGTACCGCATCCAAGACCCATGATCACACACATGAGTACCCCTAAGGAGTCCACCAAAGGGTTGGCTAGTACTTAAGCTGACCACATACTTCTAAGAGTACGTCAGGAGGTCATGCCCTAACTTGGATATAAGCCCACCAAGCTAAGACAGAAAGGCTATTAAGCTGTGAACATACACTCGTCAAAGACTCTAAGGGCCTATCTATGACGAAGGCTGAAATACTCACCTAGGACCTAGTCCCAGCTTGAATACTTTAGCCCACACCACACATGACAAGTAGGACACCCAATTAACCATAAGAGGGGCAAAGAGTCCAAACTTGCACACACACAAATGATCATACACACCCTAGCATATGAAAGACTACGCAAGAGCATATTCAGCTGACAATCCAACAATATCTCCAATATCAATAATAATCCAAATTCCAGCTAACCAACAATACCATAATCCATGAGAACAAGCTAAAATGGCAGAGAGGCAACAAGACTCAAGCATAAGGCATCCAAAGCATCCAACAACCAACATGTGAAATGAAAATTACAAACATCAAGGCATAACATAAAACATCCAATAACAACCAATCTCACCTCAAAGACAAACCCTCGACCCGAGTCCCGCGACGGGTCATCGGTCAAATCGAGGCTGACCGGTTTAAACCTAGTTTGACCAAACTCGTTCGGTCAATCTAGCCCAGCTCAGAGTCTTGGCCTACTTTGGCCCAAATCACAAAATTCATCACAATATCATTCTCATGCCATTTCCAATTTCTATCATGTGAAAGACTATCAACATAAGAAAATATATTCCAACTTACAAAATAATTAATTCCACAAAATTCTCGCATAATAAAATAGCATAAATAACCGTCTCACACAAGGTTAAACTTTTCTATAAATTTTAATCGATAAAACAACGCCATTTACTCATACGGACTCCGAATTGAGTGATTCAAGTGGCTAAACCACCTAATTTTTCGATGCCGTTCAATCTGTCATATTTTTAGAAACATTGGAAACCGTCTCGGTCTGGTACTGACGCGTTCCAGCCAAAACACAGACTTTTCACAACACATAATTCCTCATCCAAATTTGTTCCAAACAATAATATACAAATGGGTAACATAAACTAAACATAAGCATACTCATCTTACTTCATTCATTCATTTATCAACAAGATCGTCTCAAACAACAACAAACAACAACAAACGACAATAAACAACAACAAACAACAAATACAACTACTAATGTGACATTAATTCGTCGAGTAACTCGGAATAGTTACCTTAAGCTAGCAAAGAGACAAGTAATAATTTGAGAAAGTTTCTAAAACCCAAAATTACTCTTCATCTTCAACAACATATGAGTCACCTAACTCATCTTCAAATTCTTCACCTATAAGAACAACAAAAACACAATTATTAAGCTTAAATTCGAAACCCTAAAAAAAAGTGTCTTAAATAAAAATTGGGGGAAATGGAAATAAAGTTTACTAGTAGATGAAGGATGAAAAGAGGATTCCGAATATATAATTTTTATGCAAATTGGTGGAGGAATGAAGGATTTATGAAGGATTTAGGGATTGTAAGGAGGATTTTTTTTAGATGAATTTGGTGTTTGGTGAAAGGAAGAGAGAGAATGAGAATTGAGGAAATGAAAGATGAAGAGGAGACCCATGGAGGATGGAGGGTGCATGGTTTGGGGTAGGGTGTTTGGGTGAGTTTCAATGGGGGAAGTGGCAAATAAGCCCCAAACGTTTGCCACTACGTGCAAATTAGCCTCATAACATTTTACGCGTGCAAACTAACCCCATTAGTTATACCCGATGTGCAAATCGCCCCAATTAGAGATATCCGAGTAAATTAGCCGCCGGAAAATATTGACGTGGCACCGGAAAAATGACTAGGATAGATAAAATTAAATAATAAATTAAAAAAAACAAAAAACATGATTTATCACTATCTCACTCGTTACTTCCTCCTCTTATCTCTCCCACTCTTATACTATTTTAAGCTCCTTCAATCCTCACACCTCAATCCGATCCATTTTTCTATTTTTTTCATCTCAATTTTGTTGTTTGTTGTATGTAGCCTACACTAATTCTCATATATCATCCACCATTACATACCGCCATTTTTTTTCATCTCAATTTTCGAGCAAGTATCACAAAAACTGGGAAAAAAATTGAAATTTGGGGAAAATTGAGTTTATGCAGAGTACACTTACATACCGCCATTTTTACACGATTTGAGCTCGAAAATTAACAATGGCGATGGTTGAGGTTGATCTTGCTGTGTGGTAAATTAAACGAAGTTGTTTTGCTGTGATAAAATTAAAGGGAATTTTATGGGATCTAAGCTCGAAAATTAAACGAAATTTCGCAACGATTCCGATTGAAAATTCAGGTATGTTAAACGTTTTCTTCCTTGGCACCATCCCAAATTTCTGGGTTCTTTTTTTCTGGTGTATGTTCGACTGTTCGAGTTCATGGGCAAAAAATAGTAATCTGTTACCTAGGGAGTGCTCTATATATATATTAGAAGAGCTATAAATTTTTCATCTGCTAGAGTATGCTTTTTCTCTATGTTAATGAACTGCTTGGGAGACCATTTTTTATTATTTATGTTACTTCTGTTTTTATATAGATCAGTTTATTAATTTTCCACATATCAAATACACAGCCTTTTCTTCCTTGGCACCATCCCAATTTAAAGGGGTTTTAGTTGGCGAGGCAGTGGAGATAGCTGCGTTGGATTCTCTTAACTTGTACCCGTAGATCAGTTTATTGCTTTTCCACTTAGATGATCATGCAAATCCAAACTAAGTTGCATGTCTGATGCAAAGTTACTTAACAGTAGATGATCAGTAAAAATTTGGCAAAATTAATTTTAATTGACAAAGACAGTGGGTGTTCATAAAGAAATGAAAAGGAAAAAATAAGAGTAGCAGTGGGTGTTCATAAAGAAATGAAAAGGAAAAAATGTGGGTAGCTACAATACTCAATGATGAGGGGATACTTTTACTACTCAGTAAATGATCTCAAGTATCCTTAGATGGGCATGTCCTGCGGTTATGGCCAATTTTCTGGCAACTTGAGCACATTTGTTTGCTACTTTTAGGGAGCCTGTACTTGAGTCGCTTTCGTCGAACATCACCATAAGCTCTCTTCCTCTTATTTGGAGGTCTCCCACACTTTATCCTAGGATCACTTGGTAAAATTGAGCCCTCTTCGACCGTCTGCCATAGAGCTTGCCCATTAAGTGGCTCCATTGGAACTGAGTATGAAGCTTCATAGCTTTCCTTAGTATACCAAAATGCTACATAACTCTCCGGATCTTGGTTAATAGCACATATGGCTGAGGTAGCATGCTCACAAGGAACTCCATTCAAATCCCAATATTTACACGCACATACCTTTTGATCAAGTCTGACCGTGTACGATAATGAACTATTATGGGTGTGTTGCACCTCATACACATTTGTACTAGCTTCTATTTGTACCCAGTTCCTCGTTGCTTGCCTAAATTCATTCAACTTTGCTCGAATTCTTGGAGTAACTCTATTACACTTGGCTGCTTCCCCTCTCTTTTCTACCATTCTAGACATTACTTGCCTTCTAATTTCTTCGAGCATTGATAAAATTGGTTTCTCTCGAGCATCAAGAATCCATGAGTTGAATGTTTCTGCCATGTTATTGCAAGTTACATCCGTACAAGCCCAAGTCTTATAAAAACATCTGCAAAATTTAGTCACATCTCTTGCACACATCTCAGTATAAGCACGCTCACTTTGTTGTCTTAGCTGCTGCATAACGTCGTTAAACACTTTCTCAGTATAAGCCTTGACCGCCTTCCAGTAAAGCGTATGTAATGGAACCCCTTTGATGACTTTAATCCAATTTGTAAAAATGTGTCTAGCACATAGTCTATGTTCTGCTTCGGGTAGTATCTCTACTATTACAATCATTAATCCCTACACAATAATTCTGTAATTTATGAAAGTTTCTCCAAAATAGATATACAAAAATATTACGAAAAAAATAGTTAAAACATGAACTAACCTTTTGTTGATCGGACAGTAAAGTCCAGCCATTCCCATTTCCCATTTCCAAATCTTGAATTAAATGTCCAAGAAACCAAGCCCAACTTTCCTTAGATTCAATTTCCACTACTGCCCATGCGACGGGAAACATCTGATTATTTGCATCTCTTGCTATAGCACATAGTATCTCGCCTTTACAATACCCTTTGAGAAATGCGCCATCGAGGCCAAGCACCCTCCTGCATCCATGGAGGAAGTTGTGTCTAACAGCAGCAAAGTTTATGTAAATCATGTGAAATTGCGGAATACAACCTGGAATGCAGGACTTCAATGATAAAAATACGCTAGTCCCTATATTCGACTTCTTCATCTCATACATGTAGGCTCTTAGTGAATCATATTGTCTTCCCACTACCTTACCACATGCTGACAGCGCATTCTTTTTAACTCTTCCAGCTTGCCACCTATTAATCTTTACACCATAGGTTTCCTTCACATCGTTAACAAATGATTTCAGCTTCCAAGTTGGGTGTTTCAATAGCTTCTCTTGGTATTCTTCAGCGAGAAAATCAGCATTTACCCTCTTGTTAATCCTAGTAGGTGTACAAGTGTGAATATCCTTAAAAAATCGTATTTGTATGCATTCATAATCCCTTATATATCTAGCACTATGCTTCCAGCGACACTCAGGATAAAACTTGCATTTGACAAGCACTCTTTTTGGCTCATTATGACAATACCGAAAACTGCGATGTGTTTGACAGCTATAATAAATAAGTGCTCTCTTTAGAACTTCCACTTTCTCAAAAAGTTGTCCCAACTGTAGTTGAACACGTCCAAATGGAGTTGTAGGCTCATATAATAGCCATTCACGTTTATCAAGTACATGAATATCTTCGTCGTCATCACCCGCACTAAATGCAGCTTCATCGTCTGAATCTCTATCCTTATATTGTTCTTCTTCAGGTAGTAAAAGACTATTATCCTCATCTTCACCCTCCCCTTCACCCCAATAATTATCCTTTTGTCCTTTTTTCCTCAGAACTTGTACACTGTCTTCCTCGTCAGAATCTTCTTTCATTATCTGAGTTTTCCCAAAATCATCATTTCTCTTTGTAACCCAATCTCTTTTTTTCATTTGTACATGAATGAACTCATCATAGGTACTCCCCTCGTCTTCATTGTCAATAATCTCTTCAAATTCATTGATATATGCCTCTTCTAGATAATCGACCTCTATATCATTAGTCATACCACCAACATTTAAATTTATATTCTCTACTAGAGTGTCTTCCTTACTTTTCATAATCACCTCTCTTGGGACTTCATCACTTACATCAGCATTATGGGCGTCCATCGCAGAATGAATAAGATATAACTCAACTTTCTCATATGTGACTCCATCAACACGAAGTTGCTCAATGGTCTCATCATCACATAATAATTGAATCTTCTTATTATTTTGAAACATGAAAACGCAATCAACATCAGCTACTTGATAACCCAATCCTTGTATCAATATGTCCTTTTGCTTCATATTTAGTTGACATATATCCAAAGTTCCTTCATTAATCAATCCACCAACATACTCAATATCATCTCCATTAGTCTCAAAACTTCCCCCATGAAAACATCGATAAGTGACAATATTAGCAGAATTTGAACCTAAAATAATTGATAATTGATATATTGGCCATGTTAGTATCATATTAGCAGCAAATAGGCCATCATTTCTGATGATAAACAAAGAATCAACTAGTTATACGGAAACTAATAAACATTAACAAATTGCACATCTTAGTATCTCAGTAATTGCTAATTTTATTGACATAATGCTTATTTTTTTCCCTTCTAATCAGGTATCATATTCAAATAATAAAGCGCAAAAGCGAAAGAAACGATACATCAATTGGGAAAATTACCTCTCGGCATGGGGATAACCATAGCTGCTAAGGAGAACTATTCTAGAATGAAGACAGTAATGAAGGAGATAGGAAGCAGAAGACAGTAATGAAGGAGATAGGAAGCAGAACAGCCGTAAGAAATAAAAACATATGGAAACCTAAATTCTGGCAATATTCATGTTTTTTGTTTTTTTTAATTTATTATTTAATTTTATCTATCCTAGTCATTTTTCCGGTGCCACGTCAATATTTTCCGGCGGCTAATTTACTCGGATATCTCTAATTGGGGCGATTTGCACATCGGGTATAACTAATGGGGTTAGTTTGCACGCGTAAAATATTATGGGGCTAATTTGCACGTAGTGGCAAACGTTTGGGGCTTATTTGCCACTTCCCCGGAGTTTCAATTGTTTACGTTTTGGTTCGTTTCGACGGAAATTAGAAATATTCGTCGAACGCGATTTCCGAGAATATTAAAGTTCTTAAACAAGATTTTACTAAAAGATTAAGTACTCATATGCCCAATATCCAAACTCGTTTACCCAACGACCGTAAGAAATGGGAAAATCCCAATTTCACGACTTTTATCCGAAATCTATTTTATTAAAGGAAAAGGTTTAAATATAGTTTAAATCACTTTTAAACATTTCTAAACTATCAAAAATAATTACATTTCTTCAAAATAAAATAAGATTATATTTTATCAAATAAATTTTATTTCAAATAAATTAATATTAAATTAAAATAGATTAAAATATTACTTTTAAAATCTGATAAAGGTCTTCAAATTTAAGGGGTGTTACAATCATCCCTCCTTTTAAGAAGTTTCGTCCCCGAAACTTAGAAGAAGGAACATTGTATATATGTAGGTCTATCTCTTTAAAATCAAGTAAACAAAATCTTCAAAATATGAACGTATAGAATATAAGTGTCTTTTCAATGGAACGGAATATCCTCGTCGGCCGTTCAAGAACATCAACATTCCAAATCAAAGACATAAACATATATATATTTTTACACCAACAAATGAGAAAACCAATTATCGGACTTCTCCAATAACGAGCTTTACCACTCATTAACGTTAAAACCAGTGGAAAAACATTAAAACATTTTCAAAAATCTTTAGTTCGAAACTCTATAATAAGGATAATAACTCCACTAGCTATGACCAAACTCTAACTACGACTTTTAAACAACTAAGCGAGGACTACTAACGCGGAGAGTATTTAAGAGAAGGAGAGGGAACAATCGAAAGAATAGCTAAACTCACAAGAATTAGATAAAGGAACGGAAAGTACCTCACGAGAAGAGTTCGGGATATTTAGCTAACATAGAAGATTCAGGCTCCCAAGTTTCTTTTTCGACATTTCCACAACGCCAAAGGATACGAACTAGGGGCACAACTTTGTTTCTAAGTTGCTTGTTTGCTCTTTCGAGGATTCGGATTGGCCTTTCTTCCAAAGTCAAGTTAGGTTCCAAATCTGGGATTTCTTCTTGAATAACATGGCTCGGATCACTAATGTACTTCCTCAACTGAGATACATGGAAGACATTATGAACCTTGCTCAAATTCGGGGGGCAACTCTAAACGGTAAGCAACGGGACCAATCTTCTCAAGCACACGGAAAGGTCCAATGTATTTGGGACTCAGCTTTCCTTTCACGCCAAACCGTTTCACCCCTTTCATAGGTGACACCTTAAGGAATACTCGATCAGCAACCTCAAAGGCAAGTGGGCGACGACGGACATCGGCATAAGATTTCTGTCGGTCTTGAGCGGTTTTCATACGCTCTCGAATGATCTGAACCTGATTGATGGTCTCAGTCACCAAATCGGGTCCCAACACATGAGCATCTTAGACTTGATCCCAACAGACCGGACTACGGCACTTCCTACCATACAAAGCTTCATAAGGTGACATCTTGATAGAAGTATGATAGCTATTGTTGTAGGAGAATTCAACAAGAGGTAAGCACTTCTCCCAAGAAGTGTGGAAGTCTAAAGCACAAGCACGGAGGAGGTCCTCTAAAGTTTGGATAGTCCTCTCAGTCTGCCCATCTGTAGCGGCATGAAAAGCGGTACTCATCAGTAGCTTACTACCCATGGCTTCTTGCAAAGCAGTCCAAAAACGGGAACAGAATCTCGGGTCACGATCTGAAACTATATCCTTAGGCACTCCATGGTAGCGTACTATCTCCCTCACATAGACCTCAGCTAGGACAACTAAGTTCCATGTCTTCTTGATAGGTATAAATCTAGCACACTTGGTCAATCGATCCACAACCACCCAAACAGCATCTTTTCCACTCGCAGTCTTAAGTAAAGCCATCACAAAGTCCATGGAAATGGACTCCCATTTCCAAAGGGGAACATCCAAAGGTTGTAGCAAACCCCCGGGTTTCTGATGCTCAATCTTCACTTTCTGATAGGTAAGACACTTCCTAACATACTCTAGGACATCAATCTTCATCCTAGGCCACCAAAACTGTAATCTCAAGTCTTTATACATCTTGTCACCACCAGGATGAATAAAGTAAGGAGAAAGGTGAGCTTCATCAAGGATCTTCTTCCTCAACTCGGCTACTCTCGGAACATACATCCTACCTTGGTAACGAAGGTATTCATCACTATCCACCACACAATCCATAGCTTGCCCAAGTTGGATTTTTGCTTGAATGGACTTGAAAGTAGCATCCTCAGGTAGGCACGTACGGATCTCACGGTAAAAGTCGGGTTCTGCACTCAAGGCACTAAGATAGTCAAAGCCCTTCCCAACCAGGCTTATCCCTAACTTTTGAAATTCCGTGGTAAGTTCATCAGGTAACACACGGATAGTGCTTAAAGAGTGACTAGTCTTCCTACTCAAAGCATCGGCCACCACATTTGCTTTTCCTTCATGATAAATCAACTCGTCATCATAATCATTCACCAACTCTAGCCATCTTCTTTGCCTCATATTCAATTCTTTTTGGGTAAAGATACACCTCAAACTGTTATGATAGGTATAAATGCGGCAATGAACTCCAATAAGGTAATGCCTCCATGTATTCAAGGCACGTATCACGGCGGCTAATTCAAGATCATGAGTCGGATAGTTCACCTCATGAACCCTCAGTTGTTGAGAAGCATAAGCAATAACCATTCGGTTTTGCATCAAGACACAACCTAGGCCATGCTTTGAAGCATCACAATAAACATCGTAGTCCACACCATCCTCAGGTAAGGTCAACAAGGATGTCAAAGATAGAGTTTTTATAGGTCACTAGTATCAAACTTAACGGAGGAGCAAGATAAAGCGAGGAAAGGAGGTATGAACGGTAACGCTCATGGTCAAAGAAGAAGGGAATTAGACAAGAGGGAAACGCCAAGTACTCGAATCCCAAATTACAACATCAGCCTAAACGGTTCCGCAAACTTCCCAACAACAAAACTTATGACCAAAACACTTCCAAAGATTTCCTCAAAACACTCATGTTACTTCATCCTAAGCAATTCCATGAAACAAGGTACTCCACTATAAGTGTGATCTCATCACTCCAAATCCTCAAACATCCACAAACAACTTCCACAAGATCAAGGTCATGGTTTCCAACAAAGCTATACTCATATCCAACTAGTGTCAACCATGGGTTTCTAAAAATGATAAAATCTTCAATCAAGGGTCCTAATTCCAATCTCTAAATTCCTACATTCTAACACCATAAATTAATACTATGTCCTTCAACTTAACAATTGGCGTCAACCATACCATTATCCTTTCTAGTTACTAAAACAAGTGTTAAGATTTCCCAACAATGTTGCTTAGTCTCACTCTCATTCCATACCTCAAGTAGTAATTAAGATCACTCACTTAGACCAACTAATAATCCCAAAATTAGTATTTCTCATATGGTAACATATACCTTATAAAACCCTCATATCTAAAGTGATTACGAAAGCCAATCGTAAATTCAACTTACTTACTCTCTCAATCTTACACCTTTGATTCCACCACTCAATTCCACCTAAGTCTTTCCAACATCACAACCTCTTAAAACCAGGGTTATGGGTTAACCACAAACAATCTCCTCAAAAGTCGAATTTTCCAAACCAAGGTCAATGTTCCTCAAAAGAAAGAGTACTATCAAAAAGGTGTTAAGGTAGGATAAACAAGGAACAAATGACAAGTTAGGAGGGTACAAGAGTAACTTTCAAGGAAAGAGAAGAGAGAGTTTAGAAGGAGAATAAGCACCAAGAGATAAAGAATAAGACAAGGTACACATAGAATGAGAAACATCTTCGAGGAAGTAGAAGCATTCTTCAAAGGTAAACAAATCTTCAGTCCTCGGCAATAGGCACCAAATCTTGATCTTCACGTTGGTAGGTTTACGGTTATTGATACAAGGCACAACAAATATTACGAGGCAATCAACAAACATGTTAGAACCTAACAAAGAGCAATCACTAAGAGACTACAACATAAGGTCCTAAGTCTACCCATCCTACCCATCTCTCAAGTTTATTATTTTAAGGTCAAGTTATTTATATTGGGGTGCACAAACGTGCGTCGGGAGCAAATATGCTCTGATACCAACTGTGACACCCTCATTTATTGCGGAAAAGTAAACACATAATTCTAGATAAAAACTGCATGGATATGTTTGTAATAGGTTCATTTGGGTAAAAACCTGTAAATTTTAAAAAACCTGAACCTATTATAAAAATATCCAAACGGGAAGGTGTCAAACATGCAAGGTCTAAAATAAATCTCATAAATAAAACATCGCTAAAGTCGCGAAACAAAGTTATACAACCCAAATATGAAAAAGGGAGACATATGTCCCTCGAAAGTACATGTCATAAAAAGTGTTTAAGGGTCACAATAAGATAAAGCCAATCTAGGTCCCAAGGTTACTTTGCTCGCTAGCTCGTCCATGTACCCCATATATGCATCACCTACCCAATCGCATTTTATACAAATACGAAAGCCACGGTCAGGGGGAGTAACTCCGAGTTCTCCCGACCACGAAATGTCATAATTAATATAACATGTAAACATAAGAATATGAATATGAATAACACATAGCCTTAGCATATAGATGCTAGACAATCGTGCTTATCATGTGAACAACAATAAAACAACACATAGTCCTAGCATGTGAATACTAGACCGACTCATACTACACTATCATGTGAATCACATAACATCCAGGAATTCAAACTCTATCAACCATAGCCGGCTTGCATCTCACCTTCTATGATTCATAGAATCATCAAACAAGAAAGGACAATATATCTAGAGACAGGCATAAGTTCTTAGGACAGTCAATAGTCACTCTGTAACTCGAGTCTATACCACGAGGTAAGGTAAACACCCTAGTCCTAAACCTGCGCAGACCTAGCGACATGCGGAAAGTACCGCATCCAAGACCCATGATCACACACATGAGTACCCCTAAGGAGTCCACCAAAGGGTTGGCTAGTACTTAAGCTGACCACATACTTCTAAGAGTACGTCAGGAGGTCATGCCCTAACTTGGATATAAGCCCACCAAGCTAAGACACAAAAGCTATTAAGCTGTGAACATACACTCGCCAAAGACTATAAGGGCCTATCTATGAGGAAGGCCGAAATACTCACCTAGGACCTAGTCCCAAATAATACTTTAGCCCACACCACACAAGACAAGTAGGACACCCAATTAACCATAAGAGGGGCAAAGAGTCCAAACTTGCACACACACAAATGATCATACACACCCTAGCATATGAAAGACTATGCAAGAGCATATTCAGCTGACAATCCAACAATATCTCCAATATCAATAATAATCCAAATTCCAGTTAACCAACAGTACCATAATCCATGAGAACAAGCTAAAATGGCAGAGAGGCAACAAGACTCAAGCATAAGGCATCCAAAGCATCCAACAACCAACATGTGAAATGATAATTACAAACATCAAGGCATAACATAAAACATCCAATAACAACCAATCTCACCTCAAAGACAAACCCTCGACCCGAGTCCCGCGACGGGTCATCGGTCAAATCGAGGCTGACCGGTTTAAACCTAGTTTGACCAAACTCGTTCGGTCAATCTGGCCCAGCTCAGAGTCTTGGCCTACTTTGGCCCAAATCACAAAATTCATCACAATATCATTCTCATGCCATTTCCAATTTCTATCATGTGAAAGACTATCAACATAAGAAAATATATTCCAACTTACAAAATAACTAATTCCACAAAATTCTCGCACAATAAAATAGCATAAATAACCGTTTCACACAAGGGTAAACTTTTCTATAAATTTTAATCGATAAAACGACGCCATTTACTCATACGGACTCCGAATTGAGTGATTCAAGTGGCTAAACCACCTAATTTTTTGATGCCGTTCAATCTGTCATATTTTTGGAAACATTGGAAACCGTCTCGGTCCGGTACTGATGCGTTCCAGCCAAAACACGGACTTTTCACAACACATAATTCCTCATCCAAATTTGTTCCAAACAATAATATACAAATGGGTAACATAAAGTAAACATAAGCATACTCATCTTACTCCATTCATTCATTTATCAACAAGATCGTCTCAAACAACAACAAACAACAACAAACGACAATAAACAACAACAAACAACAAATACAACTACTAATGTGACATTAATTCGTCGAGTAACTCGGAATAGTTACCTTAAGCTAGCAAAGAGACAAGTAATAACTTGAGAAAGCTTCTAAAACCCAAAATTACTCTTCATCTTCAACAACATATGAGTCACCTAACTCATCTTCAAATTTTTCACCTATAAGAACAACAAAAACACAATTATTAAGCTTAAATTCGAAACCCTAAAAAAAGTGTCTTAAACAAAAATTGGGGGAAATGGAAATAAAGCTTACTAGTAGATGAAGGATGAAAAGAGGATTCCAAATATATAATTTTTATGCAAATTGGTGGAGGAATGAAGGATTTATGAAGAATTTAGGGATTGTAAGGAGGATTTTTTTTAGATGAATTTGGTGTTTGGTGAAAGGAAGAGAGAGAATGAGAATTGAGGAAATGAAAGATAAAGAGGAGACCCATGGAGGATGGAGGGTGCATGGTTTGGGGTAGGGTGTTTGGGTGAGTTTCAATTGTTTACGTTTTGGTTCGTTTCGACGAAAATTAGAAATATTCGTCGAACGCGATTTCCGAGAATATTAAAGTTCTTAAACAAGATTTTACTAAAAGATTAAGTACTCGTATGCCCAATATCCAAACTCGTTTACCCAACGACCGTAAGAAATGGGAAAATCTCAATTTTACGACTTTTATCCGAAATCTATTTTATTAAAGGAAAAGGTTTAAATATAGGTTAAATCACTTTTAAACATTTCTAAACTATCAAAAATAGTTACATTTCTTCAAAATAAAATAAGATTATATTTTATCAAATAAATTTTATTTTAAATAAATTAATATTAAATTAAAATAGATTAAAATATTACTTTTAAAATCTGATAAAGGTCTTCAAATTTACGGGGTGTTACAATAATATGTGATGAATAATGTACTGCAGGATGAATTATTTATAATGTGGCAATCTTAGTAACATGAGATTAGGCGATGTGATATGGTTATACATGATTTTGTTCCGTGAAGTTATATAATATAGCTGGATACTATATGCATGCGTTAGATGAAGTGTATGATGGATGATGGATAATGTTGCTTAAAAATATGATTTCATGATTTAAGCATGTTTATATGACTGAAGTGGATTTTTTATTTATAATGTTGATATGTTAGTAACACATGAATGGGAGGTTGATGTTACGAGTTCATGTTTGGTAGGTTGGAGTTTTGTTTTGAGATCTTAGTTGTGTTGTTGCGTCTTGATCGAGTTAGTATGTTTGTTTTTGAGTATGGGTTGAACTTCGGGGACGAAGTTCCTTTTAAGGAGGGAAGACTGTAATACTACGGTTTTATGAGTCTCTGGGTACTCTATCGAGTGGGCCTTACTCTGTCGAGTAAGGGTGTTTTGTTTTACGAAACAGTAGTCTGTCTGTAGGGTACTTGATCGAGTAGCCTTGGTACTCGATCGAGTAGGTCGGTTAACGGGCATTATTTTGACGGGTTTTGTTAATAACACGGATTAGTATAAAATTCATACCGTCATCTTTGTTAAACACTTTTACAAACCTAATAATCTTAAAAAGGAGATTGAGACTACGTTATTCGCATCATCCGTGGTATTGGCAAATCCCGGAGTTCGAGAGGTCGGATTTGATCATTCTTTGTGTCCTTGTGATCCTTGCGTCGAGGGTAAGATCTACATACCAATTTTATAGCTTTTAATGAACATTGTTTAAACCCTAATTTGGGGGATTGGGGGTTTTGATGGTTAATTGTGATTGTTAGTAATTATATGATTATGTGAATAGGAGATGGATTCGTAGAAGAGCGTTTTTGAGACAGCTGTTAGATCGTCTGCTGCTTGTGATTGCATTTCAGGTAGGGTTTTTCCTACTCAGTATTAGTTACATGATATGTGTGGTGAATTGTGCCGTAGTTAGTATTGTTAATTGTTTCAGATGGTTGTTGAGTTTGTATTGTAATGGCTGATTATCTGTCTGTGCTCTTCGGGGCGTGTCCCTGCCTGAGTGGAGTCACTTACGGGAGTGGCTTCACGCCCATGATTCGCCTTCTGTGGAACCCGCCACAGAAGGGATGTGCACATTAATGGACGCGGGTTTATCGCTCGATGGAGATGAGCGGGGATTTGGTAAGTACGGTTGCGGTCCCCCACTGGCGGTGTGGAGTATCTGTTGCGATGGGTACTCTGGCAGGGCTACACACTTTAGTGTGTAGTCAGTTACGTGGTGATTGTTCATGGAGACCGGGGTTTGATGTGACGATTGTGCTGTTTGGTAATTGTTGTATTGTATCTTGTTTTGTGTAATTAGTACTGACCCCGTTTAATTGTTTTAAAAACTGTGGTGTTCCATTCGGGGATGGTGAGCAGTTATTGAGCAGGTTTGACTAAAGGCGTTTGGGCTAGCTGGGATGTGTCACCACGAGCTGAATAGAGTCTTCCGCTGTCATACTTTAGTTGTTTAGACCTTTGGTTTTTGAGAACATGTATTGTACCTTTTATCAGTTTGGCTGTGGACTTGTAATCACTTTAAACAGTTTGGGTATTTAAATTATGTTTCTTTATTGTCATTTGATTATCATTGCCTCGGGAAACCGAGATGGTGACGTTCTTATACCTGAGTGGTCCTGGTAAGGCACTTGGAGTATGGGGGTGTCACACTAACAGGATAGCTAAAGGCGTCGAAGGGGGTGGTACCGGTGCAAGGGACAGTGTGGGGTGCGGTCATTGGCCAGAGTCCAGGCTGAGGCTTGGGAGGTGATGGAGGAGCAAAAGGAGGAAGAGGTCAGAGGAGTATGGGTGGAGAAGGTCGAATCACAACGCCTTAGCCAAAGGCGCCAGATGAAGAAAGTGAAGAGGGTGTTCCAGCTAGGGGAAGGTGATGTACAGTTCTCAAAGATCCAATGGTGAAGATCAGAAGTGAAGAAGGATTGGGGGATATTAAGAGAGGTCCAGGCATCCAAGGCGAGGCTGCAATCACGGAGGACATGAAGGAAGGTCTCGGGGATGGAAGGGTTGTGGCACAGAGAGCAAGACGGGCTCGGTTAAATATTTCTGGCGAAGAGGGAGACTTTGTGAGGTAGCTTGTTCCACCACACAAGCCAAATGAAAACTTTGATCTTAGACTGAGTAGGAACATGCCACAGCCACGACAAGTCAGTGGGGAAAAAGGGAGGAGAGGTGTGAGGGAAGCGGAGGGACCAGAAAGGAAAATATAGGTCTCGCTAATGGAGAACTTGCCTGTGGGGGCAAGGGAGGTTGTGAGGATGTATTGAGGAGAAACTCTATCATAATTATGGAGGTATTATTTGAAATAAAGATCCAAGAGTTATTATGAAATGATCATATCCGATTGTGAGTTCCGATGAAATATCATGATTGAAGTTATCAAGAATTTCTACTAATTGAAGATATCAAGTTTATCAACTACGATAGATTTTATTCAACGATCGAGAAGTTACGTCAAAGCATGGTTCATTTAAAGATTTATCAAGTTATGTAACCATCAGGGGGAGTTGACACGCACTGTACTCTTTTTCCTTATCCATGGTTTTGTCCCACTGGGGTTTCATGGAAAGGTTTTAACGAGGCGGCTATTATCACGTGTGTTTGAAGATTATTGTACTCTTTTCCTTTCTAGCATTTTTCTCATAGGGTTTTTCTAGTAAGGTTTTTAACGTGACATGTTCTTCAGTAATGGACATCCAAGGGGGAGTGTTATAAAATATTATTATTATATGGATGTCCATATCTTATAGGATTATAGAATATATTATCTTATGGAAACTCTACCATTATATGTGTATATATACCCTCATAATGGAATAAGAATATGGTTTTTTCTCTCTTCTATTCTCTCTAACTTTTATCTCTAATTCTCTCTTCCCTTTATTTCACAACAGGTATTTTAATTTCGTCGACTTATTTAAGTCAAAGACGAAAAGATTAATTTCGGCCTCACCTAGGATTCGGTTCTGGCTACGTCCCTGTCGCTAACCAATAAATATAAAGGTAAATATAAGGCAAATATAATCATGAAGCCTTCTTATTGATTAGGGTGGACACATTAATGATTCTCCTGAAACACCTCAGAATTTTTCAAAGAAGGCGTTGTTTATGAAAGTGGGAGATAAAGATTTAGTGCTTTGCCATTTTTTATTAGATATTAAAGTTTCGTGATAGGGCCGGCTGCCTAGAGGCGGGGAGGATTTCGGGATGGCCATCGTGGATTTGTTTGTGTGTAGAAGTATAAGATGCTTATCATTGTGAAGAAATTTATATATTTTCACATTCATGTATTTTACATGGACAAAAGATGAGAGAGTTTATCACGCTTTAGAGGTTATTCTCACTTGCCAAATTTGGTGTAGAGTGTCTCACAAGGATAAAAGTTGTTAAATGCATTCTTAGACTTTGGGAAACACATAGCAATTGAGTGATGGTCTATGTTACTCCATCGCTTCACATTAGGCCGCCTAGGCGCCTACTACCTGTGTCTGAGATACCCGGTGACTTGGAGTTGAATATGATCCTTGTACTGTATATGAGAACAATGATATCGGCACCTAGACAAGGTTAGGAGTTGACATATTTCGATTTGACGCAAGCTTTATATCGACGAGTTCGTTTAGTTTGCTTGATTATTAAACAGGTAGTGCTGACTAGTGAATCAAATCTTCAAAACTAGAATTGCATAGAATGGAAGAAAGTAATGAATAAACCACACGACTTTTGCTATATCACAAGTCCGTCCTAAATACACGGGACATCACCGTGTATTTTAATTCTATAATGTCGTCTAGGTCACCTTCCTAATCCTATAATAGACTTGTAGGTGTCTTTTTTACTCGTCGACTTGCTGCTTAGCTTTGCGAAATATCTTGGGCTTCAGTTCCTGTGCCGCTGTGCGGAACCGACCCTTAGATTGGCACAAAAATGAAAATAAACATTTTATTTTACTCGTCGATTGTATGTAGGTGTCTTTTTTACTCGTAGTCTAGGTCACCTTCCTAATCCTATAAGGCTATAAACATTTTTTTCTTCACTGACGGATCGTTTCTAATTTTTCTTTTTCGGCTTATAGATGAAGAACCCAGTATATGAAAAGTGAAGTAGATGAAAAACATAATACAAAGATTTTTTTTTTGGTGAAAAAACATAATACAAAGATGACAAAATGTAATTATCGTTGAAGATAATTTAGTGTTAATTAGGTTAATATTAAATAAATTGTTTTGATGGAAAATGTTATGATAAATAATGTGCAATCAAAAATTCAATAAAGTATATAAAGAAAAAAAAGTTAATAGTAAAGTGTATCAATCGAATCCATTGGGCTTAGCTTGTTTTTCGTGTGTAAGACGTCGATGATACGATGATTTGATTGAAATAATTTTAATTATCTAATTGATCATATGGATTATTTAAAAAATTGGACATACTTGTAAGATATTTTATTAATAATAGATAAAAAAATTAATGTGAGGTAGAATTTAAAACCTCGTACAAATTGGGCGATTTCAGTAAAACTTGGCCGTCACAAAGCATGTACTTAGGCCTATAGCTTTTTACGATTTTGGGTTTGAAGGATAGGGAAGAGGATTTCGGGTGTGGGAGGGTTTTGGTCAGTTTATGGATTATATACCGTTAGTTGTATGTAATTCTACGTAGTACTAGTTCACTAGAAGAAACGGGTTTGATACCGACTAAACCTGTGTTACCGACGCTTTAATCCTTAACCCTTATAAAAGAGAGAACATACCATACTGTAGCGATGAATAGTCACTTAGCAAGTTATCCCCCCACCGTTGGATTCCCCTTAAAGATCTCCTCCCTCCATTTTTCCTTTAACTCACAACCACAAACTTACCTCTTCAGCCTGCCATTTCTCTTGACCGCTTATTCTCATCCGTCTTTGGTTTCTCGCATAAATGTGGAACTCCTACAGCAAAGCCTAGGTATTTGCCTTGAATACCAAATTATTTCACGTCTATAGTGTTCTTTTACCGTTGTAGTTTATTGTTATGTTGTTAATGTGTCGTTGCGTTTGGTATATTGTGATTTACGTCTTCAGATGTTAATTTAGGGTTTACGATTTGTGATTTAATCGTTTAATGTGCAGTTTGGAATTGTTAATTCATCATTTCGTGTGCCATTTGCTTGTTGTACTTCCGATTTAACATCGTGGCTGTTTAATTGTTGTTGTTATTATTGTGGTTGTTATTAGTTTAGATGTTTCAGATTCAAGATTAGAAATAGGGATTTGTGATTTCATCATTTCGTGTGTAGTTAGAAATCGTTAATTATACATTTCGTGTGCGATATGCTTGTTGTACTTCCTGTCTAAATTTCCGTTGGCTTGATTACTGTTGTTGTTACTGTGTTTGTTATTAGTTAAGCGGCTTCAAACATTAGATTAGGGATTTGTGATTTCATCATTTCGTGTGCAGTTAGGAATCGTTAATTATACATTTCGTCTGCGATGTGCTTGTTATACTTCCTGTCTAAATTTCTGTGTGCTTGATTACTGTTGTTGTTACTGTGTTTGTTATTAGTTAAGCGGCTTCAAACATTGGATTATAAGTAGGGAACTGGGGATTATTCATTTCACGTGTGGTTAGTATTTATGGCCTAACCATTTAGTGTGAAATATATGTTTTCTAGGTTCCCCGGAACGTCGCTTTCTGGTTAAATTATTGCTGTTGTGAATGTGGCTCTTAGTAGTTTGACTGTTGCGACTACATTATTTTTTAAAGAGGCTGCGTTTGTTAAAAATTACTGCCTGTAATTATTACGATTGCTATTGTTAATACATATGTTCAGTTAAAATTAGATGTTAGAACACTGCGTGTTTGGCCGGGGATGGACACCGTTTTTTTACTGCTAATTTCTGTGTAACTGGTTTGTATGTTTGTTTGTGTGTGCAGTGAATTTGGGGGTTTCCTGTAATGTTGCTGTGGTCCAACATTTGAAGGTGAGGTTGTCTTGCCTAATCAGATTTAAACTTACAGTGGCGACATTTGGGGTTTAATTGCGCGTGATTGCTGAAGAGATGGTTTATAAGTATTCAGCTGATGTTGTGGATTACGTTACTAATTTCTGTCGGCTTGTTTTAACATAAACTAAGGTGTTCATTTGTCATTTTTTAATTCATAATTCGTGATGCTTTGTTCGATTTTCAACATTTAAAAAAAAAGGGTTTTTTATATTTTTGTGACATTCTTTGATGTGTGCGTTCTGTTTGTTACTACGCTCGGGGTTCTTAGGCTGCAACTACTTGGGGTTGTAATGTGAATCATAGGCGACGGTCGTAGTTGCTTAGGCTTCCTCTGAAAGGTTACTAGCGGTTACGCCAACGATTTTGTTTATATTTAATGATACATGCTTTGGTTTAGGTTTAATCTGTGTTTTGTAATTGTTGGCTGTTTTCAGACTTTCGCCGTTTGGACTGGTTGTACTAATGCTGCCTGTCCTTGGAGGCGCCTTCCTTTTTGCATGTTTAACACAACTACAAAAGGTATATCTTCTACTGATGTTCCTATTCGCTTTGACTAAAGCACTGCGTGTATATTGGGACCTTTCAATGTATCATCAATACTGTTGTGTTCAGTGCAAAAAAAAAAAGTTCTGTGGTCAGAATATCAGATAGTTTTACAAGTAAAGCTAATTGTGCCTTTAATTACCAGGAAGCTACTATCTAGCTTTGGAAAGTTGGACGTTGCGTGCTCCTACAATTGGTTCTACCTTGTTCCTAAAGGTTATTAGTGGTTCCTACAATGGCTTTGCTGGTGTTTACAACTATGCTTGTTGCATTCCATGACCAATGTGCTTGTTATAGTTGTTGGACATCTTCAGGACCCGGCTTTAGTAGGTACAATACCAACTTGCTCTCCTTGGAAGCTATTTCCACTTGCCCCCCCTCCTTTTTCGGAAGATTTACGCGAAGGTGCTTGCTGTCCTATTAATGTTTGTTATTGTAAAAGAACCTCGCCAATGTGTTTACTGCTTACTAACGTAAAGCCTACTGCTACTGTCGCACTACATTTCTTGAAATTAGTAACGAAGTGTTTGTTTCTGTATTATTTGTAATGTTCTGATGAATTTTGAAACATAATTTTGATTTAAAGTTTATTAAACTCGTAGTTGCTTAATTGCTCTGTTTTTCAAAAAACAAATTAATGGAAAATTTGTGGTATAATCGAACCTCGAAATATTACAAGCACCGTAAATGTTAATTTTATGTCGATTTCAGTTACATCACTTTAAAATATAGCGATGTATTCTTTTTGTGTAATTTGTAATGTTCCGACTAATTTTGAAAAAGTGATTTTCATTTTAAAAGTTTTTTAACGATGAGATCGTATGTTTAGTGCAATTTAAGTGCCAGAAGTGTTTAATGAAATGTTAATGATGAATAATTAAGCACTTAATTAACTGTACGAGGAAATTTAATGATGTTTGATATTATCATTGGTGTGTGAAATGAAAGGATGGCGGCGACAATGCACGCGAAGATGAACCGGAGGAAACTCGATCAAATTGACATTATTCGTATCTGGTATAATTTTCTCCCTCTCTTGCGCTACCTTAATTATCAATTTTACCGGCTGTTAATACAATATCATGTGAATCCGAAATATTACAGCGAAGAAATCTTGAATACGTCTGTTCCAATGGCGTTGAGGTTATCTGGAATTCTCATGGGTATAACACACACCACTTCATTAATTATTATCACTAATTTAATATTTTGAAACGAGTAATTTTAGGATTTTGACTCCTTATTTGTTGATAAATTATCTTCAATTTTAATTTGCAGGTGGCGTTGTTATTGTCTATGAGCGGAAAGTCAGACTCCTCCATGGTTAGCCCCTATTTTACCCTAAAAATACTCTGTTTCGAAATTGAATTTCCTACTATTGCGCGATTATTTGATAACTAATTGGCACTGTTTGGTGTTAAACAGATGATGTAAATCGATTTCTGGTACGTTTACTGTTGACGTTGTGATGATAAATGTTAATAGTGGTTTGATATTTGAATAATAGAGTAATTTGCTGTGGTACCTCTTTTTTCCAGCTTGAAATTAACTCAGCCTGGAAGGTGAAACCAGCAGTGGATCAAACAGTTCTTCCCAAAGGCAAAAAAAAAGCAAAGTGAGTCACACGCGCCATATACTCCTCGATTTTACGATGAAACGTCCAGTAATGGCCATAGACTTAAGTTGGTTGTGCTCTTCATCTTCCTGATGTGTTAAAGTTGCTGATTATGTACACAACGGTTCATTTTAACGTAGAAATTGTTTGGGCCTTGTAGTTTTAGGGGTGGACTAAGTTGGCGTTTTCTGTTTTACGTTTACGAATTACCCCCATAACTTAACTTTGGAGTATTCTTTGTTTATTTCATCCAGACTTGTTTGAACTGTCAGTTGCGTTAATAACGTATTTTCCAACACACTGGTAGTGTTAAATAGTTCCTTGGTTTATCTGTTCAAGTTATTCGATCGCATTTTGCTACCAACACAAACAATAAATAATTAAAAAAAAAAAAAGTATTACTGCTGAACAATACTACTTGAAATAGAGGCTTAGAGCATAGTCTATGCCTACAGTTGCCTTTTCTTTCTCAACAGGGAGTTGTCGGTGACAAAAACAAAGTTGTTGGTTGTTTCCTTTGGAGTATGATGTGGGAGGTTACTTATTCATTACTAACCACTGCTAATGTTTAATTGTTCATTTGGGTAACTAATTACGTGATTGGAACTCCCTTTGAAATTTACATTTAACATATGCCTTACTTTTTTCAGTGTACTGGCATCTGGAATTGGCACCTAGGTCACGTCCTACAACTCCATTTATTTATTTACTTTAAAAAAAAAATGTTTTTCAGGTTCAAAAGGTTCTTAGCCATGACAGCAATGGCTTCATTGGTATTTACAGCACGATTAATGTGACTTCTGAATCATTTTTTGTTTTTTGAAATTGTAGGCTGTTTCAAGCCTCTAGACCTGGGTTTGGTGTTCTCATTATGCTCTTCTTTCGAGGTACCTTTTGTTTTCTTGTTTACGCTCAAGGCTTACGATCAGTTTTTATTGTTTTGTCACAAAAAAATGTCTTCTAATATGTTGTAGGCTTTTGACTTTCTGAATTCTTATTTCGGTTTACCGTTACAGATCACTACCTATATTGGAATGTTCGGTTACTTCTTTGTTTATGTGACCTGGTGTTATTTTAAAAATGTTTAGATTGTATGTTTTTGTGACTGTGAGCATTCTGCTTTTTGGGCTGATAGTTGCGTCATAGTCTACAGCTTCCGATGGGTTGACCTTCTGCCGCTGCTTAGCGGTGCCAATTAGATTTGGTCATTTGGTTTTGTGGTCGAGAATCAACTAATGTTGATTCTTTCCTATACGATTTGGGTTCTTAAACTAATATTAATTAGGGCCAGGACTATGATCATGGCCTATCATTTCAGTGTACTAAATCGCCGTATAACAGCCAAAAGCAGTTCCACCAACGGAACGTCTTGTATCTTCGAGGTGCTCACTGTGTATCGCTATCATTATGTCTGCCGTCGTCTAAAACTACTTGTTGATGTGTCTGTTTAAATTCGCATTCCTGATGACCGACACTCTTCGTGTGACTTATGGATTGTTTTAAGAACTTTCCTCCTTTAGAAACTTAATTAAAAACGACTGCATTGGCTGAATCATATGCTTCAGTGATCCCAATGGTTCCTACAAATAATTCATTGACTTCTATGATGCTTAGGTATAGAAGGACCGTACCGCCACACCGCGCTGCTATACCAAGCTGCATCAAAGGGCTATAAGGCGTGGTTGCTGATACATTTTTATCAGACGTACATTTGCGGTGTGTGGTTATATGCCTTAACCTTTGATTCGAATGTATTAGAAAAACACGCACTCAAAGGCCAGTACAGACAACTAACCTAATCAGAATTGCGCAGCTATCTTCTTTTGGAAGTGTGACCCAGCATTCAGTGAACATCCTGTAAGACGCTGCACACGCCCACCTCCGTATCAGGCTGTTACGCACTGGTAAGTACAATTACCCTACATGTGCCCTGATCTGAACTTACCCCATTACCAGTAACTGTGTACTCACAGACCACGTACACTGCGGGAAATCGTATTAGCATAACTACGCCGGTTTTCCGCATTTTTTGAACGGAAATGCTTAACACCCTTTTATAATAAAGGAAACTATCAAAGGCTTCGTAACCATAATTAAGCCATCCCAAATATACAAATAACCGGGGAAAACCAAGAAAAACGGTCTTTTTAAATTTGCTACTTAAGTTGTAGTTCACTATTTTACAATGTGTGTTTACGAATGTGTAAGTATATATATGTACAATCATATAGATGTTCGGGTTCTTCGCTACAATGCCACTGCAATGTGTACACTAGAAAGCCTTAACCAACCCCGGGAGCAAATTTGGCCTGTCTGGAAGTGCATGCGCCAACACTGCACACTTCAGGGTCATTAGCACGATCGCCTGGAGATTCGGATATGCGCAGTTCGTAGAGGCGCATGTGAGGTGTCCATGGAGGTGTGTGCGCTTTCCAAAAGCGCAGCGCCCAAAGAGGTAGCAACATGTGTGTTGCAATTAGCCGGTCCCAAACACATAAAAAAAAGGAAGAAAAAAAAGGGTCAAATTGAAAACATAAGGGACAAAAAAAAGGTAAAAAAAAAGGGTTGAAATAAATGGGTAAAATAATAGAATTCCAATATTACACTGGTATTGGACAGTTCGATGCGTACAGTCGTATTAACATAACTATGTCGATATTACTGCGGATGCGACCAGTAGCGTACAAACAAAGGAGGGAAAAACGAGCACGGATTTACCGCGGAGACTTATCACCACTTGGCCACGCAACACTGAACAGCGGAGCACATTATATTAAAAAGTGTTATTAAACATTTATGGATTTAAATAAAATAAAAGCAAAAACAACATAGCAGGAAAAAAAACGGAAATAAACAGGTATATTATGATAAATAAATGGAAATACGTTGCAAGTATGACCACATTTAAGAAAGAAAAAAAAAACTTATCCAAGCCACTAATTCGTCCATGCAAAGTAAGCCCATCACAGACTCCCATAATATAAATAATAAACCAATGGAAGAATGCAAATCGTCAGGAAATCTTGCAACTGAAGAGGCCACACGGTTCAAGTTGATGTTACCTTCATGATGTCATCAGTTACTCCTTTGACATGATTAGTAATTAATACTCCTGTCCCCTCCTCTACTATATATATTACACCCTCAATTCTGAACAGCCATCAGCATAACTCTTCTAAAAACAGATTTCTACAACTTTCAAATTCCTAAACACCAAAAAAAAAATCCTCATATGGAGCCTTACACATGCACACGCCCTGACTACCTAGATGAAGGTGACAGGGAGCAGTTCATTGCGGGCTATATGGTATGGAAAGAGGAGCAAGTCAATTGCAAAGAGATATTTACCAAAACTGTTGTCGAGAAAGCCGTATCACAGTATGGTGATACACACCATCATACGGCACTTGGTTTAGGGGAGGTTATGCGTAATGTATTTGAGAGGCTGGATAGGGATGATAAGCGGAATGTGGCTGAGGTTTGTAAAGCTTGGGCTCGATTGTTTCTTGTGGGAACCCAAACTTCAAAAGTGCTTGTTGATTATAACAGACAATTAGTGACTGAAAATGTTGAGGGTCTCATCACGGCTCAACGTGGGCAGAAGGTGGTGCAAATGTATTGCGTCTGTAGGGCATTTGCTAATGAGGGGGATAAATATGAGTTCCATCGCCATCTAGAGAATGGGTGGTCAAGTGAGGAAGAAATGGAGGACGGGGGGGGACTACTATGGGTGGGCTGATGACAACTCAGGCAGTGAGGGGTACTATGACTCCGACTGTTAGGTTCTTGGCAATTACCTGCTGTTGATGGATGACTGCTTAAATATGGGTCTTTAAATATAACTATAAGTATGTTTTAGGTTTTTAAATTCACGCCTTATTATGGCATATGTAAATTATAGTGTCACGTTAGCGGCGCGTAGGATTCTGTGGTATCAGTGTCTATTTTGTCCTCAAAACTAGAGTTTCCCGCCTGCTAATATCTAGCTCAATCGTGCTCTGGAAAGCATGGTGTTTTCTATTTTGGCTTTTTAGGTGTCTTTATGACGGTTGTAAATATTGGTTTCATGGTGGTTGGCTGTCTATTCCGTGTATACTATGCTCGGAATATTTGAGTCAGATCTTTTGTATTCCGTGTCCAGACATTGTGCGCAATCGTGCTATATAAATATTATGAACTTTCTTATGTGCATAGCATGCCTTCCCATTTAGCGCTCTTTACCAGTGCATTCTCTTACACTGTGTTGCATACTTACTGAATGGTGCAGGGACATGGTACCCCTACTATTTATGGTCCCGTTTTTTAAAGTACGCGATTACTACTAAGTGCATAAACACAGTCGCTGAATTGTCGTGACTGAATTTTAAGGATGGGATTGCATTGCACTTAACAGGTATGCCGATTAGCCATTTACGCTACCATTGAGTACTTTCAGATTCACTACCTCCATTTCTTTTACATACATACTTTTCATAGACCGTGTGCTTTTTAGTAAAAAAAAATATTCTTTATCAGGATAACATTCAAAATGTTTGCGCCCCTGAAATAACATGGCTAACTACACTATCCACCTGCATTACTGTGTTTGCTTCACATCGCAAGCAGATGCTGAGCTGCAACAATTTGTTTAAATTTTGCACCGGGATCAACTAACACTGTTTAAATTCAACTATCCTAATGCGATAGTTTTCAGAACACATAAATGCACGCGAGGGACGACCAGTCACACTTTACATGCCAACAGACACTGTCGTATTTTGGGGGTGCCTCACTACCCCTTACTCAAAGGAGAATTTGGAAAGGATCAAGCACACCTAACATGTTTGTCACAAAACTAGAATAATAAGCAAACCACTCTAGAATTATTGGTTGCATTACACGTTTATTGCCATTCTCCCCCGCCCACGTATCAAAACACCGACCAAACTACATACCCGGATAGCTTGGTGTGTTTATTATAAAACACATTGGTGTCTTGACAACACCGCATTAGTGATGTGACCACAGTGCGCGCAAAAAATAACAAGTCCCGCAACCCAAACTGTTTCAGTTGCTTTATGCCTGCCTATACTACCATTTAAGGTCGATTTTACTTGACTAACTTATATGCATTAACAAACTGCAGTAGTTTAACAACTGACACTGAATGACCGCACTTGCTTGTTCCAACTGACAATCCAAAAAGAAATCCGCTAACATATATGGATATCCAAGTTATAGGGACAAAATACACCAAAAAATGCCATTTAAAATGGCGAGCATGGCGATTTTATTATTTTTGCTATTAGCAAAACTATTTGTATTTGTACTATTAATATTGTTATCGCTATTATTATTATTATTATTATTACTATTATTATTATTATTATTATTATTATTATTATTATTATTATTATTATTATTATTATTGTTATTCTTCTCTTTCTTATTATTATTAGTACGATACCTAATATTACTATTATAATTTTTATTATTATTACAATACTTATTATTAATCAATTAGACACATATTCTACACGTAACTCATGGGTTTGTCGAGTTATTATTATTATTATTATTGGTATTGGTATTGGTATTGGTATTGGTATTGGTATGGGTTTGTCGATTGCGCAAAACTGACATTATTTTTACTCCTGCACTGCATTGCCGATGAGTCACCTACATACGCCGCCAATACTTGCATCACCGCATCAGCTCACAACCGTTGACTGATGATGCGACTATTAACGATGGAAACGTTTGTCAGACCTGGATTGTAACCACACTACAACAATAAATTTACGACATAGAGCTACAAATGAAAGGAAACAAAAGGGGTTTGCAAAAAAAACAGTGGAGCCAAAGTAAGAAAGAAAAGCAAACTAGCCATTACATTGCAACTGATTACTTAAAACAATGTAATAAACAATGAAAGGAGGAAAGGTACCTTCATCATTACAATGCAAATCCATACCACTCAACAGTACCCTATAATGACACAATCCCCTTAATTGAGCAAAAAAAGAAAAAAAAACAGGCAAGAACGTGACTTCCGTTGAGCAAGAGTGCAAATAATGCAATTGATAAGACATTTTAGCTTATTTTACTCTAAAGACTAACAACTACTTGTACATCAACTTGCCCATGATTTAAGAAAGAAAAATGGTTGGGTCTTTGGGGTACAACTTTACATACGATATTTACAAAGCAAAACGGGAAAAATGTGCACTACTTGCATCTCAAAGCGAATAGTTTTAACAAATAAATAAACATGTTTGAAAGTCACTAAAAGCTAAAACGATCTAAAGAGTCGACCTGATATTCATCGTGGCCTCAGCTTAAATAATTATTTGTACGCAATTTAAATACGGTCTTGATTGTACTGGCTACGTATTGCCATGCTTACATGTATTATTGCATCTGACATATATATAAAATGAACTTATTAGACCCATATATTACATGTTTACGTCTTCTTTGTGAGTAGTTAAAGTAAATGTTGTGCTTTTACCTTTATAAAGACATAATATCTAATTTACATTCTAAGCCTCATATTACATTGTACTTTTTAATATGGAAAAAATATTAATGTATTTGTGTATAAGTATGGTTGTCTATCCTTTCAATTATTTTGTGTACTGATCCTCTTAAACAATTACGTAAAAAATAACCAAATGCAAGGGAGTTTGGATAGCATTGCTGGGCAGGCACCCAGCTCTTCCTCTGCCTCACCAAAGGTCTGTATGGCTATGTGATTAATCTCCCTGCTTGCGCTGCATTAATTAATATATATGCATTACCATATACACCTTGGAGTACTTTAACAAGACTTTAGAGTCTGCATTAAGCGTAATATTCTGTGTGTGCTTGTGTTATTTGTTGTGCGTATTCTGTTTTTGGTGTAAGTAGAATGTACTACGTGCTTAATTTTATGCTTGTAGATTTTCTGAAAGACGTACAGAACAGAAAAAGGCTTCTGAACACTGGAAACAATTGTCTATGTGCTTATGTGTGTAGCGTGATTAACGTCTAACTTAAAATGTAATAATCTTAATAGTTAGGGGTGCATGAAAACAACAATCCGAAGTAATTGACTTAAACCCTGATGACTGTCGCCTGTGGTTGTAAAATAACTTGTCGTTAAGGTTCACGATGGTGCATAATGTGTACCCAAACATGCCAGTTAAATCTACTGTAGGAACAAACTGAATTTGAAACTGTATAATGTAGTTTCAGATGTGCATATGGGAGCAAATATGTACTTCTGAGGCAGTAGTAACTCATACTCTGCTTTAATGAATAATGTAAATGAACTTTCTCAAAAAACAAATCCTTAATTAGGAATAGTGTTTTACTACAAACCCACATTACAAACTGTTTCTACACACAAACCTGTTTGTTAACTTTGTAGCCAGAACTTGACAGTTTCTTAAAAATATCTGCTACCGAAATTTATATATAGAAAACTAATGAAATAACAGGTCATAGGTCCTGCGCCCATACAAGTTGTGGTCCCGTTCCAACCCTTGCTAGAACAGGTTTCCGAATGCCTTTGCTTTTCAAGCCCTGAATATCGTTATGTAGGCAAGGATAGTAATAGCGTCTACGTTTCGGTCCGCCAAGAGGGTGAACCAGTTGCCTTCATATACACTGGTGGTGCAGCCCTGACCCCAGAAGAGTCTTGTGAGCACGCAGCTATGCAGGCTGTACGCGATCTAATGGTAAAGTACAATGTAACTGTGAAGGACTTCACCTACACCAAAAGGGAATTGTCACAGAGGCTTGGTGGGCTCTACAGATTGAAACGCTTAGAGTTAGAAGGCCTTATGAAGGGTCGAACTAAACTCCCACTGAATGAGGAACTTCAGGTACCCTTACCGGGTCCAAAAAAGGTGGTTACCCTTGACTGCGTAAACCTCTTAAGGCATCTGACTGAGAAATTCCCCATTCACTGCACAACATTGGAGTCCCTACGCCATGAAAAGGAGCGCTACACTGCATTTATTACTGTGACCCTGCCCGGCGTGATTAGTGGGAAAAAGGATATCGTGAGTGGCTGTTTCAAGTTTCCTGAATCTGCAAAACACGACGCAGCTCAGAAGGCTATTGAATATGTTGCTCCGATACTTAACATTGAGATCATAGATGCAAACTATGATACCCCTGACACTAATCGTGTCATCTTTGATAGTTCACTAGAGCGAGAAACCTACCTAGCCTCAAAAGCAAGACTAACAGGCATAGAGGAAGAGTTTGAACCATCATGCCTGCTTCTTGAGGAAGGCGCCATAACTCCACGCGCTCAGGCTTTCCAGATCCCTCCACCTAATGGCCCACCTCCCCCCCTAAAAAACTGAAAATGTGTTCAACCTGTGAACATAAATCCCATGTCCGACCTGCAAAAGCAAAGCCCCCCAAGTACTTTAGAGTTTCTAAACATGTGGAAGAGATGTTCGACCGTTTCAAAAAAGGATAACTTCTTCCTATGTTCGAAATAGTCTGAGTGAATGGAGTGTAAGCCCGCACAAAGTTTGGTTTTGGCACTGTCAACTGCTCCGGTAGATGGTGGAGTTCCCCACTTGTTTGTACTTAACGTAGGCAACGTACCTTACTGTAACATTAAGACACTATAAGAGTGTGGTCTGGTTTATGTATTTTGGCAGTAAGGAGTAGTTAGTATGTTCTATTTTGAACCGAAGGGCTTCCCGTTACTCGGGTGTACTACTTATGTTTAAAAATAAAGACTTTTTAAATCGTATTGATGCTTATAAGTCACCACGTTTTTTTGTTTTCGAAAAGCCATTTAATAGGACACCCTTCCCCGTAAAAACAGGCGAGACACCTCTTCTTAGCCATATGGAACACACAACATTAGTTAGGAGTCTGAAAGCGCTAAAACACAAAAAAAAAAAGGCAGAAAAAAAAAGGGCAGATAAAAAAGGCATAAAGAAAATAAAAATAAAAAAAAAAACAAAAAAAAATATACAGACATTTGTGAATACGGCACCAGCCTCCCCTAACCGAAAAAAAAGGCAGGAAAAGCCTTAAAATACAGGAATGGTAGCTCATCAAGTTAAGAGCTACACTCAAACCATTAAACACCACAACTGTTAAATGTGATGTCTTTTGTATATATGTTGCATTTACGAAGCTGCAGTTTGCATTCATAGTTCGGATTGCGGTCGTATTCATGGAAATATTAGTATATTCCAGTACTGTTATTTAACCAGTTTAGCCAAATCAGGCATTGTTCCTCAGTGACAAATTCTTTTATGAGTGGCTTTGAATGTTTGTTGTGTCACTGGAATCGCACGACTCTTCATGCATGTATGGATGGGGTACTTGCTACTACTACTACACCTATATCACACACATCATTTCTATTTAAGCGTTAACTAACACAAATATCGACACAGGTTTTCTTACCTGCACAGGCCTTGCTTACAGCTGAAAACTGCAGTCAAGGTGTTCTACCACCTGCACCAGTTATGCGCGCAAAGCGTTCACGGGCAACATTTCTACAGGGTGGTAGTCGAGGAACCGGGTACAGGCTTAACTGTACTTCCATTTAATTTTGTATATTAGTGTTACAGGCTAACCGTTAATCTCTCTTGCAGGTTAACTACAATTTCCTCTACCAGCACCAGCCATGAGACACCGACACAACCGCGACCCAATATAAGACGGAAAGCCCGTGCCTACCGATTACGTAAGCTCTATTAACGCTCTAAAATAAAGATATATGTAAATAGTACTTAGAACAACAACAAAATACTCACAATCTTCAAATCGTTTAATTACCAGGGTTACCCCCTGCACATGTGGACAACCCATTGCCTATTGAACCACTTAAGCTGCCAGGAGCTCAAGCTTGTACTAAATGCCAAGCCAAAAAATTTGCATATGAAACGGCTTTCTCTTGCTGTGCTGACGGGACTATTCAATTACCAACAAATGAATACCCTCCACAACTGGTCAGACTTTACACTTCGCTTGATGAAGACGCAGTCCATTTCCGAACGTTTGCAAGGATGTACAACAACCTCTTTGCATTTAGCTCCATAGGTGGAACCTTTAATGCTACCACCTACAAAGGTATCTATGTTTTTCAACTTCATGGTCAAATATATCATCACATACCTACTTTGCTCCCGAACAATGGTCGACCCAAATACCTACAGCTTTACTTTTATGATGGCCAACATGAAGCATTGAATAGAGCAGGTTGCTTTCCAGAGGTAAGGCCAGACATAGTTAACATCCTAATGCAAATTACCGAGACAAATCCTTATGCACGGTTTTTCCGGTCATTAAGAGAACTACCTGTAAACAAAGAGACCCAAATACTGTTAAACAAAAACACCACGTTAGATCAACGGGTGTATAATGCTCCCACATCCGACGAAGTTGCTGTTATTTGGACCGACAATTCATCATCAAGCGAATCTAGCACTCCGCACATAACTGTCACTGCAAAAGATAACCGGGCTCACAGGATTATGCACTATTATGGGTGCTATGATCCTTTACAGTTCCCCCTCCTATTTCCATCCTGGGAATGTGGATGGGTACAGGGTTTAAGAAAGACCACCCAAGTGTGTTAGGCAACGAGAAAATAGACAGACCACCTGGCGAGTGTCTTACAACCGCCACGAGGCAGTTGAAGGGCTAATAGAAGACGAATCACGCCGTATGTCGGATAGTAGCATATATTAATTCACTTTGCACTGTCAATTTACGGTATAACATACCACACTACTGCACTCTACTAATTTGAAAAAAATTGTTGAACCAGTGCGGAAACGGGGTTATGGGCCTAAGGATAAGGTTATATCATGCCGGCAATATTACGACTACAAGTTCTGAGAATCGCCACAGGGAATATGCTTCTAAGAGCCGGCAGGTGTCTCCAACAATACATTGTCGACATGTATGTTAAGATCGAAAACACAAGGCTAGATTATTTTAGAAACAATCAAGAGACGATAAGAGCTGAATTATACCAAGGAATTATTGACACTCGGCGGAGAATGCCGTGCAATCAAAGTAGGTAAACGGGTCATTCTACCACCAACATTTTTGGGTGGCCCTAGAGACATGAAGAAGAGATATCTTAATTCAATGGCCTTGGTACATAGGTTTGGAAAACCTGATCTCTTTATCACAATGACGTGCAACGCTGGTTGGCCTGAAATTAAGGACCAGCTCGCTCCAGGAGAAGAGGCGCACAACCGTCCCGATTTGGTTGCAAGAGTTTTCCGGGCCAAACTCTTAGCCCTTAAGAAACAAATTGTTGAAAAGCACATCTTTGGAGAGGTAGCTGCTTATGTGTACGTCGTTGAGTTCCAAAAAAGAGGGCTACCTCATGTTCATTTCCTCATAATACTTAAAGATGGGTATAGGCTGAAATGTCCTGCTGATTTTAACAAATTTGTGTGTGCTGAAATCCCAGACACAAATAATCCTTCTTTACGCAAGACTGTGTTAAAACACATGATGCATGGTCCGTGCGGCACGCTAAATCCTAAATGCTCCTGCATGAAGCATCCAAAAACCCCTGGCAAGTGCAAATATGAGTATCCTAAATCCTTTACACCTGCCACTACAACCAATACTGCTGGCTACCCAGAGTATAGAAGGCGGGATACGGGAGACACAACTCTCATTCGGAAACACAGACTAGATAACAGATGGGTAATCCCTTATAACCCATACTTACTAGCCCTGTTTGACTGCCACCTGAATGTCGAAGTATGTTCAACGATGCACGCAGTTAAGTATTTATACAAGTATATCTACAAAGGGCACGACAAAATTTCTTTTAATGTCACGGATAGTGCTGAGCCTCAAACTGTAGATGAAATTTCACAATTTCAGTCAGGAAGATGGGTATCTCCCTGTGAAGCAGCCTGGCGAATCTTTGGTTTCGATCTGTTTGAAACACACCCGCCAGTAATGCCTCTCCAAGTGCATTTACCCAACATGCAAACGATACGCCTGCGTACTACTGATAATTTGGCTAATATTTTGGCAGACGAGAAGAAAGCACGCACTCCCCTTACTGAATTTTTCAGGAAAAGTGCAACTAAAGGTTGTCCGCGACTCTTGTATGCCGAATTTTCAGAATACTTCCGCTGGGACACCGGGACTCGAACCTGGGAAGAAAGGAGGAACAAGGTTATCGTAATTGGCAGGCTCGTTTTTGTAGCACCAGCCGAAGGTGAGAGATTCTTCCTTAGGCTATTGCTGTTGCACATCCGTGGACCTACGTCATTTGAAGCCTTAAAGACTGTGAGAGGATACACATGTGCAACGTTCTAAGATGCAGCCTTACGACATGGTCTCTTAGAAGAGGAAGACGCTGCTGAGTTGTGTATGGCAGAGGCATGTGCAGTACAGATGCCTGCATCACTCAGACGCCTATTCTCGACCCTGCTCATCTTTTCGCATCCAAAGGATCCATGTTTGTTATGGACCAGACATTATGACTCATTATCAGAAGACTTTAGTCACAAATATCCTAACCAGCCACAAAGAGTAAGCCAACTAACAGCACGGGAAGTGGAACGGTACCTGGAAGCAATGGGCAAAAACATGGCAACATTTGGATTGGACCACCTAGATACATGCACCGATGATGAGTTAAGACGCACCAGAGATATAGTTGACGCACTTGACGCACCAATACCTGAGGATTGTAAATTGTATAAGGCACAACTTAATACCGCTCAAAGAGAAGCATTCACTACAATAATGAAGCATGTTCAGGAGGGGAAACCCGGTGCGTTTTTCGTGGATGGTCCAGGTGGTACTGGCAAGACCTTCCTATACAACGCACTCTACGCTGAAGTTCGTCTTATGGGTCGCATTGTTTTGCCAACAGCATCATCCGGCATTGTCGCTGCAAACATTCCTTCTGGAAGAACTACCCATTCACGGTTCAAGATCCCTCTAGAATGTGAAGTGTCACTAGCATGTGACGTTCCTAAACAAAGTAGCCTGGCTGCATTGATTGTAGCTACAAGCTTGATAATATGGGACGAAGCTTCGATGTCGAAGAGACAGAACATCGAGTCTCTCGACGTTCTTCTTAGAGATTTGTGTGACCCAAACCAGCTTTTTGGGGGCAAAGTAGTTGTCTTTGGGGGAGATTTTCGCCAAACTCTACCAATACTACCTCGGAAGTGTCAACGAGAAATTGTTGAAGCCAGTTTGCTGAGTTCCCCTGTTTGGCCGCACCTAAGAAAATTCAAATTGACTGAGAACATACGGGCTCAAACTGACCCTGAATTTGCACGGTTCTTGCTGTCACTTGGCAACGGACAGTTGCAAACAAAAGAACATGAATATATTGAACTCCCGGCTGGACTTGTGAAGATATTAAATCCGAGTAATGAAAACCCTATCAGCGACTTAGTGTCATACGCATTTCCAGAAATTGGCAGTTGTGCCCCTTTGGATTCAAGCATTTTCACTAACCGGGCAGTGCTGACCCCGTTGAACGACGATGTAGATGCCATCAACAGCGTGCTAATTGACAAGTTCCCAGGGCAAGTTGTAACCTATACAAGTCATGATACAATGTTAGATGACAACTGTGCAGTATATCCAGCAGAGTTCATCAACAAACTTAACCCCGGTGGAATGAGCCCACACGAGCTTGTTCTCAAGGAAAACTGTCCTGTTATTTTGATCCGGAACCTTCAACCATCATTTGGATTATGCAATGGTACCCGGTTGATCTGCAAACGATTCTTACCAAACTCAATAGAATGTGTAATAATGACCGGGCAGCATACAGGGGATCACGTGTTCATACCCCGTGTCAAACTACGGCCAGGACCGTCAAGTAACTATCCTTTTCAGTTTCAAAGGAATCAGTTTCCTTTAAAGCTTAGTTTTGCAATGACGATAAACAAATGTCAAGGACAGACTTTAAGCCAAGTAGCTGTGTACCTACCGCGGCCGTGCTTTTCTCACGGCCAGCTTTACGTCGCGCTGTCTAGAGCTAGGAATGCAAGTCAAATTACCGTGTTCGCAGCTCCAGGCCCAGAGTCAGTTCCGCCAACATTTGTGAAAAATGTCGTGTCTTACGATGCACTTTCTCTTGCTGAAATCATTTAGAACAAAAACCACTTCAAGGTAAACAATCTTTTCTATTTAAATGGCACATTCACATCTTCCATTTGCATATTCGTAAACTTGTTACACAATCGCAAATGATATGTGCCTGTCTGTTCATCATTGTAGGTCAAAGAAGACCTGGCGTAAATACTATGCTGTGACTTTTTTCTTACCTGCAACATATGTGGTGACCATCCAGTGTGCAAGGAAGCTGCCCGCGTAGGCCCTGATAGGCTTAACTTCCCAAATGCAACTTTTGCTATCGGTCCACAGCCTAATTGCAGAGTAACGCATATATTATGTGCTACTAGCTTTTTTTAAAAGTTTGTTTGGTGTTGCTTCAGATGTTTGCTGTCTTTACCAAATGTTTTGTAGCTAGCTTTCCCAAACTGTGTAAAATCTGAAAGGGTGTGCTAGCACACCAAACAAACTACTGTCTGATCTCATGGCATATTTATTAGCCCAACACCAATTTTCTACCTGTGTAAGAAAATAAATGACACGGTATCAAACACCTTAAATAACAGACACTGAAAGGGAAAAAAGAAAAGGGCGACAACAGTGGACGAATAATAGGAAATACTAATAAAAACAATGATAATAATAATAGTAATAATAATAATAATAATAATAATAATAGTAATAATCATATTAATAAGAAGAATAGTAATAATAATCATATTTTTTATAATAGTTGTGAAGATAATAGTAATAATAATAACAACAAGAAGAAGAACAATAATAGTGATATTAATAATACGACAGTAATAATCATGTTTTTCTTTTTAAAACACAAAAAAAAAGAAACAAAAAAAATAACTAGATGATATACAATAAAACAATAATAATGATATTAATGATATACAATAATACAATTATTGTATATGGAAACAACATTTGGAGAGTACAATAATTTAAAGATAACTAACTAGATGTGTTGGGGGTGTTTTGGAACGTAAATAATAAAAAAGAAAATAATTATTGAAAGTTATTTAAACTGTACGAGTATGGTTAGTTGAGTAACTATGTGAATAAGAGAAAATAACAAATCAAATATTTATTCTGAATATAAAGAACTAATAAAACACACAATCAATTAATTCTATTAACACCACATCTAGAACACTAATAGTATCCTGGCACAAATCTACTTTGTGTACTAACTACAGTACAACCCATACCCTATGCACCAAAAAGCAAATAAAAGTGTACAATTTACCACTTCTCCATTCTTCCCTCCAGAAAAAAAGCTCACACACCTTATTTTGCAGAGCAAGTTGGTGTGATTTGCAGATAGACTTCGCTCCAGAAAAAAAGCTCACACACCATTTTCCTAAAACAGTGGTGTATTCCAGGTACGAGCTTCTAACCATTAACCTCTCTTTATATTATCTGCACATTTCTATTCTGGGCAATTTCTGGCAAATCCGTAATAGTATACATAGTACTAGAAGTTGATGGCGTTAATATTCTGATTGTTGGTAAGTTTTAACTATGATTAGACAAAAATACTTGTCTGAAGTAGTATTTTATCTCTTCGAAGAGTTTACTCACTTTGCATTGGTTAACTTTATGAATGCATTACTCAAGTTAATAAAATAAAACTACTTTCTAGCACCCCCATCAATTAATGAAAATAAGGAAACTTGATACATATTTGGGAGGAGAAACCCACAATAAGGAGGTACTGCCTACTTAATCCAATATAATTATGCCAAAAATAGTACGTCATAGTAATGGTTACAGTTTGCGTAGTAAATATCACAACTACAGCCATGATCCTAAATGCAGTTCCTTTTAGGGTTTAAGAATGTTCAGTTGATAATTTCAAATAAAAAAAAAAGAAAAAAAAAAAGAGGTATGCAAGGTATAAACAATAAGGTTCTAAGTAACACACTGCTATTACATAAGGCATTTTACGAGAACCAAAAGTCTCACAGTTATTTGATATTCCCGTTTCTTTCGTATTTCTGTGTTAACTGTTGAACAGGGAATAATCATGTTAGACGGTCGGGTATATTTAGACTCTCTCAACAGCAACAGCACGAATTATAAGGTGAAAGTCAAGGTCGTTCAGAAAGGGAAACCCCAAAGGTCTGCAAGAGATGTACTATACCAAACAGTGGTCCTGCAAGATGATAAGGCAAGAACTTTTGAATACTAACACTGTGCCTTGTTCCAGATATCAAATTAATGCACAAGTGTTATTAACAACCATTGTTTCTTTTGGTAGATAGTATGCTAGATGCACCTATATTGCATGTTTTTTTTTTTGAATAACTTTTATGTTTTAACACAAACTTAAATGTTTTTGGATTTTGTGTTAAAGACCCACAATGACGTAACTGTTTTAAGAGGTTCTTTACTTTTCTTCTCTCTACTGAATAGGTAGACAGTGTGTTTAGTGTACCAAAACTTACATGTGCGCTCGTTAACACATGATAAGAGCATTGCATTCATCTAATATTTGTAGTCTAAAATTGTTTTAAATTATCTTAAATGAGTTATTCTATATCTGCCTAATTATACAGGTTTTCTGACACGAACCTCCCCTGTGCAGGGAAATAAAATGCGGGGCACATTGTTTGGGGATCAAATATCGGGCCACGTAGACGCCCTTGTATCTAACGGAGTTTACGAGATTGCGAATGCTCCCATAAAGACTTTGCCAGATCAGTATAGGAGGGATCCTACTGAATTACCATACACAATGGGTTTTGGACGCCAAACATTCATTCACCCGCTATCTACGCCTGAGGCATGCCTTCCAGAATACCTTTGTGTCTCTCAAGTGCCAAAAACAGCTACCCTATATGACATATTTGGTAAGCTTTAGTTCTGTGCACGCAGCAATACACACTTATATGGTAATACATTTCCATTACTTTCAAAACCGCACCTTTCAGATGTCATTGGAACACTACTATATGTGGAACCGGTTGCGCGAGAAGTCACCACTAAACAAGGTCGTAAAAATACAGTCAGGGAGATTATCATCACTGACCACAGGTAATTTTTAAAGTCTTTCTTAAATTAATAGGCCAGAAAGCCTGCCTGAAACTGACAAAAACATACATCAAACAGAACTGATCAGCCAATTGTGGTTTCGGCGTGGAATGAACTATCTCATAACGACTGTGAACAGCTTGCATCCTTGGTCACCTCATTACCAGTTATAGGGTTCACAGGTTTAAGGGTTTCCCCTTTCAGAGGTATTACATGCCAACCGTCCTTTTTTTTTAAAAAAAAAAACAAAAAAAATCCCAGCCTTTATAATTCCTTGTTACTGTAATCTGCAGGTTTCTCTTTAACAGGCACCATGTCAACAATAATCGACGTGCAGCCAGTTGGACCTAAGGTAGATAATCTGAAAGAATGGTACGCCGCCTTTACAAGAACATCTCATGTTTATTTATTGCAGATACTATCATTTCATTTTCCATTTCACAAAACGTGCTTCCCACATACTATTGTTTAATACAGGATTGCCCGCAGCATGGGATTCCTAATTGATCTACAAGCAAGGGTCAATAAAGTGAGGGATCCTAACACGCCAGTTCCCGTTGTGAAGCTCAGTTATCTGAAAAACAAAAAGGTATTAACAAAACAAAACACACCTAATAACACAAAAAACTATATTTAGCAACAAATAAGTACACGTTGATTGATAGAATTAGGCAGCCAATACCCACACTACAAGTGTTGCATCAACATATAGTTAGATATAAACACAACTACTGTCCAAAAACCTACATCAAAGGTGCGTTTGTACAAGGAACTGATGTGTAAGTTAAACAGGCCAAAAGCACACTTCAGGACGAGCGCTACCAACTGAATGTAACCGTCCCTAATCCAGAATTACAGAAGGTGAACACATATCTAGGGTGCTCCAACCGTGGGAAAAGGACGGAGTATGTAGCTGGACAAATCTTCAAATGTGAGACGTGTACCAAAGACGAGGTGGTGTCTGAACCAAGGTAAACTAACCCCTTTCATTAACAGTACACCTCCCACAAACGTCCATCCTACCCAATATTTACCTCTATACCTGTCAATGCAGAATCACCTTCAATTGTGAAGTATCTGATGGCACAGACCAACTAGAAATAACGACATTTACAGCAGATACTGTGGCTCTCTTTCAGATGTCTGCAGCAGATATATTCCACCTTAAGCACTCGATATGTATCTAATTTCAGTTTAAAAATTCTCTATATTAAATTGCAACTAAAAGCAAAGTCCATCTGTATTTTTTTATCTATTATAACATTTGGTAACTGATAAACACACACAAGTCCAACTCTGCCATATATAGTACATTTGCTAATACCCTATACCCACCAATATGATGACTCTAACTCTTCTAAAGCACGTTCCCCCACGCTACTCCTTAGCACACCCCTCTTAAGCTTTACCTTTCTTATTTCCTAAAGGAGGACAATACAACATTTGGGAAAGTTTGCGATTCCCTCAGAAACAAGCCTTTCATAATTGAGGTTTCACCAAAGACAGCGTTGTCAAGAAACAACACATTGCAGTGGGCTTTACGCCAGGTCATTGCTTGCCCTTCCCAAAATGTGTCTGCTGAAAAAATACTACAGCCAGCGCCAGAGTCTCCAGAACCAGACGAAACTGCTGTACAACCGTCTCCATCAGTAGCCAGAAAGTTGGATTTCGGGGAATCAGTGCAGAAGGCCTCAGACCTGACACTGATTGAAGTACAAGTCAGTTCCGACTATCCATCTTTACGAAAACTTCCTTCCTCAATAGCACCAACAACCGAAACAGTACCATTGACAGCTATTACTACTGAAGAACAAACCGCCGCTACACAAACTGAAGCTGCTGGAACAACACCATCGTCAATAACACTCTCCCCCAAAACCGCTCAGACTGAAACTACTCCTGAACTGGCCACATCTAACCTCAAAGCACCTAAAATAGAAAAGAAATCTGCTGTCACACCAGAAACCCCTGCACAGAGCACTCCAAAGCGCACCAATGTTAAGCCAGCTGCTACGCCTCCTTCGAAAAAGAATAAGGGCAGTACCAGCTCTACGGCAACCAATTAGGCCACTCCTGTAGAAGCACCCGCTGTTTGCATACAGCATGTTTGTAAATATTAACTATCTTTCATTTTCCTACCAGACAGGCGTCTAAGACGCACCTCCTTGCCACTTCTACTACATGATGTGGTTGTATAAAGGCTATAGGGTGTCTACCATGTTTTGGGAACACGTTTGCACACCTACCTATGTGTTTCATCCAAAAGCACCGTGCTATCGCTTTTGGATTTAAGTGCCCAAAAAAATTGTAGCCTCTGGGACTTCATGAATTAAACGCTTGTTATGAAAAAAAAAACGTCTCAATGTATGGAACGAGCTTTAGACTTTCATTAGGCAATGAACTACTACTCATCATTTCAGTAATTGTTTATAACTGCACGATATGATTTCACGTATTATTATCAACCGACCCAATGTTGCATGTACACACAAATAGTAAAGGCCGCACTATATGATTTCAATTCAACATCTTTCCAGTTCGGTGACATAATCGCCTATCACACGACTACTTCACGGCTTACACAGAAAGCATAACAAACCATCCCATCTAAAGCAAACCTACATCTAACCAGCAAGTTGAAACCCAACTACATATCCCCTCTTTATAACACAATCCCCTAAAATGAGAAAGTTATATGCAATGCTCAGCAAGTGCCATTGCTATAATAAATTCTGGCAACACAATTCCCTCAAACAAGCAAGTTATATGCAGTACTCAATCACTGACACAGCCCAAAAAAAAACACACACTCAACCTGATTAGACTTTATAGGCCATCCCTACCTACATTCCTAGATTGCATGCCCACAAAAGATCTTGAAAATATTACATTTATCAAGTAATACTAAGACTATCCTTTGAATTGTTTGTCTTAAGCAACAAACATATATATATATATATATATATATATATATATATATATATATATATATATATATATATATATATATATATATATATATATATATATATATATATATGGCTTGCATACAATTATCATTATACCTCTTTAAAAAAAAAAGTGTGAAAGAAACCAGAAAACCGTTAGACAGTAGCACCCTAAACCACAAATATTGATTGTCAACTTAATCCAAGGCATACCACCTTAGCTTTGTCATTTGGTGTTAAAGTATAGTAGCAAATCAGCACGACGCGTTTATAGCGTAGTATAACAAAATAATAGTGTATTCACAATCTGCCAACAACATGCTTTGTATACCTATATCATAAGAGCAACATAACTAACATAGAATTATATAATTTTAACCACGTTTTCGACATGTGATTGACACTTTATTTTAACAACTAATTTCCCTGATTGTTTGACCAACACTATCTAATCTATGCAGCTCACCATGAGACCTAGGCGAAAGCACATCAGAGAAATTTCAGGACCCACCGGTCCGTACACCATTAGAGCAAGAGTCATCGAAAAAATGGATGTCCATTCTGAACCAGAAGGCCAAGGCTTGGAGCTCCAAATAATCACGTTCCAAGATGAAGAGGTAACTCTAACAATTTTAGACTTAGACTTCAATATTATACATTGTCTTAAGAACATAAAATGTCATAATTAAATGCAATCTACTATTTAAGTGTTCAGAGCAATACAAAATATGCAAGTCATTGACAACATTCCTTAATAGCTAGAGAAGACTTAATTAGTTATGTCATTATTAACATTCAAGATAAAAAAAATAAAAAATACAGCATGTTTTTAAACAAGGATGGTAAAAGCAAAATTAAGTGATGTTCAGAACAACACCAAACAGTCTACAAAACCTCAGAATTAGAAGCCTTCAGAGCTGTGCATGCTAACCTTTAACTTATAACTATGCATAAACTATATATAGAACACTCTTGCCAGATTCTTTAATTTAAAATTCCGCACGAGTATTGTGTAGCCAATGTTCATCTCCACCAAAAACAACAGCTTAAACAGACTGTCGAAAAAAAAGCCCTCATATTTCATAATTTATTTTGCTGAGCAAAATTTCTACCTGTGTTACAATTTTAATAGTACATTTGTTCATTTTCTGCAGGGCACTAAGATGCAGACATTCCTACACAATGATGAGCTTGAAATATTTGAGGACATGATCCAAGACGACATGGAATACGACATATCCAATGCAAAAATACAGTTAGTCGTTGACGCAGCTTCAGAAGGACCTGCTGGACAGATGTACGACCTATATTTCAACATAAATACCATTCTCCAACCTGTATCTGATTCAGAAGTTCCTGCGACATCTAATTACACATTAATTGGATCAATCCCCAGAAAGGTTACACTGGAAGATCGCTATGATAAGGCACACTGTACTAAAGTTGACAATTTGCTTCAAATCCTATAACATACAACCCCCTCCCCCCTCCCCCCCTTAAAAAAAACAAACAAAAAATAGTCATTTCGTAATTAACTACAACTCGAAATTTTAGATGTGTTAGGCGTTGTTATATATGTGGACCGATGCAGCCATACTACTGCCAACACAGGGGAGACATCAGATGTTTGCGAAGTAATGATTGTTAATCACAGGTCAAAACAATACCAAATTGATGATAACCTCCAAACTTTTAGGGAAAAGACCTATATCAAAACATTCATTTTCAATTGTCGTTTGCATGTGCAGCCATGAACAGATAATGATAGTAACAGCCTGGTCAGATACGCCTTTGAAAGAGTGTTGGGCATTACATTCCATAGCATCAAGTTTTCCTATTGTTGCCTTTACAGCTCTAATGCCTAGCTACCAAAAAGGTAGTTTTAATATCAAATTATATCACTTTAAGATCATTTACAGGTGCTATACATGACCAAAATAACAATGCTATGAACTTCAGGTTTCTCCCTCTCAACAACGCATTCAACGTTCGTGGTCTTAGATCCACCAGGAAAAGAGGCCGACTCACTCAGAAGTTGGTAAGAGCTTTTCAATAACAAGCTGTTAACCTCACCCTATTTCACACAATACTAAATAAAGGAAAATTACAGGGCCACAGAAAGCAGGACCCTACTTCATGCAAAAAGACAACATGTCTTCGAAGTCCGTCTTCCAGAAATCACACGTGCAATCACAACAATTGAAAGTCTCCTCGAAAAGGGGGTAAGTGTAATATACGTCTCACTTATATAAGGGAAAAAAACATAAAAAAAAAAAAAACAAAACAAAAAAAAATATCGTGCTGCATTATCCAATCGTAATTACTAAGTACAATTTAATACCTTGAAAATACAGACAAACAACACCTTACAAGAGGAACACCAGTGGCTACATGTGACACTACATCAATTTGACCCGAAAGATGTCCACTTATACCTTGGTTGTAGTAATTGCGGCACTGGCAACGCTGAAGAAATAGGTGTTCCATATATGTGTGCTGCTTGCCTACAGGAAGACTTCATCTCCACTCCAAGGTATTAATGTAACTAACCAAAGTCCAAAATCCAGCACTTAAAGCCTTCTCCCAATAATGCTTTCTGTATACAGGATGGCGGCAACGTTTGAAGTGGCAGACGAGACTGGCGTGTATACTCTATCTGCATACAATGAAAATATGGAAAGCCTTTTGGAATTGAAGGCTGCTATCTTATACTCTATGACTCCACAGGTTTGCTCCGTCTCTATAGGCCTTTGGGAATTGTCGAACCTGCTATATTCATTTAAAACCCTGTATATTTCCCACCTACAAAGACATTTGCAGAACCGTAATAGCCTGTTTACAAGACCTAGAGCAATTTTAAGCTCCTGCCCTTGTCTTATGCCACCTCAGGAATATGACTAACAATAAGACATACTTTTAATCTTCAACTAAACATTCGTACACGTTCCTTAAATGCAGGAAAAACATGCCTACCTCAAATACACTGCAAGCAGATTCAAGGCAAATAAATTGTACGTTCAGGTCGTACCTACTTCAGCTCTCTCTAGAATTGAAGAGTTGAAGTGGGTCCTCAAGAAGATATCTCTAATATAGACAACAAATAGATCATAAATAATTTGAAGGATTTTGAAGCAGTTTTTTTTCAAGTGCAAACTGCCACGTGTAAGTAGGAAACGTTTCAGGTTAGGTAACCTTGAAACAGTTCTCCAAAAAACTGCAGTAGCGAGGATGACAAACTGGAAACCCCTACCTTTTGGTGTATAATTATTAAGCTTTTTAGCTAACCTACGTTGTACTAAATGTATATATTCCTACCTTTGGCAAAGTTGAATGGCACCAAAATCGTTTAATCCTACGTTTATCGTGCCTTTACAATGCTTCTACGTGGTTCCGCCTACGCTATACTAAAACATTGACCCACCCAGGATTATATATAGAGCTGCTCAAGTTCAATCTATGCATCGGTAGAGCCAAACCACGTTAACAAATTAACCTGCCATTCCAAATCTACGGAAACTTGAAATACACCCAAATACCAAGAAAATTCTGTCGAATGTTCGTCAAATTGAAGCTCCGCGCCCGGGAGGGCGCGGCGCAGCGACTAGTTCTTACAAAAGTCGAAACAACGGATCCTATGTTTGCGCAATTGGGGCACCCAAAACATCCAATGCAACAGTTTGCTGTCAATGAGGACCCCACCATTCCTAACTGTTTCCATTGTATCTGTAGGAATCGTTTTTTCTAGTACTTTTATTCCCTTGGTCCACATAGATATTTTGGGAGTATAAAGTTTTGATTATTCTTAGGCTTAAGTAAATTTAGAGCGGTGATTACTCGGGTTGTTTATTGTTGGTAAAATTTGTATAGGGTAACAGTGATAATGATCATAAACTTGGATATCAACCGAATCACGAAGAGCACGCTTTCCTTAAGAGTATTTCGACCCTATTTCATGCCTTGGGTTACACGAAATCCCTTGTAGGATAAGACGGTTGAGGCCCTCTTAATCTAGGCAAAGATAAAGAGATTACTTAATGAAGTTTTATCAATCTTGCTTTGTCTTTCCAAAATCTGAAATTTTAATGTGTTAGTATGAATTATTCTAACTCTTCCCTTATATATACATAGAATGTATGTAATACAAGATTGTTAATAGGATAAGCATGTTGGTTTTCATACCAAATCAAACCATATAACCGCCAATCAAGATAAATATCATTTATCATAATTATATCCATTTAACCATGAACTCGATAATTTCGATTATATGAGTGTGCACTCCGCACCCCCTAACTCACAATATATCAATCACAAGCTCATACCCATTTCGGCCTGAAAACCCGAATACACTTAAATGACTAGTGATTAAAATCACCAACATTCCTCCCCCATTTAAGTGTATCCCTTGTTTCCAATAAAACAACAAAGCAACAAATCTATGCATAAATGAAAGTGTCCCAAGGATTGAACTTCCACATTAGTACATTACACATTCCAAATATTTGAGAATCAGGGTGTCCCACGGATTGAACCCTTCAACTCATTTTGAATACATGAAGATAACATACACATAAATTCAAATAACTCCAAAAAGTTTATTCTTGACACTTTTAACAGCCATGTGTCCATATCCATTCATGAGCGCATACAAAGCCAAGCCCGAGCTTTAAGAAGCGGCTACACTTCACACTCATATAGGTAGATTCTTTTAATCATGCCCTGCAATAGCATTTTTTCAAAGATCCTACCATTCTTGCAGGTTCAAGCACATCCTTTCGGGACATTATAAATTATGTGCTTCAATCTTTCATAATAGGCTTTCCACATTGAACTCAGCCTCTAACATATATTAGAGGGGAGTTGGGTGTCCTACCACAAAAGATCAATTTAGGCTTTACCATCCCGATATCCGACTTGTTAGCCAAGTCCCTAGTTGATCTTTTATGCAAAGTGATCCACTAGATACATTGAGATCTCACAAAATACAACCAAGATCAATCCCCTTTTATGATAGTCCATATACCGTGTTATAACAAACACTCCGGTGCACCGTTATTCACTATCAAAAAATCATGGATGAAATTGGTCTAATACTTTTAAGTAATACCGTAGATTAATTTTCTTAGCTACTTAGCCTTAACCGGCTATGCTAGTACTACGCATACAAACTCCAATGTCAAACTCATTATGCAAATTCACTTCTTGGAAACCCATAAGCTAATGGCGCCTCTCTTAAGCAAGAATACTCTACCATTTGTAGAAAGGATCATCTACATTGGTAAATCAATTTGCATAACATTTTCCCTCTATAACCGAAGAATAAATGACATAGGACAAACCATAATTCATGGTTTACTTTATACATTTTCACACTTGCCTAATCGCTTGTCAAATATGAGTACTAGCTAAACTAGTATATTTACTCAACTTGTCAAACCGCAATAATTGAGCCCTTGTGAACCCGAGTAATAACTCCACTTTCATTATTGAATAAAAATGTCATACTCGACCTTTGAGAGTATTAATCGGTATATAATAATCATACTCTCACCCTTGATCCTAATACCAAGGATCATATTACCCCCCCATGTCTTTCATAGAAGAACATGATAACAGAACCACCTTTTACAAGGTAAATCATCTTTGGTCTATTCCAAAGATCAACTTGTCAATTATCTTATAACAAATGACTACTCCTTTACCGGACTCGTCAAATAATTGTACATTCAATGCTATTGATGTACCTCTTACATGGTTAAACCACCATGACTCCATAATCTCACCATGGTTATCACAAACCATATTTCCCGAGATTATATGGTAAAATTAATTAAATAATCAAACTTTAAAAAGCTTTAGACAAAACATTAACATGTTAAACAATCATTACAAAACAGTTAGTACACTAACAACATATTAAACAACCGATCAAATATCCATTGATCAAGACATCATATTTAATAAATATAAAAGATGGATCAAACCCAACACTAACAACATTATGTATAACAACATAATGAACATCTTTCATGCATAATAATAACCAACATAATTACATGTACTCCAATAATAGCCATCATTGAAGGACAAAAACTTATTATGACTAATAAACATGAAATACGACATTCGGTTAAAAAAGAGTACGAGAACAAAAGCCCAGACCGAGACAAAAGAACTCAAATAAAACTGTCTTTGATTCTATATCATTAACCAAAACAATAGCATGGAATGGTCACAAAAATTCAAGAATCAATTAATTAATGATTCAAGTCACTTCATCAAATAACAAAAAACTGCATATCATAATGTGCAACCTTGGCAAATTGATAAACATGATGTCATCTTAAAACAATAAGCCTAATCACAATTTAATAGAAAAAAGTGTAACCGCACATTACCAAGCACTAAACATGGATTATAAAAGTTCATGCGTAATCCTATGTTATCACATAGCAATTGACTCACCAAATAAATCTTCTCAAACATGAGTCAATCATTGCAACATTAATCTCAGAATAAAACTTGTTTATCATATCATTCATCATATAAACACATTAAAAATCATAAGCATTGATTACTTATCTGTACAGATGATTTTGCATGTACTTACTTGCCAAATAGGCAAATTACCACTCCATGTATCGTATGCTCCAAACCCATGCCAACAAAGATCCATACACTTGAACTCAGTTTCGCTAACCTCTGACTATGCCTCCATGACGAATGGCCTCATTAATGCACATAAACCAATCACGCAAAATTACCCATAATCTCATGCTAATAAGCCCCAGCGTGCAACTAACAACACAATTCATTACTGTATCAAAATTACAAATTTTGATGCTGCCTTACATACTCATTAGGATAATAAATTCCCAACCCAAATTGACAACCTGCAAACTCAATTGCACTGAGATATGGTTGTCTCCTTGCAAACAGTATCGATCGTTATCACAAAATTGAAAATACTCTTAAGAATGTTGGTTTTATGTGTATAGGGTAACAGTGATAATGATCATAAACTTGGATATCAACCGAATCACGAAGAGCACGCTTTCCTTAAGAGTATTTCGACCCTATTTCATGCCTTGGGTTACACGAAATCCCTTGTAGGATAAGACGGTTGAGGCCCTCTTAATCTAGGCAAAGATAAAGAGATTACTTAATGAAGTTTTATCAATCTTGCTTTGTCTTTCCAAAATCTGAAATTTTAATGTGTTAGTATGAATTATTCTAACTCTTCCCTTATATATACATAGAATGTATGTAATACAAGATTGTTAATAGGATAAGCATGTTGGTTTTCATACCAAATCCAACCATATAACCGCCAATCAAGATAAATATCATTTATCATAATTATATCCATTTAACCATGAACTCGATAATTTCGATTATATGAGTGTGCACTCCGCACCCCCTAACTCACATTATATCAATCACAAGCTCATACCCATTTCGGCCTGAAAACCCGAATACACTTAAATGACTAGTGATTAAAATCACCAACATTTATGGGTCGGTTAAAGTGTGTTAATTTATATCGAATTCGGGTTGGGTCGGGTTAATGACAGGTTCGTGTCGATTACAAATAATTTCGTCATTTTCGGGTAACAAGTTGGATTGGTTTTAATTCGGGTCACTATTAAGGCAGGTTAATAACGTTTATTTTATCTTACTCCCTCCGTTTCGGTCAATTGTTGTCCTTTGATTTTGTCACAAAGACCAATAAAAGAAGAGGGGGCCGATTACCAAATGACAAGTAGAACAAATTGAGTGTGAATGATTAAATTGTTCAACAATTTCACTCTTAAAGTAGAAATAACAACAAGTGATTGAGACACTGAAAATGAAAAAGGACAACAAATAACCGGGACATACCAGAATTCATTTTAAAAACTACACAAGAAAATGTAGAAGCTAATTTGATCCAAACCATATGTCAAGCTGCAGTGATGAAAGCAGCAAGGTTGATCGATGTAGAATGTAATTTGCAATCATTTGACAGTATGTGTATGCCCATAAGGTCTAAGTACACTACTTTATTCTCCAATCACACCAATACACCATGGAAGTTTTATTCCATGCAAACAGCCTCAGAATGCTCAAACAGTTGTCCACCAGGAAGGTGAACAAGGCTTCTGCTACAAATATAAGTTTGAATATTCGACAAATCCAGAGCTCCATCAAATTTAGTCTCGCTAAGTCCGCCATTAACCTTATTGTACCAGAAGAATCTACAACTAAAATAATGTCGAAGTAAAATCATCTCTGAGCTCCGACAACTAGCAACAAATTTGATAATTTTTCCTCGGAAACAACTTGAAACAGGAATGCTCACCAACATGACCCATGACTCTTGTACTCCATATTCCTTCATTACCCACACATCGTATCGATTCTCAATTCCATCCTTGAATGTTGAAGACAAACAATCATCAAAAACCCCGATATCAACTAGGTAGGCTTCCTTGCTGCAGGTTGGGTCGTAATAGAACCGAGGCAATAACACATTGTCTGTCCACTTCTTCTTACAAATATCGATACAACCGATCCTATATTTGTGCAATACGGGCATCCAAAACATCCAATGCAACAAATTGTTATCAATGAGGATGTTGAGTTTGAATGCCATTAAGGAAGTAGAAGACATGACAGGAAGCCTGAGCAAATTTGTAGTTGAGATTTTTTATTAATTGTTGAATTAAAAATACATAAGTACAAAGTTAGAGATTTACATATATATGAGCATGCTGTTGGATAATAACCAACAGACTAAAGAAAGTACAATATGAGGACCATCAGACAAATGAACGAACCATTCTCTATAGCAGACCTACGTATTAGACATCTTAGGATCCTCCTTTTGCTTTTGTTTCTTGTGGCTGTAAGCTCTGCTAGTTGGCACTTGACTTTTCTCAACATTGGGACTGATGTCTTCTTTACACTCCCCCTCAAGATGAGAGTGGAGACTTGTTGAAACTCCCATCTTGGAGAGTAGGTACTTATGTTGAGAGATTGGACAGGATTTAGTGAAAACATCCGCCACCTGATCTTTAGTGTTGACATAGGAGGTAGTGAGAAGGCCTTGCTGAATTTTCTCCCTCACAAAATGACAGTCGACCTCAATGTGTTTTGTTCGTTCATGATAAACCGGGTTAGCTGCAATGGCAAGGGCAGCCTGATTGTCACACTTGAGGTGAGCAGGACCCAGATGCTTTAGTCCCAGATCTTGGAGAAGTTGAAAAAGCCAGGTGACTTCGCAGGTTGTCATGGCCATGGCCCTATATTCAGCCTCAGCAGAGGACCTGGACACTACAGTTTGCTTTTTGGACTTCCATGAGATAGGAGACTTGCCCAGGAGAATACAGTAACCAGTAGTGGATCTTCTGCTAAAGGGACATGAAGCCCAGTCTGAGTCACAGTAGGCAGTTAAGTGTGCTGCAGACTGACTAGCAAAGAGAATCCCTTGACCTGGTGCAGATTTAAGATATCTGAGGACTCTTCGTGCAGCTTGCATATGGTCAGTGGTGGGAGCTTGGAGAAATTGACTCAATATTTGAACTGAGTAAGCAATATCAGGTCTAGAAATGGTAAGATAAATGAGCTTGCCAACCAATTTCCTATAGACATCTGGTTGAGGTAAGGGAGTGCCTTTCCCAGGTTCAAGTTTGAGAATAGGATTGACAGGTAGTTGAATAGCCCTAGATTTGTCTATTCCAAATGACTGCAAAAGATCTAGAGTGCATTTCCTTTGGGATATGAAAATACCTGCAGTACTCCTTTCCACTTCCAGACCGAGAAAGTAGGTTAGTTCACCAAGATCCTTCATATGAAAAGAGGCATGGAGTTGCAGCTTTAAGGCCTGTATGTCAGAAGCATTATCCCCAGCTATAACCATGTCATCAACATATATTAGAACAACAGTAGTGTGACCATTTTGCTGCTTAATGAACAAAGAGTGATCAGCATGTGATTGTCGAAAGCCACAATCAAGAAGGACCTGGGACAATTTGGCAAACCATTGCCTAGGAGCCTGTTTTAGACCATATAAGGATTTGATTAATTTGCAGACCTTTCCTTCAGTATGTCCATACTCCCCCTGACCAACTGACTGCAGGATGCCCTCACCATAACCCTCAGGTAGCTTCATGTACACTTCTTCTGTTAGATCACCATGTAAGAAAGCATTGGCAACATCCATCTGGCATGTCTCCCAATTATTGATGGATATAACAGCAAGGAGGGCCCTGACTGTAGTCATCTTTGCTACTGGAGCAAAAGTTTCATCATAGTCCACTCCATACATTTGCCTAAACCCTTGTACTACCAATCTTGCTTTGTGCTTGTCAACTGAGCCATCAGGATTGAACTTGGTTTCGTAAATCCATTTGCAACCTATGGCTTTTCTGCCTTTGGGTAGGGTAGTGAGGACCCAGGTATTATTATTATGGAGAGCTTGAAGTTCAAGATTCATAGCTTGGATCCACTTAGGATCCTTAATAGCATCTTTGAAGGTGAGAGGATTTCTCTGTGTAGTGACTATGCTGACATGTCCAGCAAATGGCTTCTCCAGATGCAGTTGGACTACATTGGCAACAGTTGAGGGACCCATGACAGGGTTGTTAACAATGTAGTCTTTGGTCCACTCAGGAGCCCTCCTTGCTCTCCTAGGCCTCTCTTGGTTAGCCTCAGGAGAGTTGGCTTCATTACCTGGTTGCACAGTTGGTGACAGTATAAGAGTCTCTTCAGCATCAGGATCAGCAACATCAGTAGCAGAAGAGTTAGGAGCACCTGTACCAATGAGTGGCTCAATAAACCCGGTGGTGTTGTCCAAGGGGACAGAGGGAGGAGATTGATAGTGGCCTGAGTGGAGTGTGGGTATGTGTTGATAGAAATTCTTGATTTTACAAGGGAACACTTCTTCAAAGAATTGCACATCTCTTGAAACAAAAACAGTTTTCTTTGTTATGTCATACACCCTATATCCTTTCTGAGAGATGGGGTATCCTATAAAGAGGCATGATATACCTCTTGGTTGGAATTTGTCCTTGTCTCTGCTAGGGTTGTAAACCATGGCAAGACAGCCAAAGACCTTCATTATCTCATAGTTGGGAGACTTGTTGAAAAGGATCTCATAGGGTGTCTTATTCTGCACAAGTGGAGAAGGTAATCTATTGATTATGAAAGCAGCAGTTAGGACACAGTCTCCCCAAAAAGAGAGAGGAAGGCCTGAGCTGAACCTAATGGCCCTACTAATCTCAATGAGGTGTCTGTGTTTCCTCTCAACCACACCATTTTGTTGTGGTCTGTCTATGCAGCTGGTTTGTTGCCAAACTCCCTTGGACAATAGATATTGCTTGCTGTCTCCTTCAATGATTTCCAGGGCATTGTCAGACCTGAGAACTTTGATGGTTTTCTTGAATTGATTTTTAGTAAATTTGTAAAAATTGACCAACAATTGAGCCACCTCTGATTTGTGTTTCATCAGATACACCCAGGTAGCTCGGCTGTGATCATCAACCAGAGTTAAGAAGTATCTGTGTTTATTCCTTGTTTCCTTTCTATATGGACCCCACACATCTACATGGACAAGATCAAAAAGATCATTGGCTTTCTCAGTTCTGACAGGGAAAGGCAATTTGGTTTGTTTTACCATGGAACAAGTGATGCATATCCTTTTTGAATTTAACTGAAGCTGTTGAGTGATGTGAGAAATGTGTTTCAGTTTGCCATTGGAAGCATGCCCTAGCCTTAAGTGCCAGAGATCAGAATTCTTGTCATTAAAATTTCCAATCCCATTACATAAGATGTCAGGTGCACTACAAGAGTTGAAAACTGTGACACCTGACTCTTCCCTTTGCTGAAAAGGGACCGCAGAAACAACAGAATTGCATACATTAGAGTAACTAGAGTCACTAATTAACTTAGGGTGTGGTTTTCTACCATTATTTAATAAATAATAAACACCCTTGCTTCCCTTTCCGATTCCTCTAGTAGTCCTGGTGTGAGAGTCCTGTATGACACACATGTTGGCATAAAAAATAACATAACATTGCTCATCTCTTGTTAGTTTTTGGACAGATAATAAGTTGTGCCTGAAAGTGGGCACATATAGGACATTCTTTAGAGTTATTCCATTTTCAAATGTGTAAGTTCCTGAATGTGAAATAATGGATGTCTCACCATTAGGTAAGTTAATTTTAGGCTTGTCTGACAGTTCCAATTTGTTTTCCAGAATTGACAAATCAAACACCATGTGATTTGATGCCCCTGAATCTATGATCCACTCATGGGGAGTCTTAGAGGCATAACAACAGTTTAGATAGGCCATACCTGTAAAGTTTGCCTCTAATTCATCTTCAGTTTCTGGATAGTTTACCCTCTTTCCTTTCTGATTGTTCATCAATTGTTCAAACTGCTGTGTAGTCAATGTTATGGATCCACCTACATCAGCCTGTCCTTCTCCCATCATTACATTCCCTGCCAGCTTGCCCTGTCTGTTGTGTGAGCTTTGTTTGTTCTTATGAGCACCAGATCTGTATCCCTTAGAAGAAGCCCCTTGGTAGTTGTTTCTGAGCTTAAATCCCTGAGACTTCTCTGGATACTTCAGTGACACAGGGTGATCATCTGGATACCCAATGACTTTCCAGCACTTATCCCTTGGATGTCCTTTCCTCTTGCAGACGTTGCAGGTAGGTGCTGGTGCTATATCTCCCTCTTTTGGACCAGCATAAAAGGCAGAGTTGTCTATTTCCATCTTGACATTGTTCTTGTAATTCCTCCTCTGAGCCTCCTCATGCTGAAACAGTGCAGCAACTTCTTCAACAGTAGGCAGGGGTGTCATCATGAGCACATTGGTTCTCATAGTGGTGTAGGATGAGTGCAGGCCATTCAGGAACTGGAATAGCTTTCTTTCCTCTTGCTCTTTAAACTGTGCATCTAGCCAGGCATTGACTTCAGGTGTCACTTGAGAAATAGATGGCCAGTCAGACATAATCTCAAGATTAGTCCACAATATCCTGAGCTCTGTGAAGTATTCACAAATGCTTTTGTCACCTTGTTCCAGATCTTCCAATTCCTTGTTAAGCCTGAATTTCCTTGCACCGTTGCTAACAGAGAATTGCCTCTGAAGGTACTCCCAGATCTCTTTAGCAGTTTTGACATACAAAACTGAGTTCTTGATGGGTTTCTCCACATTCTGCAAGATCCATTGTATGAGAAGGCTGTTGCAGGTATCCCAAGCATCTTCCCTTAGAGGATCATTTGTTGGTCTCTTAACCACTCCAGTCAAGAAACCAATCTTTCTCCTGGAGCAGATGGCTATTTCCATCTGTCTTTTCCACTCCAAGTAGTTCTCTATCCCTGAAAGCTTGGTGTAAACACCTAAGGGATGACCACTTTCAGCAGGATGCAAGTAAAGGGGATCTGTTGGTTCCATGAAGGAGGGTGTTCTCGATGTTGTGTTGGAGTTATCAGTGTTGGAGAAAGGATTTTCCATATGAATTGATTAGTGAGAGGAGTTTGAGGAAGATTTGTAGAATGGATTGGTTGTGATTTCAGCAAGTAAGATCTCCTCTATAAATAGGCAGAGATTCAATGCTGTGTTGTTAAACGAGTAGTAAATGCTCAGTACATGGTAGGTTATCAGTCTCCTCATCCTTGAGGCTCTGATACCATGTTGAGTTTGAATGTCATTAAGGAAGTAGAAGACATGACAGGAAGCCTGAGCAAATTTGTAGTTGAGATTTTTTATTAATTGTTGAATTAAAAATACATTAAGTACAAAGTCAGAGATTTACATATATATGAGCATGCTGTTGGATAATAACCAACAGACTAAAGAAAGTACGGTATGAGGACCATCAGACAAATGAACGAACCATTCTCTATAGCAGACCTACGTATTAGACATCTTAGGATCCTCCTTTTGCTTTTGTTTCTTGTGGCTGTAAGCTCTGCTAGTTGGCACTTGACTTTTCTCAACATTGGGACTGATGTCTTCTTTACAGAGGACACCATACTTCCTAAGTGGGTCAATGTTATTTCATCAACTACACTCTAGGAGTTCTTGTTCAAGCTGTACACACTAGTTATTCGCATTTTCACGGCGCAATTGTTGTGATACTCGGATACAACAACTATTACGTAATCAAGGTTTTCATGATCAAACCCAAACCCATAACTGTGTACGGCCCCAAGTTCTTCATGAAGGGTACTACGGATACATCGGCAAATTCGGGTTGTCGGGTTGAGAATACAGTACTTGCTGAATTTGCCCCTATTTCAGCGAATACATAGCAAGCCATTGGATGTCCCGATGACGGACATATATAGACTCGTTTTTCTGTAATCGAAGGTTGTTGTGGTGGTTGTTGCGTATGGGTCAAGTTGGTAGCGATTAATGCGAACGTTTCTGCGAGGATGAGGCGTTTATGCCTTCGGAGGACGAGAGAGACTGGTGGCGGAGATAAAGTCGGACGAAATCCCAGGATGAAATTATGGAATTCCAGGATTTGCAAACGGATTTGAAGCGGATTAGGGTTTTGGCAGGTAACCTCGGAAGTAAGATCTGCTCTATAAATAGGCAGAGATTCAATGTTATTGGGCTAGGTCTGTCTTGGGCCTTTATTAGGTCGTTCTGTATTAGGTCTTAGAGAGTATTATATAAACTCTCCAAGCCTCTACCTAGCAGTTATGCTTATCATACCGTCTGAATCTGTAATCTGAAAACTTCTCACATATCAATAAAACTCTCTCCCTTCTGCCCTGTGGACGTAGCTAACACACCGTTAGTGAACCACGTAAATCTGTGCGTTTGTCTCTTTATTGTTTTTATCAGTTCTTTCTTGCTTCAGTTATAACAATTTCCATGAGGATAACGTCCATGTTCCCTCGAGGATCGTCATTGATAATCAGCTTGATCGTCTATATTGCTATTCTAACTTTAATAATGTACGGATTTAAGTAGGAATTAAAATCCTAGTAAAACCATGAAAATAATATGTTAGGAAATCATGGCTATTTCCAAAGAAGATTATGGAAAATAGATGAAATATTAAAAAAACAATATACCTGTACTTTTATTGCCTTAGTCCACATTGGTAATCGAGTCATTCAGATTGTTTATGAGTTGGGTTAAAGCATGTTAAATTATATTGAGTTCGGGTTGTGTCGGATCGATGACAGGTTCGTGTCAATCACAAATAATTTCATGTTATTAATGGGTGACAATTTGGATCAGTTTTACTTCGGGTCACTTTTAAGCCAGGTTAATAACGTAATCTCTTGTCATTATTGGGTGACAAGTTGGACCACGTCCTCTATTTATTAAATGAATAGGTGAACTCACAAACTTTCCCTCTAAAAAGCATCTTTTTAAATAAGGACGTTATTGATAATTTAATTGTATGTATTCACTAAATAAGGAAATTAATAATTATAATGTATTTGATTATGTAATTTTTTTCATTAAAATTAATCTTTTCATCAAATTATATAATTTTCATTAAACATTAAACTATTACTCCCTCATATTCTTAATAACCCTCCCCTTTTATGGAGGGCACGGGAATTAAGGGAGTGGAGTATTATATGGTAAAGTATTGTAGTGGGTAGGAGATTCGAGAGAGAGAAGGTATTGTGTGATTAAAATAAGTATTGTTGTGGGGTAAGGTGATTAAAATAAGATAAAGTATGAGTATTGTGGGGTATTGTTGTGGGGTGAGGTAATTAAAATAAGTATAAAAGTTTTCCAAATAAGGAAATAGGGAGAGTATTGTGAATAGACGAAAAACAAAATAGGGAGAGTTATTATTTAGAATATGAGGGAGTATATTTTAAGACTATAAACTATTAAATTTTTTATTGATATAATTATTTGATAATGACTTGACTCATACTATTCATAGTATGTATAAACAAAACTATAACGGGTTTTGATTACTTCCATAAAAAAAAATTGAGAGAATTTATAAATTGAAATCATTAGCGTTGTGGTATAAAAAATACTTAAAAAAAATGTATTTCAGCACATTACTCAATCCTCTTGGATTAATTTTCAGTTTTAATTTATTTTTTTCTCGAAACAAAATATAATAACGAGAAAAATGAACAACTAATGAGATACCACTATTATTTTACACTTCAATTTTACTTAGTTTTCTTGAATAATTTTACAGTTCAATTTTTTCACTCAAAAATTAATAAAAAGTCTATAAATACCGCGGATTCATTGCGCGGGATCTAAACTACTGTTCATATTAAATCGTTTATAGGAGCAATTTTATATATTTTAATTTGAAGTTTAACAAATTAAAATGAATGTCAATTCATGATCAGCATGACCCATGACTCTTGTACCCCATATTCCTTCATTACCCACACATCGTGTCGATTCGCAATCATATCGTTGAATGTCGAAGACAAACAATCATCAATAAGCCCGATATCAACTACGTTGGTTTTTTTGTTGCAGGTTGGGTCGTAATAGAACTGAGGCAATAAACAATCGTCTGTCCACTTCTTCTTACAAATATCGAAACAACCGATCCTAGATTTGTGCAATGCGGGAATCCAAAACATCCAATGCACACTACAAAAAAAACGTCTCGATGCGACGGACACACTGCGACGGAATAATAATCCGTAGCAAATTTAAACCTGCGACGGACACTGCGACGGACCTTATACTCTGCGACGGACTTGCGACGGACTTCCCGTTGCAGCCTATTTTCCCAGACCGCCAAATTTTCTGACATGGCGGGAAGGGCTGCGACGGAAATTCCGTCGCGAGAATAAAATAATAATAAAGTCTGCGACGGAAATTCCGTCGCTATATTAAAATAATATTTTTTTTGCGACGGAATTTCCGTCGCAGACATTTTAAAGTGTCCAGCTGTACACCTCTTAACACGCTGGAAAAATAATATTATTTTAAATCTCGACGGAAATTCCGTCGCAGATTTATTATTATTTTATGTTTGCGACGACAATCCGTCGCAAAGTCCGTCGCATGTTTTTTTTATACGGGCAGCACGTCTCCTCCCCTTCATTATCACTCTTCAATTATTTACCCCAAATCACCCAAAACTCCGTCTCCCTCAATCTCACCACCACCACTCCCACCACCACCACTCCCACCACCACCCTACTCCCCAAATCACTCCTCCTATTTCTCCTTTCCCTTTTCCCCTTTCTTCTCCTTTCCCCTTTCCCTTTTTCCTTTCCCCTTTCCCTTTTTTTTTTTTTCTCCTTGCTCCTCCTCGCCGCCGCCTAGTCGCCGCCGCCGTTTGGTCCCGCCACCGCCGCTCTTCTCCCTTGTCTCCATCTCTTAATTAATTTAAGGTTTGTTTAATTTATTTTACTATTTTGATTAATTAGGGTTTATGGTTATTGTTTAAATTAATTATGATTAGTTTAGGATGCTTAGTATTATTAGGTTGTTTAGTTTAGTTGAAAGCCAATTTAGGATGTTTAGTATTATTAGGATTGTTTAGTTTAGTTGAAATCCAATTTAGGATGTTTAGTATTATTAGGATAGTGAAATTTAGTTAAAAGCCAATTTAGGATGTTTAAATCAATTTTATAATACTTAGTTTAATTAAGTTTAGGATTGGTAAAATAAATTAGTTTAATTAATATCTAATTTAGAATGTTTAGGATTATTAGGATAGTTTAATTTAGTTAAAAGCCAATTTAGGATGTTTAAATCAATTTTATAATGCTTAATTTAATTAAGTTTAGGATTATTAAAATGATTTAGTTTAATTAAAAGACAATTTATGATGTTTAAACCAATTTAAGGATGCTTACTCTACTTTTGCTTAGTTTTATAAGATTTATTAGTAATTATTAAGTTTGTTTTGATAAGTTGTGTACATTTGTGTCATGTATATTTTTTTTACAAATATTAATTCATCTTATGCTTGTGTTGTGATTGTTAATATATTTTTGACCTAGTACCCGTTCAGGGATTACACATTAGGTGTAATTCTTGAATAGTCCCCGTTTTTAGTCATCTTTGAATCTTTTATGCCATTTAGGTGGTAAATACTCAATTTTTTTGTTGATTGTTATGAGACAAAATTTGGTTGACATTTCCTTTAATGTTCTCCGAATACATATGTAGAGTGAGAATTCATTCTAAATAATGTATTTGGAGAACTGTAAGGAAGTGTTTAAATTTTTGTCTCATTACAATCAAGAAAAAAATTGGGTATTTACTAATGGTATGAAAGATTCAAAGATGGGTTTAGGTTGGAGAGATAAGGACCCCAATACTGAAAGTATTTTTTTGCAGGTTGTGGTTGTTGTTGTTGTTGTTGTTGTTGTTTTTGTTGTTGTTGTTGTTGTTGTTGTTGTATGAAAAATTCAAAGATAAGTTTATGAATGCTCTTACCATTTTTATTAATAATTTTTATTTACTAATATATATGTAGATTTGCAATGAAGAGATTAGAACGAAACTGGATGTATGAAAGGTTGGATTCCAATAAAAAATTAAGGAAGGAATTTGTAATAGGGGTTAATAAATTCATTGATTATGTTAAGCAACAAGACGAATTCATTAGAAATAAAGAAATTAGGTGTCCATGTAGTAAGTGCAAAAATAAAAAGTTTTTAGTTGAACAAGATGTACGAAAACACCTTGGTCTAAAGGGTTTTTGTGACAACTATTATGATTGGGTGTGTCACGGAGAGAAATTTCCCGTTGAGGAAGAGGAAATGGCAATGCCCTCTGACAATCCTTATAGGGATATGGTAGAGGATGCGTTGCGCGATAGCATTGATCAAATTAGGGAAGAAGCTCTTAATGCCGAGGTGGTTGATGAATCTCCAAATCCCAATGTATTAGCCTTTTTTCAAATGTTAAAACGTGCCGAGCAACCTGTCTCTACGAGGGATGTCGGCTCTCATTGCTACAAATGGCTGCAAGGCTTGTCTCTCTGAAATGTGAATACAACTTAGCCCATAAATGTGTAGATGGTTTCACGTCACTCATGGGAGACCTTCTTCCTCAAGATCATATTTTGATGCGTAACTTCTATGAAACCAAAAATGTTCTCAAAGCTCTTCAACTTCCTCATGAAAAGATAGATGCATGTTTTAATGGATGTATGCTTTTTTGGATGGACGACGCTCTTCTCGACAATTGTAGAAAATGTGGTAGAGCTAGGTACAAAAGTGCAAAGAATGCAAATGGCAAAAGGGTCCCCGAAAATTTCTTAAATTATTTCCCAATAGAGCCACGTTTGCAACGAATTTATGCCACAAAAACCTCGCGGAACAAATGCGTTGGCATTATGAAAACCCCCGAGTTAGTGGGACAATGTCTCATCCAAGTGACAGTGAGGCGTGGAAACATTTTGATCATCTTCATCCTTCTTTTGCATCTGAGCCTCGGAATGTTAGACTTGGACTTTGCACCGATGGTTTCTCGGCTTTTGGGCCATTCGGGAACACATATTCATGCTGGCCGGTGATGCTTACACCTTACAATTTACCACCCTGGCTATGCATGAAAAGACAATTTATGTTCTTAACATTAATTATTCCTGGACCAAAGAGTCCCAAACAAAACCTTGACGTCTATTTACAACCTCTAATTCACGAGTTGAAGCAATTGTGGGACACGGGATTGTTTACATATGACGTGTCTAGGAAACAAAACTTCGACTTAAGAGCCGCACTCCTATGGACGATCAACGACTTTTCCGCTTATGGCATGTTATCTGGTTGGTCAACTGCTGGTGAGAATGCATGTCCATGTTGTACGAAAAAGAGACTAAATCGACTTGGCTTCAAAGATAGCGAAAATGGAGTTGGTTTGATTGTCATAGACAATATTTAGACACTGATCATACTTTTCGCAAGGATAAAGTCCACTTTCGAAAAGGAAGAATAGAGAACGATGTTGCTGGAACGAGGTTATCGGGCGAACAAGTGTGGGAATGTGTGAAAGATTTACCAAAAATCGTAGATGCATCTGACCATGAATTGAAGACGGTTAAAGCGAAACGAATTGGGTGGTGGAAACAAAGTATTTTTGGGAGCTTCCATATTGGAGCACACTACTAATTCGACATAACCTTGATGTCATGCATATTGAGAAAATTTTTTTCGAACAACTAATTCACACGGTGATGGATAGAAAAGACAAGACAACCTTGAACCCAACTGCACAAAAAGACATCTTACAACTTTGTTCAAGGTCGCGAAAGGTGGATTCAGTCGTTTTGAAAAAAGAGCAGAAGAAAGTGTTGTGTGATTGGATATGTAATTTAAAGTTTCCAGATGGCTATGCTTCAGATTTGAGAAGATGTGTCGATATGAATGAGTTGAAGCTACATGGCTTGAAAAGCCATGACTGTCATGTGTTTATGGAGCGTTCTCGCCGGTTGCTTTAAGGCACCTTCTCCCTAAAAATGAGTGGAATGCCATAATCGAGATTAGTCAATTTTTCGAGACTTGTGCACTTCATCAAGACAAAATTGAAAAAATAACAAGTCTCGAGAAAAATATTGTCGAGATAATCTGCAAATTGGAAAAAATACTTCCACCTTCATTTTTTAACTCAATGGAACATCCGCCAATTCATTTGCCATATGAAGTGAAAGTGGGTGGTCCTGTGCAATATAGGTGGATGTATCCTTTTGAGAGGTAATATCAATATCTTTTACGAAGCCTTTTAAGGTTAATACTTAATTTCATTCATTCTTAACCAATTTTTTTGTAGGTTCTTGAATCATCTAAAAAAAAATTGGAAATAAAGCTCGTGTTCAAGGGTCATTATGCAACGCATATTTGCTTGAAGAAATAGCAAATTTTTGTTCTTTTTACTTTGAAGATCATATAGACACAAAGGCAAAAGACCTTGACATAGGTCAGAAAAAGGCGAAGTATTCTACCTTGCCCGAGCTATTTCAAGATCATGAGGGCACTACTTCTGGAAAATGTCGTGAAAGATTTTTGGAAGATAACGAATATGAACGTGCACACCTCTATGTTTTATCTAATTGTGATTCTGATGAGTTGAAACGTATGGAAAGGTTGTTTGAGGATTACATCAAAAGAGAATATCCTGAGGTTTCTATGGCCGAGGATATTTGGAACAAATTTGAAACAAAATTCCCTAACTGGCTTAGAGGTCAAGTAAGTAAATAATATATATTCTATAATGCTTATTTAAATTATATTATTATTTGGTAAATAATTGGTTCTTTATCATTAATTCTAGGTAAATAATTTAAAAGATCCAGTTGTAGTTGCCTTAGCAAATGGACCTTCAAAAAAAGTAAGAACATGGAAGCGTTATTCAATCAATGGATACAAATTTCGAGCTTTCATAGATGGGAAAGATTTGGAAAAGTCTACAATTAACAATGGAGTGTGTGTGAGTTCGACTGAAGGAGCTGACTACTATGGAACCCTAAATGAAATTTATATTGAAGAACATGGAGGGTTTGATAAGAAAGGTAGAGTACTTGGCGCGGGAAATGCAGCACCACAAATTTGGGAGCACCACCGCCGCTCGACTGGTAACCTCTTTTCTACTCCTCATACTCCGGGTTTTGTTGGTAGAGTCGCAAAAGAGAATGCGCGACTAAAGCAAGTCGAGGCCGAACAATCTCAAAGGCTTGCGGCAATAGAGGAGTTCTTGAGCCAACAAGGTTTTACCACTCAAACTTGTAACCCGGGAGGTTCATCTGGAGCTAGAAATGACTTTGATGATGATGGTGGCGACAATGCTAGGCCTACTCCTACTCCCACTCCCGTGTATTGATGTAGTTGTTTGTTGATTAGAAGTTATCATTCCTACCCCGTAGTTTATGGACTTATTTGGCTTTCTTTGTTGAACAATTATTGTACTAAACGGTTGTAAACCTTTTATTTTAAGTTAATGTGAAGACGTTGTTTGGAAATCTCGTCTTGAACGAGTTGTGAATTTCTCAATTGCTGGATTTTCTGAATGTTTGTAGGAAACCGGGAGTATATGTAATTGCTTTCAAAGCAATTTGGCCGCTGGAAGAACGCTGTAAACCCACTGGGTATTTAATCCCTGCGACGGAATTTGCGACGGATTTTCCGTCGCAAGGGTTGACTTTCTGTTTGACTTTAGGGACACGTGTCCCATATGAACAGTGATCTGCGACGGATTTTCCGTCGCAGATTTTGACTTTCTGTTTGACTTAAGTGCCTACGTGGCCTTTATGAACAAGTGATTAGCGACGGAAAATCCGTCGCAGATTTTGACTTCCTGTTTGACTTTGGTGACCACGTGGCCTTCAATGAACAGTGACATGCGACGGATTTTCCATCGCAAGTCACTGTTTTGCGACGGGTATTTGCGACGCACTGGTCCGTCGCAGGTCTTTAGCAGCGACGGAATTTCCGTCGCAGAACCAAAATTTGCGACGAAATAGAGCGACGGATTAAATCCGTCGCAATTCCGTCGCAAGATCTATTTTTGCGACGGGATTGACATATTTGCGACGGAGTTTTCCGTCGCTATGGAACCTTTTTTTTGTAGTGGCAACAAATTGTTATCAATGAGGACACCATACTGCTTAAGTGCGTTCATATTATCTATAGGAAACGTTATTTCATCAACTACACTCCATGTGTTCTTATTCAAGCTGTACACACTAGTTATTCGTGTTTTCACGACGGAATTGTTGCGATACATGGATACAACAACTATTACGTAATCGAGGTTTTCATGATCATACCCGAACCCGTGACTGTGTCCAACCCCAAGTTGTTCATGAAGCCTACTATGGACACATCGGCAAATTCGGGTTGTCGGGTTGAGAATACAGTACTCGTTGAATTTTAACGTAGTTAGGCGAATACATAGCAAGCCATTGGATGTCCCGATGACGGAAATAAATGGTTTCGTTTTGGTGTAAAAGAAGGTTGTTGTGGTGGTTGTTGCGTATGGGTCAAGGTGGTAGCAGTTAATGCGACGGTCTCCGGTGAGGATGAGGCGTTTGTCTGCTGCGGAGGACGAGAGAGACTGGTGGTGGAGGTAATTTTGGGTGAAATCTCGGGATGAAATTACGGAATTCCAGGAATTGGAGACGGATTTGAAACGGATTAGGGTTTTTGCGGGTAACCTCGAAAGGATTTCCATGATGATAAAGTCCATGGTGAGGCCCTCGAAAACGTCCATGCTGAGGCCCTCGAGGGTCGTCATTGATAATCAGCTTGATCGTTTGTTTTGTTTTTTTTTTTTTTGGAGCGCTCTCTTATAAATTTATATGGAATACGGAAAGTCGAGAAGGAAGCAAAGGGAACAAAGGCAAAGAAAAAACATCCGAGCAACGCAGGAGTTCACTTTGATTAGGAAAGTTTGCGCGTGCTATTAACACTTTCTTAATTTAGTAATGGCGAATTATTGTTCTTTCTATTTTAAGAATGAACTTGATGAATAATTTGATCATTCACACTAATTTGGTCCACTTATTATTTAATAATTGGCCCCCTCCTCTTTCCTTGCTCTTTGTGTCAAAACTAAAGGATAACAAATGACCGGGACAGATGGAGTAGTTATTACTACTCCCTCAGTCCCGGTCCGTTTTGGGGTGTCTCAATAAATTGTTGTCCTTTCTATTTTAAGAATAAATTTGATGAACAATTTGATCATTCACACTCAATTTAGTCAACTTGTCATTTAGTAATTGATCTCCTCCTTTATCCTTGGTTTTTGTGCCAAAACCAAAGGACAACAATTGACCGGGACGGAGGGAGTAGTATATTACTTCTCCCGTCTCGGTTAATAGTTACTTATTCCGTGTGTGTTTGTACCACTACTACAGATACAGGCTATAACAACGGTCAAAAACCGTTGTTATATAAAAAAGCGGACGTTGTTAAAGCGTCCGTTGTAGAAGGTTTTAACAACGGTTGGTTTACTTAAGGAAACCGTTGTTAAAACTATTAACCACGGTTTTATGTATAAAAACCCGTTGTGGAAAGTGTGACTCAATTTTGGGGGGAAAGTTATAACAACGGGTTGTAATATACAAAACCGTTGTTATAACTAAAGACAACGGGTTGTTTTAAAATAACCGTTGTTGTTTGTTCTTAAAAAAAAAAAAAAAAAAAATTAAATATTACTAGATGCATGCATAATTACGGCCTGTTAGAATTCCAATGCATGCATTATTACTGACATTCACTGTACATATGAACGGATAATATGGAATGAGAAGGGTTAGTAATAGGATTTGAAGCAGCATTATTGAGAGAGATGATGATGATTATGGCACAACTTCCTAACATATATATTAATTAAAAAGCAATTAACTCAACCCACACATTGCTTAGTATAAATACATTGCATATCTCAACTAACATTTCCATTATCTCATATATTCATCTCCAAACTCTAACTGTTAAAACAAACTCTACTTAATCTTTCAAATCAAACTCAAAAAACTCTAAGAAAATGAATGATTTCATCCTAAAGACTCTTACCATGATCGAGAACAACAACAACTTCATCCGCCGGTTCCTCCATATTGAGGAAAGTTTCAGGAGCTACCTTGCGGAAGCTCGATCCGCATCAAGCACGCCAAAGAAGATGGCTTGACGGAGCAGCGATTGCGGCTATATGACGATATAGCAACTGCTGAACGGAACCTCCAAATAGCCAAGGAGGAGAGGATGGATACGATAGAGCACAATAAGATCCTCCATGAAAATATAAGAATTGCATTTTTACATATGTAATTTTTTTTTTTTAATTTATGTATTTATAAATATATATATATATATTAATTATGTTTATCTTACTTCTTCATCTTGCTTCTTCATTGTTTTAGTAACTAATTATGCGAACAATACTTAAACAAATAACATAATGGTCGATAAAAACACATATATGCAAAAGAAATAAATAGAAAAAGAAAATAATGACGATGACAAAGGACGGCGAGATTTACCCGACAAATACGAACGTAATAGACGATGAAATCACAATGACGGCGAGAAGATAAAGCGACGATGAGAAAGAGAGAAATAGAGAAAGAGAGAAAGAGAGTGTGTATGTGTTTTGTGTTTGTTTGTCTGCTGTGTTTGTGTTTGTGTATTAAGGGTTGTGTTTTGTGGCTGCAGCAGACTTCTGTTTGTGTGGTTTATAGTATGGAAGGTATTGACAACGGTTATTAAACAACAACCGTTGTGAAATATGTTTTAACAACGGTTGTAAAAAACACCCGTTGTCAAATATGTTTTAACAACGGGTTTCAAAAGTAACCGTTGTGATTACTTTTCACTAACTTTGCGCCAATTTTGCGCCAAATTATTAACAACGGTTCCGCATGTGTGACCCGTTGTTAAAAATAATAACAACGGTTTTTATAACTATACCCGTTGTAATTGATTTTAGTAAAATTCGCGCCATACATTCTACAACGTCTATTGTGATTTTCGTGAATAATCGTTGTTAAAGGGGCGTTGTAGTTGCCTAAATTTGTAGTAGTGTACTCTCGCTTTATTTATCTACATAGTTATACATTTCAAAGTATAAATTGGCTAAGCCACAAATAGAATAAGTTAAAAAAAGAAAACAAATAAGTTCCTTGATTTGCAGTTTTGAAACAATTTTGTATAAAAGTGTATCTTAAGAGAGTAATTTTAGGAGAATATTTTATAAGGGAGGTAATTTTAAAAAAAAAATGGATTTTAAAATGGAGTAATTTCTAATTTACTCAAAAATATACTTGTACTTTTTATTCCCCAAGTAACTTTAGAGTGGTAATTGAGTTACTCGGATTCTTTATGGGTCGGGCTAAAGTGTTTTAAGTTATACTCGTATCAATTTCAGGTTGTGTGGGGTTAATGACGAATTTGTGTCGATTACAACTAATCTCTTGTCATATCTGGCAACATGTTGGATCGGGTTTGATTCGGATCCCTATTAGACCAAGTTAATACTCCCTCAGTCCCGGTGAGATGTTATTTATTCCATTTTGGAGTGGTAAGGACTAAGAAGTACGGTCATCCGTAGAACACAAGAATTGTTCTCTTCTTAATCAATCCTATTTGCCGAACAGTTATTTTTTTCCAAATTTTCAAATTTTAACCATAATGTCTAGTACTGCGATCTATACCAATGGATTGTCAACTTCTCAAGGAGGTACTTTTATTTTACATTTTTATACTGTTTAATTTTTATTTTATGTGAACTATGTTAAATAGAATCATCTTCTTTGATTTTTAATTGAGACTTTGATGCTACTTTTATGAATGGTTGAATGACACTCTCGTAGTTTCGCTTAGTGGTTTTTGTGATGCCTAATGTATTTTTGAAAATAATGGTAGATGAAATTATGAACGTGTTTTGAATACGAGAACTCGTTGAGTAGCGTAGGTTAAAATTATAAACATCGTTTTATGAATTCAAATATTTAAGTTTTATGTATTCTAATATTTAACTTTACCATGAAATCGAGTGTACTGTTTGGTTTAGAAACAGAAACAATTGAGTGTGATTTATGTTACTCCATCGCTTCACATTACGCCCGCTTACCTAAGATACTTGCTGTGTGAGAACTATGTTATCGTCACCTAGACAACGTTAGGAGTTTACTTGACATAATAATTAATTCATCATTTAGCACAAGCTATATTTCTAGGAGTACGTTTAATTTGATCGATTATTAAACAGGTGAATCAAATCTTCACAACTAGAATTGCATAGGATGGAAGAAAGCAATGAGTTTAAAAATCGTACGAAATACAACAAAATCGTGTTTTCTGAACTCGTGTGAACTCCATGTAGGCGGTATCACTATTACGAAAACAATGAACGGTAAAACTTACAGAACCAGCTGAGATAGAAGTCGTGGCGTGATAAGAATCACTGCCCTAAAGTTGAATTTGCCCCGCTCGATACACACGGCCTCTTGGCAACCAACCCCAGGGTTACACGACTTTCGAGCCTAAGGTGTACGACAAAGACTCGGATTGAGGAGTAGTAACAGAACGTTGCCTAAAATCAGCTATGGAATTATAGTGTAGAGAGACAAATAGAGAGAAGAGAGAAATGTTGTGTTGTGTGTTATGAAATGAGTAGAGATAGCAAGTATATATAGTGAGAGTAGGAAGGATATCCATAATGGTGTCTCGTAAATAGGTTTTAGAAGACTGTAAAATGAGTATTGTAAAACGCAAAAATCAGTACAGAAGACTGCACTTTCAGACTACGAAAAACGCAACAGTTCTCTAAAAGACTGAGTAATCAGTTTCGGAAATTGTGCAAAAATATTATAGAGAATAAGTGATCGTACTTCCAAAAACGGCCTACGGCACGCACCGTAGGTGCACTACCAGAGCCCAGAGCCCGTGCCCGTGCCCGGCCCGGCGTGGCGTGCGCGCTCGCGCGCGCGTGTGGCTGTACGGGCCCTTTACCACTACATATCTAGTAGTACAATACAAAAGATCACTTATAAACTATAATACTCCAACATATTTTATCAATGTGGGATTCTTTTGAAGCAAAACTAAGCAATACTTCCAACAATCCCCCACATGATTCAAAAGAAGAAGAAGAGAAATAGCTGATTAGGGCAACGAAACGTAAGTCTTAAGATGACAATTTTCCTGAGGAATTGAATTGTCACCCTGTGCATACAATTACCTGCTACAGCCGTATCGAGTTGCTCTCGGCATTGGACTCTCCACGGTGGTTTGTAACAGATAACTGCGCACAAACCTGCATTCAAATCTGTGTTCGTCCTCGCGAAATGTCATAAAAGGTGCCCCTCACATGCCTGGGATCTCGTGAACGCTCTAGAGGTCCTAAAGTCTAAGAACCTCATAGGGGGTAGGGCATTTCCCCCACATTCACATAGATAAGTCCATCAGGTTTGACTGTCACAAACCATCCTTAAACAAGGACTATGGACTTATTAAGAGCTTAGCTCAACCTTCCTCACTTGACAGAAATAACATAATATAAAAGAATACTACATCACTTTTATTAAAATAGGAATGGTAGTAGTATTACAACATGAGATCCTCGTGACTTCGTTTGACCCATTGAACTTGGTAAACCCAAGTGGGGGAGCCCCATCACGATTCACTCCCAATAGGCTTTAAACCCATTCCTCGTGCTGACTCCAGCACTAATTTTCTGCAGAGGCCTTTCGTGAGAGGATCCGCAATATTCCTCTCCGATTTTACATAATCCAGTGATATCACATTATTTCTGATCAGATTCCTCACTATAGCATGTCTCAAGCGTATATGCCTCCTCTTTCCGTTGTAAGTTTGATTGCCTGCCACACCAATGGCTGCTTGAGAATCGCAATGCATTGAAACTGATGGAGCTGGTCTCCTCCACAATGGAATGTCTGCTAACAGGTTCCTTAGCAACTCGGCTTCCTGACCTGCCAATTCTAAAGCAATAAACTCATATTCCATTGTTGATTTTGCAATACAAATCTGTTTAGAAGATTTCCAAGAGATAGCACCACTACCCCAATCTCCCTAACTTCTTCCTAACTTCTCCCTGACTTCTCCCTAACACTCCTTTCCTTAACGCGGGCACCTTCTATGACGGGCTCTTGATCCTCCTCAAGCCCATCTCCCCTTTTCCTGACCGCGGGCTTCCTTCCTCTTTACCTCTTCTTTCGTAATCTTCACCTTATCCAATGGGCCTTCTTTATTATGCTATTTTTAGCCCAAACAGTTTGCCCCAAATTTCTTGCGAAGTACGCTTTCAAGTATCGAGCAAGGAATTTACGTAACCAAATGCTAAAAAACCATACGCCGTCTTTTTACTCCTTCCCATGCAATCCATCATTTCCAGCCGCCCTTCTCCTCTTTCTCCGCACCCAACTCCCTCTCTCCTCTTTATAATCCCAACGTCCCTCTTCCACTCTCATTAACCACTTCAAATTATTTCAAAAACTCATCTCTCTTAAACCCTCAATCTTCCTTCCCCTTTACTCTCCACCGGCTTCACTGTTTCCCCTCCCCGTCTCCATCACCAGGTAACCCATCTTCTTCTCTCCTTTTAATCTTTTCTCCCTCCATCATGGGTAAAACTCGGCAGTCTTCGTCAATCCCTACACCCTCCGACCGCAATCTTGACCCTACTTTCCCTTCTCGGGGACTTTTCAAACACCCACATGATTGTGACTCCGTCCTAACTCCGGCCGACATTCCGACGATCAAGAACCTGCTTGGTCTTGGTGATGGGGTGGATATCGCCATCCCTGAACCGGGACAGAAAGCTGACGCCCTCCGTCCAGGGTGGGTTTGCTTCTACTTGTATCCGTTTAGATATGGCCTCCGTTTCCCTTTCCCTAAACTCATTCAAGATTTTATCTTCACTAATAATTTCGCCATGGCACAAATCTCTGCCGCCATTTGGAGAGTTCTTCTCTATTCTCTGGCCGCTGGTCAGAGTACTGGCAAATCTGTCACCCTGGGTGATTTGGCCCATATGTACAACATCAGGTCCCTGGGCAGGGGTCAATTCTCCTTCCGGGGCCGTGGAGAGGCTCCCTTCAAACATGTGTCAAAATCTCGCGATGAGAAATGGTTTGAGGACTTCTTCTACGTGAGGAGGGACTCCATCCAGCCTCCTGCCGATTATATTTTCGAGAAATGGGTTCTGGCCTCGAGTAAGTAGTTTTCCTGTTACCTGATTTGTTTTATCTTGCTGCTTACTAGCTTACTTCATCACCTTCGTGCAGGCCCCTGCGACCTCACCCGTATTGGCACCAAGATCCCTGCCTGCAGCAAGCTGTTCAGTATTTTTGAGTCTGAGAGAAAGTTCCCAGACCTGCTTCCTGGTTTCTCACCTGCTTCTTCCTCCAATCCTCCTCAATCAGCCCACAGTATGTCTTCTGGTAAGGTTTCTGTAGACACTCCTGTGGACAGCGGGCCGCCCACGGGGGCGCTTGGTGAGAACGAAACAAGCGTTTATATTTTTGTATGGAGTCGCCACCAATTTTTATGGGAAATTGGAACCGTTCGAATACCTCGTGTCATGTCAAGACACAAAGTAGTGACATGAACACTAAGCAATCGTTACCCTTAGCATTCTATGTCTAGAATGACTCTCGTGGATGCCAATGAACACGGGTGCTCACGGAGATCTGGAGTAAGGGGTGAGGGTACGTATTAGAAAGCTCTTTTGATCGAACACCTAATCCCGCCCGCCTTGATAGCGGCCTCTACTAATGATTAGGGAAGTTGTTTATACTTGATATATCGTCGGCTATATGCATGCAATGCAACATCCAAGTTTTAATCCTAGCATGTGAAGATTTAACTAAGTCGGTTGACACGTAATTTAGCATACAATTGGGTCGAAGTAGGATTTAAGGTTGATTACATGTGGAAACATACAAACAATAAAAGGAATACAATGATTATAAATTACAATAATGAAAATTACAATAATTACAATGGAATAGGCGATTTATGTCGAAAATACCTTTAAAACGGATAATTTGAGAAACGAATAAAAGAAAGAAAGAAAGAATTAAACGAACAGGAATTAGCGTGATATTACGGGTAATAGTTAGTTAATACGTAGACTAATTAAACTAAGTCAAGGCAGAAACGGAGTTCAGGGACAGAACTCAGCCAGGAACAGGCGCAGCAGAGCCGCGTCTTTTGGAATAGGCGCAGCAAACGCTGCGTCTGTTCCTTGGCTCAGTTCTGGCTGTGAAGCCGTGATTGCAAGCCGTTAATGTCGATTGGTGATTTAAAGGATTAATTTAATTATTTACTCGGATGAAAGTGATTAATAGGTTATTACATATGAATGATGGTCATGAAAACAGTAAAACATGAATGAGACGGATGCAAACGGATTAACTACATGATGGAATAATGATAGAAGTGAAAAATATTAATGAGTCCTCTATTGAAATCAATTAACTAACATTAGATACGATGGATTAATGACGAACATGACAAAAGACAGATAAAGACTATATCAAGGACGAATTCCAGAAACCCAACATGAACAAATTGAATCTCTACAACCCGGAATTGAATTTAATGACGAAAACCCGCAAACATTGGATTATTTGGGATTTAAGTCGGATTTATGACAATTAAACATGTGAATGATAGTGATTATAACATATGTGGGACTATTATGATATTAAGACGAAGAATTAACAAGCGAATAAGCAAAAGAAAGATTTTGAACACGGATTACAGAGGACAAACGAAGAAGAAAGGAAGCAGGAACTGCGGCAGCCTCACGAAGAGGCGCAGCAGGGACTGCGCTCCTTCGAAGAGGCGCAGCAGTTGCTGCGTCCTTTCTCGACGGTTATCTACTGAAAATCCGCAAAAACAAGTTTTAACAAGGGGTTTTAGAAATCGGTTTTAACGGTATTTTCGACATAAACCTTACAATTGATGATACGAAAAGTAAAATACAATAAATAAATAAGGATTATACACCCTCAGACTTACATGTTGACGAAACGAGAAGAACTAAGATATCGATTAGTGAATGCTCGACGCGAGTGCAAAGAAAGTGCCCTCGTAAGAGGAAAACGATTGATTAATTAAGTTGATTAAGTGTAGTTGGTCAAATTGGTCGGTCATGCAACGGAGAGGCTGGTACCCGGAAAGATCCGAGCTTACGTGGTCGAAAGTTCAAGCACGTAGGCGCCAATAAGTAAGAACAAAGTCTAGAATGCAAAGGGAGAAGAGAAGGGCGGACACTCGCGTGAGAAATATGAGGAGCGAAGGCTCCTATTTATACTAATCACGTGAAGGAATTAGGGTTTCGGAGACTCTTTGGAAGTGAATCTCGGAAAGATATGAGAAAGATACGAGAAACATGCGAAAAGGCACCTGGGAAGAGGCGCAGCAGCGACCACTGCGTCTCTTGGAAGAGGCGCAAAGACTGCTGCGTCTGCCTATTCCCGTGAGGTTTCCTCCCGCGAAGAAAGATTTCCGCGTTTGAGTTATGGTAGGACGGAAATAATTCGAATATCTTATGAATATTACGGAATATTATTTACCAAAAGATAAAATTTGTGAAATATGGAATAGAAATATCCGGAACATTCCAGAACATTCTGACTCGGGATTTAACAGTTATCAGAAAATGGAGACGGTTTTTGACCCGGACTCCGAATGTACTCTAATTACTGCCAAAACGACCGTATCGGGACGTAGATGACAACCATGAGGTAGACATTAATATTTGAGCAATCACTTAACGATAATCTTATGAATTGTCACAAATCGTTCCGCGTATCAAACATGCGGCCCAATCATCACCGGGTTGTTTGCGAGGGGTGCAGAAACGAGGTGTCTACAGAGCCCCCACTTTGACTGAGGCTTGGACAAGGCGAAAGTCAAAGTATAGCCATCAGGTCAATCGAAGATTACAACCTGACGACTGTGGCGACGCGAGGCGGCTCAAGGGGTCTGAACCAAGGACCTGTCGTCGGGAACGTTTTAGAGTCTGTCGACTATCGGGGAGGGTCGTTTTAAAGTCCATTAGACTACGTAAGGAGGCTCGCCAGCCATAAGAAGAGACCATACCTGAGACTTCTTCCTCGAGATGCTTTCGGAGTTGCGTAGGAGCTAAGGTTGAGCATGGGAGCTAAGGGTAAGACCTAAAGGGTATATAAGGATTGTGCTAGGGTGTGGGACCCTAAAGGAAAGCATTGACGGGAAGGAGGCCTAAAGTAAGTTCAACTTAAAGGGTAAACCGGAGGTTGGGTATAGGAACTCTATCGGTTTGGGGAACTTGGAGGCTTATGAACCTAAAAAGGATTGGGATCCTATAGTTAAAAGGTCCTAATTTCGGGTTTACGAACCTAAGAAAGAAGGCTTTCGGTTTGGGAACTTCTGGAGAACGACACCCTCGTCGGACTCCGCGGGGAAACACGAAATATTGAAAGTAGCAGGACACGGCTGGGAACTGCTGAGAGGAAATTGTTTGGATAATCTTCGGGAAAATATTGAGTAGCAGGACATGGCTGGGAACTGCTGAGAGGAAATTGTTTGGATAAATATTAATCCTCGCGTCTTGAGAGAGACAGTGCGTCCGCTTACTCTCGCTGGAGACATAGTTGGGATTATTCTTCTTGTCATGAGAGGGAAAGTATATCCGCTTACTCTCGCTTGAGACATAATGAACGTGTGTTGAATTTTTGTAAATAATTAAATGCTCGTTGCGACAAGCAAAATGAGTCTTGGAAGGAATAAATAGTCTGCTGCTGGCTTGGAAATGAGGGCCGGAACGAAATAAAATCGTCGAACGGACCGAAAGAGTAAAATAGCATCTGGGAAGAGGCGCACCAAAGATGGGCCCACAAATAACGAACTTATAACGAATTTTTGAAAATTCGTATGGAGGGAACAAGAGGAAGAGGCGCAGCAAGAGCTGCGTCTCTTGGAAGAGGCGCAGCGCCTGCTGCGTCTTTTCCCCAATTTGGCTTTCCTGCGTAAAAACGCGAGAATCAGAGGGATTGTTTCGTTTGCATTCGAAACACAAATCGCTCATTTCTCTCTCAAATCTTCACCATTTCCGCCAAGGTTTGATTCAAAAGCTTGCTTTAAACATGACTAATCGAGGTATGTGTCTTAATCTTGCATTAATCATCTACATTTGTTGAATTTTGAGCCGCGAACTTTAGGGTTTTCGACCCTTTTGATCGAAAATTTGGGGCTTTTCCCCCAAATGGATTTGCCTTGTCAAATTGATGTTAGAAATGGATATTAGGTGATTTTAGGAACATAACCATGTATTTGTTTCGAATTTTCATCAAGTTTTGAGCCTTTGAGTGAAATTTTGAGACGGTTTTACAGCTGAACCGTAAATTGCTTCGAAAATAGCCTTAGGGTTACCCATTTGCGATGAAATTTGATATTTGGGATCCTTGAATGATGGGTAAACTTTCTACCATCTCGAAATTTTGGTTTGTGACAACTTTTTCAGGACACCTTTCTAGGGCATAATCGCCGTTATAGCGAAATGCTGCCGAATTTTCGACTTGAACCCGGAACTAGGCTTCGAATTAGACTTGACTTGACCTAATTTATCACATGAGTGATTGGGTTGATGGGAATATGGCCAAGGATGGCAAGGAAAGAGCGATTTCAGGGCCTTGAAGGCTCGAAAACTCCTTAACAAAGGCTCGTCGTCATGTGACGCGGCCTGAATTTGCTTTAACGTTGCAGGTGATGAGGCTTCTACTTCTGGGAGAGCTCTTATGGAGATAGACGCCGCTACTGTTGAGGAGGCTTTGGAGCAGGCCTTCACCGCTGCGGTGATGGCTGCTGAGTTTCACGAGGAGGAGGCCGCCGAGGAGGAGGAGATCCCGAGACGGGCCAACGTCGGGCGAGGAGGTCGTCACCGAGGGGAGCTCTGCGTGGGCTGAGACTCGGGAGAGTAGGCACCTCGTGTGGGCTGCAGAGGGTCACCTGTCCTACAGGACGGTGAAGAGCTTGGTAAATAGGAATTCACTACTCACTACTCATCCTCTTTCATTCTTTTTGTCCAAATTTCTTTCAAATTTCATTCAAAACTAAAGATAGCTTTGTTTCAAATCATAATAGGAGGCCGGGAACATCCGGTCGTTCTCGGGGTACACAACGGCGATGGAGCACTACGAGCGGTCGTTTCGGCGAGGAGAGGGCCATGATCGAGCGTGGAGCGTTCGGTCCTCCGGTTCAGTCCGGAGGGATATCGTGAAGAGGAAGTTGCGGGCTAACCTTAGCCTGGTCCGCGCTTTCTTGGATCGATTTTGGGATACGACTTCCACGTTTCACATGCCTTTTGGTGAGGTGGGAGTCACTTTGGAGGATTACGGCATGATTTACGTGTCCGTGTGGGGACCGAGGAGATGGTGTGGCGGAGACGCCATGAGGGCGGACTCGGCCGAGGCGAGGAGATTGATCGGCCGGAACTTGTCGCCTAAGGTCTGTTTCTGATGCCGGGTTTGGTACCCGTTCTTACGTTCGAGACTACTTTGCGGGGAAGACCCCGGCGGCCGTGACGATTGACGGGAGGGAGACGGCTCCTCCTCCCTATACAAAATGAGCAGAGGGCTCGTCTGTGGCTTTGGTGGTTCTCGTCTTCGATTTACCTCGGAGACAAGGGCGAGAGGTCACGACGAAGCTTCTTCCCTTCCTTTCTGACCTGAGTTCCCTAGGGCGTTGGGACTGGGTTACTACTGGTTTTGCGGTCCTCATCCGCTTCATGAGGGCCATGGTTCGTCCGGAGTTGATGGAGAAGGGGACTTCTCCAGGTGTTGTCGGACCTGGGCTACTGTTGGAGGTATGAACCTTCCTTTAGACCAAAGTAAATTCCTTTCTTTATCAAATCACGAAAGATCGTCATTGATTATTCTCGCTTTACAGCGTGGGTGTACTCTTACTTCCCGATTCTCGCGCCAAGAGGACGGAGAGGGCCGGAGAGGGCCTATCCCGTGGTGAGGGATTGGGTGATGTGCCGGACGAAGAGCAAGCGTTCTTCTCACAACGTCTACCGGCGGGATGTGAACGCTCTTCAGCTGAGCAGCGTGAGTATCCCATTTGTATTCACTTATACTTCTTATACTTTGCCTTTACTTGATCATAGGAATGATCTTTGTCTTATCTTGTCATAGTGGGTGCCCAAACCTTGGGCGGAGTACGCTGGAGCGTCTCCTTTTGTCGCTGAGGTCCTTCGACCTAGGAGCCTGAGCCGACTGCTGTTGAGGACGTCGATGGGTCCTGTGTGGTACTTGGGCGAGCGGTTGGCTCGTCAGTGCTCTCGGGACGCGTTGACGGTTCCCGTCGATCCTCCTAGGACGATGTTTAGGGAGCCTTCTGAGGCTGAGAGGGAGGCGGACTTGGCTGGTGCCAGTGGCGACGACCTTCTTCTCCCTGGCGAGGACTACTCGGCGTTCCTTTACGGGAGATTGGCGTACTGGCCGGTAGTGGTGAGTATCTTTTACTTTTCCTTGATTTGATTTTGAGAATTACGACGAAAGATCATCGATTAATGAGAGCTATTTGTTTTTGCAGGAGGTCGAGGCGGCGGGCATCGAGCCCCCAGTGTACCCTGAGACCCTCGAGTACACTGACGCGACCGGGAGGACGATGATCTCCGAGCTGCGTGACTTTGACGTAGAGCCGTGATCTTGGCCTAGACGATCGGCAAGATCGATTCGGAGGGTGAGCCTCTAACTTGTATAACTTTCGTGTAGGAACACATTTGATCGAGTTTGTTCAATTTGCTGAGAATTTCTTTTGATAATGCAGGTCGCGCCGTCCCGGTTCGTGGCACTATGGAGGGTGGCCAACCGGCTACGAGCTACTGCCATCAAGGCACTCGTCGGTGGTCGAGGTCGTCAGGTATGAACCTTACACCCATTTCTCTTTTTTTGATTTTTGATTTCCAATTTTGCTTGAACCGATTGACATGAGCCAATTTATTGCTGTTTATAGGGTGACCGCGAGCTGAAGCGAGAGTTGACCCAGTCTCGGGAGGAGACAGCTCGCGTGTTGAGGGAGCTCGAGGTTCGGGATGCCGAGATCGCTGCTCTTGTGGCGAGACTTGCCGAGTTGGAGGGCGCTCAGCAGTAGTTTTGTGTAGTTCTGTAGACTTGTATATTTGGACGTCTGATTTTGAACATTTTTGGACTTTGTTTGGGGCGCAAGCCCCCAATTTGCTTGGACTTTTGGACTTTGTTCGGGGCGCAAGCCCCCAGTTTGCTTGTACATTTGCTCTGTTTGGTGTATATACGACGGCCTGAGTGCCTTTGCTGCTGGGTTGTGTTGCTTGTATCTGCAGGTTAGTTCATGAACAGGTTTGGTAGACAACGGTTTACGCCGTCATGCTGCCGAAATTTACATAGAAATCACGCCAAACATACATTTTTATATACACATGGCCTTAATTAGCGCAAAATGAGACTCAAGAGAACACAAGAATGCAAAAATTTTGCTGGAAATGACCGGACGGTAGGGAGGGTTACCCCCTAAAAAAAAGAAAAAAGAGAAATCTATAAGTTAGAAAATGTAGAAGTGAAATGGTGAAATTCATTAAAAATGAAAACAAATGAAAATTATGAATGAAAATTATTTCCTAAAAAAAAAAGAAATGAATTAAGTGTGATGAAATGGCGAAGGTGTCGATGTCGCCTCGAAATGCGTGCCCGCGAATTTAGGAAACATGAAACATGGTAATCTTCCCGTATTTACCAAAATCAAACCCCGCAGGAATAGGAAAACATGCGTTATAGAATTAGGAAAGATCCAACGCGCAAATCACAGAAGTGAGACTGGGGAAGAGGCGCAGCATGAGCTGCGTCCCTTTGAAGAGGCGCAGCAGTCTTCGCCCGTTCCTGCCGGTCCGTTCGCGGATTTTTGGAAACAGAGAATTAGTATAAATAGAAGCGTCGACGGAGCTTTAATTCACATAAATCTTTCGTCTCTTCTTCGTCTATTCACATAAAACTCCCAAAATAAATCTTCAAGAGAAAAAATTGTCATCATGAATACTTTGGAGATCCGCTTGAAGGAATGGACCAATGAATTTTCAAATATGGAGAAGCATGACATGGCTGCTTATAATCTTGGGTCTTTGTTGAGCTTGAAACTCATTAAGGTTGTAAAACCGTTCTTGGATGCTTGCCTTGACTATTGGGACCCGAATTATCATGTTTTCGCATTCCCAGGAGGTGACATTTGCCCATTTCCTGAAGAAATTGCTGCTATTGGTGGGTGGGACCCCGAACATTTACCTGCCATTCCTTCCACTTCACAAGGGTATAAGAGCAAATTCAGAGACTTGCTTGGACTGACTAGACTCGAGGTGGACCGTCTAGTTACCCCGAAAGGTGTGATAATGTTGGACTTTGTAGACCGATTCATCAACAGGGCCGACCCTACTGTTTCTCATGTTGCTAGGAGGAGGGCATTTGGCTTTTGTTTGTTGCACGTGTATGTCTTCCAAGGACACGTTGATAAAGACTTGAGGGGTGATCCCCGTCTTTTGGGCCTTATTGAGCAAATGGAGTCACGCAGAGCCCACTTTGCTTATGCTTAGGGGAGATTATTTTGGGTTTGGACAATAGGAAATCCAACCGCGCTCTGTCGTTCTTGGGGAGTCCCGTCATTTTGCAGGTAAAAGACATCTTTTTCTTTTCTTTTTTTTCGTTTTCGTGATTTTTTTTTTTTTTTTTTTTTTTTTTTTTTTTTTTTTTTTTCGTTCGTTTTTGATGTCTAATACCTGCTTTTGGTAGGTTTGGCTTATGGAACGGCTCCGATTGATCGAGCCCCCAGTTCATGAACTTTCCTATCATTCCCGTTCGATTGCGATGAGGAGGACGCGGTTGTACATGGTGGACTTCACTCGTCCGTGATTATTGGAAGAATAAGTCAAGAGTGATGATGGTCCGTTGATTAGGTGGGTTGTACCGTGGTGGCACCTCAAGTCTCCATTGGAGTATCTTCTTTGGATCCCACTAGGTCCGTGCGCATTCCTGGATTGGAGTTTATGGTATGCATCTTTCCGGAAAGACCGATGAGGCAAGTTGGGCAAGCGACGATCCCTAGGCTTGATACCGTCCCTGTTTGATCGCTATGGCGCTTACTACAGAGAGCCGAAGAGAGTGGGCTATTAAATGGGCCCAAAGAAACATGTGGTTCATGAGCTTCTCCGCCAATGCTTTGTGGGTGTCGGATTCCTATCTAAGGTGGAGGAAGGCTGCAACTCCGGAAGAGCGCGAGAGACTGAGGAAACGCGAGCCTGTTGACTACAAGGTGCGCGAGGGAGAGAAAGAGAAGGAGAAGCATCTGACAGAGGGAGAAGAAGAAGCCGGATTTCAAGTCATTCATCCTTCAAAGAAATCAAAGACTACTCCTGTCGCAGAGATGGTGGTTGGCAAGAATGGAAGAGTCAGGCCTCGAGAAAGACCGTTGGTGATTAGGTCTGAAGTGGTGCAAGAGCGCCCAGCTCGAGGTCGTGACAAGAAATATGACAAGAATGACAAGGGCAAGGGGAAGATGGAGGAATAGCCCGAGCCTTTATTTATTATTTGATTATTATTATTATTGTTGAAATAAAAAGGAGGGATTTTTAGAATCCTAGCCTATTCTATTTTTATTATGTAACGTACTACTATTATTTAGGAAACGAATGAAATAAAAAGGGTTAAATGGTTATGAAACCGTTGGAATTTTCTACTTTATTATTCTTGTCGAATTTCAAATGCAATGCAAATGTCCTTCTATTTACATTTTAGATATAATGGGTTGAATCCCGTGAAGGATTGCCTACGTATTCACTTAAAAAGCGAAATCAAACCCTTGCGCGTAGTTCGAGTAAATGTAAAAGAATAATTGTTCGAAGCAAGAGCTTGTAATGAACATAGAAAATAAGCATGAGCTTTTGCTTACTCTGGAGGTGCGAATTTAGTTTATTTGATGATATGAGGATGACAAACTTGTCAAAATGCAAGAGCACAGTGACATTTAGCTTATTTCGGCTCGGCCAGGGGCCGTTTATTTAGTGCCACAAGAGCGACATGTGGGTTTACGCGAGGTGCGTTTTTGTTCTATCCTAGGCATAATACCGTTTCAGTTGGTCAAGGTTTGTGGGGTTTGAAAACTCATTCCCATCTAGGCCTGTGATTCTAACCGCACCCCCTGGGAGTATGGATTTGACTAGAAATGGTCCGGCCCAATTAGGTTTGAATTTTCCCCTTGGGTCGACAGGTAAAAGAGCTTTAACCGATTTGAGTACTAAGTCTCCTTCTTTGATGTTTCTGGGCCTAACCCTTTTGTTGAAAGCTCGTTTGATACGTGCTTGATATGTTTGGACATTATGTAAGGCACGTAGCCTACGTTCATCCAGGAGGATGAGTTCTTCATATCTATCCCTCTTCCAATCGGCCTCCGGGATCTGACTTTCTAGCAAAATACGCAAGGATGGTATTTCTAGCTCTACCGGTTGTACAGCTTCCATGCCGTAGGTCAAATAGAAAGGAGTAGCCCCAGTGGGCGTCCTGACAGATGTACGGTATCCCCATAAGGCAAAGGGTATTTTGCTTGGCCAATCTCTGTAGTTGTCGATCATTTTCTTGAGAATTGTGACAACATTTTTGTTTGCCGCCTCTACCGCGCCGTTAGTCTGTGGTCTATAGGGCGAAGAGTGGTGATGCTTAATCTTGTATTTGGCTAGCAATTGCTCGGTTTCAGCTTGGAAGTGTGACCCATTATCGCTAATGATCTCATGTGGGTAACCATATCGACAGATGATGTTGTTTTGTATGAACTTTGCCACATTTTTAGCCGTAAGACCAGTGTAGGAAGCCGCTTCTACCCATTTGGTAAAATAGTCAATTGCCACTAGAATGAAACAGTGACCTCCTGTTCCGGCCGGGGTTATCTTCCCGATTATGTCAATTCCCCATGCGGAAAATGACCAAGGAGATGTCATCGTGTAGAGCAACGAAGGAGGGATATGTTGTACATTCCCGAAGATTTGACAATTGTGGCAATGTCTCACGTATTTGATGCAATCGGATTCCATTGTGGTCCAATAATATCCCAAACGTGTGATTTTCTTTGCCATCATAGGCCCACTCATGTGAGGACCGCATTCTCCGTCGTGGACTTCTTCCATCACCTTTCGTGCCTGTGAATGATCAAGGCAACGTAGGACTACACCAAGAGGTGTTCTTTTGTATAATTCTCCTTGCATCAGAATGTATTGGGAAGCTAATAGGCGTATAGCACGTTGTCCCCTTTTGTCCATATCTTGTGGATAGGTACCATTAAGCTTAAAATTCAGGATTGCTTGGAACCAGGGTTCCTGCGCGATTTCCTCTTCGTCGGTGATTTGGTTCACATAAGCCGGCTTTGACCGTCGTTCGATGCACAAAGGCATTTCCATCATGTGATCTGGCATATTTATCAAAGATGCAAGTTTCGCAAGAGCGTCTGCAAATTGATTTTCCTCCCGAGGTAGGTGTAGGTAGGTTACGTGATCAAAGAATTGAGCGACTTGGTCTATCCTAGCCTGATAGGGTGCGAGGCTTTCGCTTCGGATTTTCCAAGATCCTGTAACTTGGTTGATGATCAGTGATGAATCCCCATGTACTCGGAGGTTTTTAATGCCTAAGCTTACTGCCGCTTGTAGTCCAATGAGACAAGCTTCATATTCTGCAGCGTTGTTCGTCACCTCGAAGTCGAGTTTGACAGCAATTGGTGTATGCTCACCTTCAGGAGAAATGAGCAACACTCCTATTCCGAATCCTCTTAAGTTGGATGCTCCATCAAAGTATAGATCCCAGGAGTCTACATCTGTTTGAAGTATATCCTCGTCGGGAAATGACCAAGTATCTATGGTTTGTGCGTCGTTGATAGGATTTTCTGCGAAGAATTCGGCGACGGCGCGACCTTTTATAACTTTCGGTGGCACATATTTAAGGTCGAATTCGAGAGCATCGAGTCCATCTTGCCGGCGTCCGTTGAGGACGGGTTTCTCGAAGAGGTATTTGACTGGATCCATTTTGGTGTATATCTTGACGGAGTAGCTAAGCATGTAGTGACGTAGCTTCTTCGTTGCCCACACAAGAGCGAGGCATGTCTTTTCGAGTTGTGAGTATTTGCACTCATATTCCAAGAACTTCTTACTTAGATAGTAAATAGCTCTTTCTTCACTTCCTACGATTTGAGCCAAAGATAGCACCCATGGCGGTTTCGATTCTTGTGAGATATGAACCAAGAGGTTGATCCCGTTGTGGCGGCATGAGCACTGGTGGTTTAGCCAATATCTCCTTAATTCGGTCAAACGCCTTTTGACAATCATCATCCCACATGGTGTGGTCTGTTTTCTTGAGTTTCTTGAAGATAGGCTCACAAATCATCGTAAGTTTCGATATGAATCGACTTATGTCTTGTACTTTTCCCAGAATCCTCCGACTTCTTTTTTCTCGTTTGGGGTTGTGGCATTTCAATCAGAGCTTTGATTTTGGAAGGATCTATTTCTATACCGCGTTGGCTAACCACGTATCCCAGGAGTTTGCCAGATGTTACCCCAAATGTGCATTTCTGAGGATTGAGTCTCATGTTGTACTTTCGTAGCCTTGCGAAGAACTTGCGAAGGTTCGCAATATGTCCCTCTCTTTCCTTAGATTTGACGATCATGTCATCTACGTATACCTCAACTTCTTTGTGCATCATGTCATGTAGGAGTGTAGTTGCGGTGCGTTGGTACGTAGCTCCGGCGTTGATCAATCCGAACAGCATTACCGTATAGCAATAGGTTCCCCATTGGGTGACGAATGCGGTCTTATGCATGTCTTCCATGGCCATCTTGATTTGGTTATAACCCGCATATCCATCCATAAAGGATAGTAACGCGTGGTCAACAGTATTGTCTACCAATATGTCAATGTGAGGTAGAGGGAAGTCATCTTTCGGACTCGCTTTGTTCAAGTCCCTAAAGTCAACACAAACACGGATTCTCCCATCCTTTTTGGGTACGGGTACTATGTTAGCTACCCAGACAGAATACTCGGAAACTTTGATGAACCCGGCTTTGAATTGCTTGTCGACTTCTTCCTTAATCTTTAGAGCCCATTCTGTTCTCATTCGTCGAAGCTTCTGTTTCACAGGTTTGAAACCTGGCTTAATCGGAATCCTATGTTCGGCAATATCCATGTCGATTCCTGGCATGTCTTTGTAGGACCAAGCAAAAACGTCTTTGAATTCATTTAGGAGGTCTATGAAATCGGCCCTTTCGGTAGAGCTCAAGGTAGTCCCTATCCTAAGTTCTTTGGGTTCTAGTTCGGTTCCTACGTTGATAGGTTCGGTGTCCTCTATTACTGGTCCCCCTTCCCCTTCCTGTAATATTTCTTTGGCTACGTAGGGAGGTATTTCGATTGAGTCTGGGTCCTGGTCATCCTCGGTATCATCGTAAATGCACTGCACTCGGGATAACACAAAGAGTAAGCGTAACCCGATTTATTCATATTAAGATTTGAGTAAAGTTGAAACAAAGAAGCCAACCGATCCATGGTCAGTGGCGGCAAAGGGACAATGGTTGGGGCATTTCCCGAACTACGTGACTACTCGAGACTAAGCTAGGAAACGAAGGGAGTAGGGATGACGACAGAGTGGACTCTCTAATGACTTCTCTAGACTCCGACTGACTCCGACTCCGACTCGAACTCATCGTCTTTCGGTTCTCCTTTGAACATCTCTCCTTCTCCAGTGGTGAGCTTGAAGAGTCTTCCTTGATTGTTGGTCCATTTGATCGATTTTCTCCATCCTTTCGCCGCTTTGTGTCGGTTTCAGAATCAATGCGGTGGGTTTGAAGCGATCGTCTTGCAAGATCATAGTAATGATCTCATCTGCGCGCCCTAACGAATCGATCTTCTCCAAACAATAGGCTAACAGCTTGTTCGTCTAAGCAAGGTGCTTGACGGGTTTTGACGGTAGGAACCGTTTCTGGAGGAATGAAGTAGCAATCGTGAAAGATCTCGATTTCGGCTAGCTTCCTCTCAAGATAATGCCAAGGTTCGGGAAATCCATGAAAGAGCTCTGAACTTCCTTCCTGAACAAAGTACCCATTTAAAGTGGGGAGATATGGCCTCATTTGGATTCCCACGTGCTTGCGGTTTTGGACTTGGGCGAGCATTTCGAGAGCTTCTTCTTTTGTGGGTTTGTACCCTAGTCCAAGTGGTATCCTTGTTGAGTTGCCTTCCTTGTATGGTGCGAAGGTATTCTTCCGAATTGGGTTCAAAGGCATTCCAGGGAAGTATCCCTGGGATTTGAGTATGTGGTTGACCACCAAGTTGGAGTAGGGATTATAGTATAAGGGTGCCAATTCGCTTTCTATGACACTTACACTTTGGAAGCCCCCAAGTTCGTATACGGAATCCGCAAGGACTTGATTGTTTGATTGCTTCTCGATTATTGCCTTGATGGGTGACGAAGTGATCGTCACTACTTTTCCATTTAGTGGGATCTTGATCTTTTGATGAAGGGTGGATGTTACCGCTTTGGAAGCGTGAATCCAAGGCCTTCCCAGAAGTATATTGAATGAAGCTTCGATGTCCACTATTTGGAAGTTAACCTTTCGTTCGATTGGTCCCGTGGCTATGGTTAGGTTAGCAAGTCCTACCACTTTTCGTCGTATACCGTCGTATGCACGTACACCTTGATTGGTAGGAGTCCAATCCGACTCTTTCATGCCTAGCTTGTATTCCGTTTTGAGGGGTATGACGTTGACCGCGGAGCCATCATCTACCAAGGTCATTGGCACATTCTTCTTTAGACAAATGACAGTGATGTATAGAGCAAGGTTGTGACTAGCGCCAAAAGGTGGCAAGTCTTCGTCCGAGAAAGTAATAGGATTACTTAGCTTAGGAGATTCTTGGAAGACCAAGTTAACTACATCTTCAGGAGTAGAGTTATGTGCTACATTTAGCTTGGCCAAAGCTTGCAGTAAAGCTTGGCGATGTGGGAATGAGCTTGCTACTAGTTGCCAGACTGAAAGATCAGCCTTTGTTTTCTGTAATTGCTTGAGCAAATGATCAGTGGGGTCATCTTCGTTGTCATTTGGTGTGATGACGTTGGTTGGACCGTTTTGAGTGGTGCTTTGATATGGGCGACCCGAACGAGTTAGGTGGTCCACATCTTGGTCTTCTCCATTTTGGACTATTTCTTTGACTAGGGAGTTTTCAATGAGATACTCGTCTTCATCATCATTGGCCCAAACCCCATTGACTGCAGCTAGTTCCCTCATTCTCATGATATCACCTTCTAGTCGTATGATTTGGTCAACTAGTTTATCAACCACGGTGACTACTTCTTGCATAGTGGCATTTTGAGAGAAGGTCAATGGTACACGTTCTTTGGGTATTGCGTTGGGATTGCGTAAGGTTGTTACCATGCTTTCTAATTCCCAAACTTGTCTATCTACACTCCTTGCCCATGTGATGAAGTCGAAAATGGTAGGGGAGATAGTAGAGTAGAGCCCTTCTTGCTCAATCGCGTGAATTTCATTTTCGGTGGGAGAAATGAGGTGTGAGCAATCTAAGGTAGATTCATCACTTGCAATCACTAGAACTCCAAGAGGATTCTGAGTGTTGTTGGGCTTACCTCCTGGTGGTATTGGAAGTCGACCATCTTCAATCATATCTTGAAGCACGTGTTTCAACTTGTAGCATTTTTCTGTGTCGTGCCCTTTGCCCCTATGGTATTCACAATATGCATTTTCATCCCAAAACTTGGACTTCCTTTCGGGTTCGGGAGTAGGTCCAATGGGTTGGAGTTTACCTTGCTTCATTAACCTTTTTAGAGCGTTGGAGTAAGTATCCCCAAGGTTTGTGAATTTCCTTGGTGGGGTAGTTTTCTTGGATGGCTCGAGAAGGTTAACTTCGTCGGTCTTGCTAGTAGAGCCGTATGAACGACTTGTGGACCCTTGATATCCTCGACCTACCGTTTTGGACAAGAGTCCTTTACGGATGTCATCTTCAATCCTTGTTCCTAACACGGTCAAGTCCTTGAAAGTCTTGATGTTTTGATATCTCAAATGATTGGCATAGATGGGTTTGAGATTATCCACAAACTTTTCCACAAGAGTAGCCTCATCCGGGCGTTCAACTAGTTGAGTGCTAGTCTTCCTCCACCTACTTAGGAAGTCGGTGAATCCTTCTTTGTCATTTTGGGTAAGAACCTCTAGAGTGCGCATGTTGACTTGGATCTCGGCATTATCCGCGTATTGCTTAGAGAACTCGATTGCGGCGTCTTCCCAAGTGGCGACCTTCTTGTGATCTAAAGTGTAGAACCATTGCTTCGGGATGGTGTCAAGAGATGAAGGAAAGATCCTTAAGAACATCTCGGGTTTGATGCCTTTGATAGACATGTAATCCTTGAAGGCACGGATGTGGTTCAAAGGGTTCTCATGTCCTTTGAACTTAGGGATATCCGTCATGTTAAAGTTAGTTGGCAATTTGGAATTGACGGCTTCATATTTGCGATTGTTCTCCCTATAAATGTCATCACCTTTAAGGTACATCAATTGCTCCTCTAGGTATTGGAGTCTTTTCTCAGCTGCAGTCATTCCCATGAGAGGATTCTCATCCCTAGATTCATCATCGGAGTTACGTAGCACTTCACTCTCATGAGGAGGCAACCTTCCCTCAACGGAAAAGATACGGCCTTCGATAAGCTCAAGGCGGTCATATGTTTGTTCTTGGGTAATTTGCATTTGGGCTAGCGCGGCGAGGATTCGATCATTACCGTCTTGAAGGCGGTGGAGATTCGTTTCATCACTTGATCCGGGCATCTTGGAAACTGGATAAGAGATCGGCGACGAATCAAAACACGATCGACTATTCTATCACACTTGCTAAAAGAGGAAAAGTTTTGACTCGTGAAGTGGGTGTGTGCCACTTGTGTTGAGTGAGTTTTGAAGAAAGACAAGGTCTTTGAAAATGTGTGTCCTAGTCAACTATAGTGTAGTCGTAGGAGTGGACTCGAAGTGAGGTTTTGAAATGGGCTTGTGGCCCGAATTTTGACTCGACAAACGGACAGAGTTTTGACCGGATTTTGCGCTAATTGGAAGCCCTATTTCGAAATTCTTGTTTGAAAAAGGGTTTTGATTTTTGAAAATTCGTCATGGTTTTGTTTAGAAATGGTGATCACATAAGGTTTACACATTTATACAAGCATTATAACGGGATGCTGAGTGCATTTAAAAGGGATTTGGTTTAAAGGGTAGGTTGCCATACCGAACCATCAAACCCGAAGTCTTGGGAGAGGCTCGTGCCAAACAAGAGTAAGGCCGATTCCTAGTCCATTTCCTCAAGTAGTGAAGGCCCTTGATACAAACAAGAGTAAGCATCATGGTATGGATGACGTCAATCGCTATCCATCCTTAGACCCAAATAAGAATTAGGACCGTTTAGACGGGACGATTGGTCGAATGGGTTGGGTTGGGCCTAGGAAGGCCGAATTAAACGGTCTAGGAAGACCGAGTTATGAGAACCGACAATTGTCTTGTACAAACTATTCCCTAACCTTGTTCAAGTTTCACCCTTGGCTACACGTAAGTGTATTATCCCCAGAGTCGCCAAATCGTGGACGCGGGCCGCCCACGGGGCGCTTGGTGAGAACGAAACAAGCGTTTGCATTTTTGTATGGAGTCGCCACCAATTTTTATGGGAAATTGGAACCGTTCGAATACCTCGTGTCATGTCAAGACACAAAGTAGTGACATGAACACTAAGCAATCGTTACCCTTAGCATTCTATGTCTAGAATGACTCTCGTGGATGCCAATGAACACGGGTGCTCATGGAGATCTGGAGTAAGGGGTGAGGGTACGTATTAGGAAGCTTTTTTGATCGAACACCTAATCCCGCCCGCCTCGATAGCGGCCTCTACTAATGATTAGGGAAGTTGTCTATACTTGATATATCGTCGGCTATATACATGCAATGCAACATCCAAGTTTTAATCCTAGCATGTGAAGATTTAACTAAGTCGGTTGACACGTAATTTAGCATACAATTGGGTCGAAGTAGGATTTAAGGTTGATTACATGTGGAAACATACAAACAATAAAAGGAATACAATGATTATAAATTACAATAATGAAAATTACAATAATTACAATGGAATAGGCGATTTATGTCGAAAATACCTTTAAAACGGATAATTTGAGAAACGAATAAAAGAAAGAAAGAAAGAATTAAACGAAAGGAAATTAGCGTGATATTACGGGTAATAGTTAGTTAATACGTTGACTAATTAAACTAAGTCAAGGCGAGAAACGGAGTTCGGGACGAACTCACCAGAACAGCGCAAAGAGCGCTGCGTCTTTTGAATAGCGCAGCAGACGCTGCGTCCTGCTCCTTTGGCTCGGTCCTTAAAGCCGTGAAGCCGTGATTGCAAGCCGTTAATGTCGATTGGTGATTTAAAGGATTAATTTAATTATTTACTCGGATTAAAGTGATTAATAGGTTATTACATATGAATGATGGTCATGAAAACAGTAAAACATGAATGAGACGGATGCAAACGGATTAACTACATGATGGAATAATGATAGAAGTGAAAAATATTAATGAGTCCTCTATTGAAATCAATTAACTAACATTAGATACGATGGATTAATGACGAACATGACAAAAGACAGATAAATACTATATCAAGGACGAATTCCAGAAACCCAACATGAACAAATTGAATCTCTACAACCCGGAATTGAATTTAATGATGAAAACCCGCAAACATTGGATTATTTGGGATTTAAGTCGGATTTATGACAATTAAACATGTGAATGATAGTGATTATAACATATGTGGGACTATTATGATATTAAGACGAAGAATTAACAAGCGAATAAGCAAAAGAAAGATTTTGAACACGGATTACAGAGGACAAACGAAGAAGAAAGGAAGCAGGAACTGCGGCAGCCTCACGAAGAGGCGCAGCGGGGATCACGCTCCTTCAAGAGGCGCGCGATTGCTGCGTCCTTTCTCGACGGTTATCTACTGAAAATCCGCAAAAACAAGTTTTAACAAGGGGTTTTAGAAATCGGTTTTAACGGTATTTTCGACATAAACCTTACAATTGATGATACGAAAAGTAAAATACAATAAATAAATAAGGATTATACACCCTCAGACTTACATGTTGACGAAACGAGAAGAACTAAGATATCGATTAGTGAATGCTCGACGCGAGTGCAAAGAAAGTGCCCTCGTAAGAGGAAAACGATTGATTAATTAAGTTGATTAAGTGTAGTTGGTCAAATTGGTCGGTCATGCAACGGAGAGGCTGGTACCCGGAAAGATCCGAGCTTACGTGGTCGAAAGTTCAAGCACGTAGGCGCCAATAAGTAAGAACAAAGTCTAGAATGCAAAGGGAGAAGAGAAGGGCGGACACTCGCGTGAGAAATATGAGGAGCGAAGGCTCCTATTTATACTAATCACGTGAAGGAATTAGGGTTTCGGAGACTCTTTGGAAGTGAATCTCGGAAACATATGAGAAAGATACGAGAAACATGCGAGAAAGGGCTCGGGAAGAGGCGCGCAATGCCCATCGCGCGTCTCTTGGAAGAGCGCAAAGACTGGCCGCGTCTATTCCCGGAGGTTTCCTCTTCTTTGAAGAAAGATTTCGCGTTTGAGTTATGGTAGGACGGAAATAATTCGAATATCTTATGAATATTACGGTATATTATTTACCAAAAGATAAAATTTGTGAAATATGGAATAGAAATATCCGAACATTCCGAACATTCGACTCGGATTTAACAAGGTTATCGAAAAATGGAGACGGTTTTTGACCCGGACTCCGAATGTACTCTAATTACTGCCAAAACGACCGTATCGGGACGTAGATGACAACCATGAGGTAGACATTAATATTTGAGCAATCACTTAACGATAATCTTACGAATTGTCACAAATCGTTCCGCGTATCAAAGATGCGGCCCAATCATCACCGGGTGGTTTGCGAGGGGTGCAGAAACGAGGTGTCTACAACTCCCGTTTGCATGCTGTCTCTGCTGACGTTTTGAGCATTCTGTCGCTTGAGGCTATGCGTGCTTGCAGGTTCAAAGGTTGATCAACTGGAACTCATCCTCCAAAGTGCTAAAAGAAAGAGACCTTCTGCCAGCCCTGATGTGGCCTCTGCCTCCAAGAGGAGTGCTCCGGCTGCCTCTTTTCAGACTCCTCCCACAGTTTCCAGTTCGGCTGCACGTGTGCCCCTGGAAGTTAACCCGTTATCTCGCCATCCGCCCACTCCTCCTGCCAGTCCTCGGGCTTCATCTAGTGAAGGCATCATTGCTCGCTTCCCAGAAGGCTTTGGGAATGTGGACAAGGTGCCCTAATGGCCGGAGATTGATCAGCTGCTCTTTCCTCCAGTTGAGGAAACGTTTTCAGAGTTCACCCCAGAGGAGATGGCTGAAAACGACGTGCATAACGCCTTCATGGTAAATATCCTTCACTTTCTATCTGCCTGTCTGTCTGTTTACCTGGATTCTGCCTCCTGATTTCCTTTTTGACTCTTGATTTGCTCTGCCCCAGACCCTACAGTCTGCACTCTACAATAGGAAGATGATCAACATAGTGTAAACGACCAGCCGTGCTACCGAGCCAGAATCGGAGTCAAGGAGATCATGCGGATCTCGGCACAAAGTGGTTGATCGAAGGAGCGTGTGGTGGAGCTGAAGACTGAGCTTCTGTCGCCAAGAAGAAGTTGAAGGAGGGGGCGGTCACTGCTCGAACCCAGGCCGTGTGCAACACTTTCTCTGACTCCCTCAAGCGCTCTGATGAGAAAATCAGTGAGCTGATTTCCCTGGCCACCAATGTTGTTGCATATGCTACCTGGCGGGGAAAGATCAGTGGGATGCGTGCTGCCCTTGAGGAGGCTCCCACCCAGCAGACCATAGAGGAAGAGGAGAAGCAGCTGGAGATGCTCTACCCCGCTCAACCTGATCTGAGTATGCTGATGCCTGAGGTTGGTGAGGTGAATTCTCCTGCGTTGGCTGAGCAGGCTGCTGGGGGTGATGCTGGAATGTCCCAGGATGCTGCTGACGGAGCTCAGGGAGCTATGGCGGCTGAGGATGCTCAGGCTGAAGCAGTACCTGAAATGAGAGGTCAGCAGGCAGAGGAGATGCCAGAGGTGGAGGTCATTAATGTGACCGATAATTAAATTTTTATGTTTTGATGAACTTTTTTGGCAGTCTGGCCCAGAGGTGGCAGACTTTGTAAGTTTTAAACTTATTCTTGTGTTTGCTCCGCCAGGGTGGCGGTTAAACTTGGGGCCGTATTTTTGGCCATATTTTGAAATGCCCCTTGTCATTGTTTGGCAAGGGTTTTACATATCGTGTGTTTGTCTGTTTATTCTCCCTGTTTTTAGGAAGTCTGTGCCGTGTCAGTCTTCTTGACTAATTTAGGCGAGTCTTGTCACCCTGAGAAGGCTAACGTTCTGACTCAGCTGGCTGCCGTGTCAGCCTGATGGCTGATTTAGGCGTATGCCGCAATGTAAGGAGGAGTGGCCGTGTCAACCCAGGGGGATGATTTAGACCAGCCTGGTCAGCCTGAAAAGACCGATCCGGACAAAGCTAAACTGTCGTGTCGGCCACCGGCCGATTTTTAGGCGTATGCCGCAGTTTGTGGACTACTTAACCTTGTTCATGACGCAAGGTGTGTTCGTCTCATTTTATGCCAACAGGGGCGTCATTGAGGCAAGTTTATCGTCATTCTAGGACCAAATGGAGACATTGCAGGATTCTGGTAACGCAGATATCCCTACGTTCCATGTTCGTTTTTGCATGCATGCTGGGGCCCTGATTAAGTGCGATTAGTGCGAGCTACGTCCAGGGGGTGGTATCAGGGGTAGCCGGATAAGCGTATTCACCGTCGGCCAGGCTCCCTTTCGTATGTTCCACAAATCTTTGGTGAGGGTGCTCCTTGTGGAGAAAATAGGTTGGGCATGTTGGAGTGCCGTGTGCCTTGTCACCCCGCATTGGCAGTTGACAGTCCTGCTAGACATCCTTTCAAAGTACCATAGATACCAGAATTCAAAGTGATGTACTTAGAGAGGCCTAAAAATAAGAAAATCTATAAAGATGATGTGAAGTACTTGTCGCCATCTCATGGGGTACCAGAGCAATTGTGGTCCCAGGACGCTGTCAGACCACACCATCCAATAGTAGTTTAAAGTTTAAAAAATAACTTAAAGATACCAGAAATAAGAGTGAAACTGGCAGTATGCCTACTACCGAATTTTTATCTTATCTTTAAAAATGATTTGGCTTCTCATAGTACATTATTCTGAAAGCTGAAGTCTACTTATTATTAAAAGTAATATCTTTTCAGGTGAAGTATGTTCCATGGGCGTTGTATGATTTGACCGTCCATAGTCATCAGTTTGTATGCGCCATGGCCAACAACTCCTTCTACCTGGTATGGTCCTTCCCATTTGTAGGCGAATTTGCCTGCTTTTCGATTTTTGGTGTTTTGAAACACTTCTCGGAGAACCAGGTCTCCTACCTCCAGGATCCCGCCTTTCGCATTCTTGTTGTAACTCTTGGCCACTGACTGTTTGTAGGCAGCCAGACGGATTTTTGCGCTTGTTCGCAGCTCGTCAATTGTGTCCAGACTTCTGGTCATTTCTGCATTGTTCAGTTCCCTTGTCATATTTTCATACCTGTGAGTGGGAACTAGAACTTCTGATGGAATGACCGCTTCTGCGCCAATTACCAGGCTGAAGGGTGTTTGACCTGTTGCTATCTTTGGCATCGTTCTGTCAGACCATAACACTAGTGGCAACTCATCTGCCCACTTTCCTCCTAACTCCTGTAACCTCCTTCTCAGATTGTCCATAATAATTTTGTTGCTGGACTCAGCTTGTCCATTGGACTTTGGAGTCCTAGGTGCTGACTTCTTTAAGGTGATATTCCACCTGGCACAGTATCCCTCGGTATCGTTGGAGATGAATTGTGAGCCATTGTCACATATGATTTCTGATGGGATACCAAATCTGCAAATGATGTTTCGTTTTATGAACGAAATGACTTGTTTGTCTTTTACTTCCGTGAATGCTTCTGCCTCTATCCACTTGGAAAAGTAATCTGTCATTGCTAGCATCCAGGTTCTGTTTCCTGTGGCCCGTGGTAGGGGGCCTACTATGTCCATGCCCCATGCCATGAATGGCCAATGAGAGATAATAGGGTGCAGAGGCTCTGCTGGCTGGTGGATCATGGGCACTGAGCGCTGGTAGGCATCACACTTTCGTGCATACTCTGTTGCATCTGCTTTCATTGAAGGCCAATAATATCCCTGTCAGAGTGCTTTATTTGCCAGACTCCTGCCCCCTGCATGGTTTCCGCATTCGCCACTGTGGAGAGCATGTAACACAGTCTGCGCTTCTTCCTTGTCCAGGCACCGTAGGTAGGGGTCTGCTAGCGATTTTCTGAATAATATATCATCAATAAGTATGAATCTAGAGGCCTTTATTCTAAAAGCTCTTACTTCCTTCTTATCATCTCGGTAGCTTGTTATGGCGCAGCCGATCTAGGTAAGGTGTGCGCCGATCGTCTCTGGATCGGCTACCTGTCAAAGCGTCTGCCGTTTGACCGAGAGCTTTCACCTTCCTCTCAGAATCGCTTGGATTTCCTTTTCGCTTTGTGGATCCTCCGATTCACCCCTGTCTATTTCGTCGCATCGGATAGAAGGTTCCAGATATGTGCTATTGGAATATTTGGATAGCTCTGTTGGCTTGAAGGTTGCCCTCGGGGTTGCTAGGCGTCCGCTTCCACGTTTTGATCTTTGGGGACCCTTTAAGCTTGCAAGTTTCGAATTTCTGTTTTAATTCCTTTGCTACTTTTAGGTATGCAATCATCTTCGAATCTCTGGCTATAAACTCATCATTTACGTGGTTGACTATTAACAGAGAGTCACTGTATATGAGCAGGTGTCTGACCCCTAACTCCCGAGCTAGCTTCATTCCCAATATCAAGGCCTCGTATTCTGTTTATTGTTGGTTGCTTTGAATTCGCATCTTCCAGCTTGTGCTATCAGATCTCCCTGTGGTGATCGCAGAATTAATCCTACACCGGCCCCCCTTTGGTTGGAAGCTCGTCGATATGCATCCGCGGACTTCGTCCGCTGCCTCTTCTTCTTCTAAAGTGAGGATCTCGATGTCTGCCCGGTTCTGGATGGCTGGACTGAAGTCGACACGAAGTCGGCCAAAGTGCTCGTGATTTGATTGCTGTTCTAGGGTCGTATTGGATGTCGTATCCACTGAGGTGTACAGACCATTAAGACATTCTTCCTGACAGTTCAGGCTTCCTCATGATAGGTTTTAGCGGGTAGTTTCTCACAACATGTATGATGTGTGACTCAAAATAGGGACGCAGTTTGCGAGATGCTACTACCAATGTTAGTACTAACTTTTCAAGGGATGTGTACCTGGTCTCTGCCGGCAGTAGAGACTTGCTTACGTAGTATACTGGCTTCTGCTCCTTTTCTTGCTCTCTGACCAGGACAGCACTTACTGCTACTTCTGTGACAGCTAGGTATAGGAATAATGGTTCACCTGGCTTTGGTTTTGACAGCAGTGGCGGGCTGCTGAGATAGTGCTTCAGGTCTCTGAAGGCTTGCTCGTGTTCAGCGGTCCATTCAAACTTCTGGCTTTTCCTTAGTACGTCGTAAAATAGCCTGCATTTGTCTGAAGATCTTGAAATGAACCTGTTCAGGGCTGCTATCTTTCCAGCTAGTCTTTGAACATCCTTAGGTTTCTCGGGTGATTCCAGCTGTAAGACAGCTTTGATCTGTTCGATGCTGGCTTCTATTCCTCTTTGAGTTATAATATAGCCCAAGAACTTGCCAGAAGATACCCCGAAGGTGCATTTAGATGGGTTTAATTTCATCTTGTATTCCCTGAGGGTGCTGAATGTTTCTGCCAGATGCCGCATATGATCTTTGGCTTTTTCTGATTTCACCACCATGTCATCAATGTACACCTCCATGGTTCTTCCTATTTGCTCTTTGAACATGCGGTTAACCAGCCTTTGATATGTGGAGCCTGCGTTCTTTAGGCCGAACGGCATGACGTTGTAGCAATATATTCCCCTCTCGGACATAAATGTTGTCTTCTCTTGGTCTGCAGGATCCATCTTGATCTGATTGTATCCACTCCATGCATCCAGGAATGTTAACATCTCGTGTCCAGCTGTTGCATCTACCATTGCATCAATATGAGGCAGTGGGAATGGATCTTTAGGACATGCTTTGTTGAGATCAGTGAAGTCCACACATACTCTCCACTTTCCATTCTTTTTAGGCACCACCACTACATTAGACAACCATTCTAGATATTTCACTTCTCTTATCTTCTTTGCTGCCAGCAGGCTGTCCACTTCCTGGTTGATTACCTTATTTCTCTCTGCTGCAAACTTTCTCCTTCTCTGCTGGATGGGTTTACACTTTGGGTCCACGCTAAGCTTGTGTGTTATGATGGATGGATCTATGCCTATCATATCATCGTGTGACCATGCAAAGCAATCCATGTTATCTTGTAAGAACCTGCCTAGCTGTTGTCGTAAGCTTCCTGTACATCCTTCTCCAATGAGCACGGTTCTCTCTGGGTGCAGCTTGTCCAGGTTAATCTGATCCACTCTTCTGCTGGGGGCTCGATGTATTCGTCTGGATAGGTCGTTCGTAATTGTTATGCGGGAGGGCTGGCAGTGCACTTGAGTGCCTTCTTGTAGCACCCTCTAGCTTCCTCCTGATCTCCTCTTATCGTTTCTACTCCCCATAGGGTGGGGAATTTTATGCACTGGTGATATGTTGTAGTGACTGCTTTCATCTGGTGCAGCCATGGTCTTCCTAGGATGACATTGTAAGTAGAGGGGCCATCTATAACCAGGTACCTGACTTGCTTGTTGACTCCTCCCACATAGGTGGGGATGATTATCTCACCTAGTGAGCTGACTGTTTCTCCGCTGAAGCCTACTAACGGGACAGTCTTCTTCTGTAAATCCTTCTCGCTGAATCCCATGTTCTCTATGGTTTTCAACATGATTAAGTTGACCGAGCTTCCTGTATCTACCAAGACCTTCCTGACTATGCAATTGGCCATTGATAAGGTGATAATAAGTGCGTCATGATGTTCTCGTTCATCGTATGTATCCCCTTCATCAAAGTTGACTACTGGCAGATCACTGTGAGATATTCTACAAGAATTGGCTGGTCTGTCTCCTTTGGTCTCGGTGGCATGCCTCTTAGCTGCTGAGTATGTCAGGCCGCTTAAGTCTGAGCCGCCTGTTATCACGTTTATAATTTTAGTGCATGTGGGTGGGTCTGCCGGCTTGGCAGAACCTACCTTATCCTGCTGCGTGCCCCCACGTGGTAACAGGTGGCTCAGTTTTCCTTGTTCGTACAGGCGCTTGATCTCTCTTCTCAATGTATAGCAATCCTCAGTGTTGTGTCCGATATCACGATGGAATTCACACTTCTTCTTGCTATCCTTTCTCCAAGCTTGCTCTCCTACTGGTGGGTTGGGCCACCTGACTCCGTCTCCCATCTCTCTGAGTGCCTTCAAGATTCCTCCGATACCTGTGGTGAATCCATACTCTGCCAGGGTGGGGAGTAGCTGGTTCTCCTCGATTCTGTTGACTCCCCTCCCATATGGTCTGTATCTCTCGTCCTTCTTGTTGGTGGTTTGCTTTCTTCCTGATTTCTCCACGGCTGAAGTGCTAGAAATACTTGGCGCGCTCTATAAGCTGGCTCTGGCTAGGATATCTTCCTCCAGTCTGATCGCGGCAGCTGCTTTCTCCTGCACTGCTTCGAAACTATGGCAAGGATGCATAGTCAGCTGCTTGTATAGGTCAGAGTCGTGGTGGAGGCCTCTTCTGAAGGCTTCTACTGCTGTTGAGATATCACATTCTCGTACTGTTACCTCCTCATTGTTAAATCTGGTATTGTATTCTCCAATGCTCTCTCCCCGCCCCTGACGATTCTACATGTCTCCCGCGTGCTTCGTGGCTTCTGGCCGCTTGCGAATCTGCCGAGTAAATGCGTTTACCAATTCAAAAATGTAGATATCGACTGTTGGGCGTGCTTACAAACCATCGAAGTGCCGGTCCTGTTAGGGTGGACCCGAATCCTTTGCACATGCAGGCTTCCTTAACTTGTCCTATGGCTGTTACCGTCATCATTTTCTGTTTATACTGGCTGATATGATCAAAGGGGTATGTTGTGCCGTCGAAGAGAGGCATATTTGGGTTTGTGAATCCCTTTGGCATGGCTGTGATGGATATGGTGTCCACGAATGGTGAGTCGGCATAACTGTCTAGAGCTGCTTTCTCGAGTGGGGGTGGTAGCCCTGGAACCCTGCTCGGCATCTTCTTTAGTTCCAAGTACTGCTGATTAGTTATATTGGCTGAATCTGGGGTTCGCCTGTCAGCTGTCTGCATAATTCCTCCTGATCCGGGCTGTTCAAGATTCTCATAAGTTCCGGTTGCCAAGGGGGTTGTGGCAACGATTGTCCCCTGTTGCCAGTTCACTTGCTAGTTTGACTCGGATCCTGCTACAGGTGTTTGATCGATTGCTGCAGGACTGCTGACGGGGAGGCCACCTGTTTGTATCCCTACGCAGCTGGCTGGCTGCCAGCTATCTGGTGTGAGGTATCCTAACCCTCGTGGGGTTATCCTTCCATCTGACGGTGTCGTAGCCAAATCCAATCTTGTAATTATTTCAGCTGGTATCCGCCGCTCCGCTCGCTCCTCAGTGTCGATCTACCAAAGGAAATCTTCCTTCACCGTCCCGTTCATTTGAGTCCGGATTGCTGCTTTAGGAGATCAATTTGTGCCCAGAGCTCTCTGTCTCTCCTTCTTACCTCGACATCTGCTCTCCTTTGGTCTTCTCTCATGTTTTCCATAGCTTTCTGAAGATTTTCCACGCCGGCGAGCAGGATTTGCGTGGGACTGGGCGGCGGAGTGACGACTGAGCTTGATGTTCCTTTATCTGATCTGGTCTGGGCTGAGACAACAGGGGTCCTGGGAGGTAGAGAGGCTTTTGTTGTCGGTATGATTCTTGGGGTGTGTTCGGGAGCCTGCGTGGCCACTCTCGATGTTGGACTTTGGGTGGACGATGGTGGTGGCGATGACTGCCTGCTCCCTGACATGGCTTCAGATGCTTCCTTTTCCATTGTATATCTAGAATATCAACGATTGACGACCACAATGCCCCACGGTGGGCGCCAAACTGTTTAGGTCTTTTTTACCTAAGTCGATTAATTAGGGTCAATGTAGTCTATATTCGTTGGTTGATTGTATGAAGATTCGTATGTCAATAAGTAAACGGAAAATAAACTACGTAATGTAAATTGACACGTAAGATTTTGGTGACGCGGAAAACCCAATGTGGGAACAACCGCGGGAGGGACGGTACCCTGCCAAGTATTGCACTATATGAATTGGAGGATGATTACAATCGTGATGCGTAGCTAATCCTGCTGGCCCTAGGCGTCAGGCCTGCAAGATCCAGAATGTGCGTATATATTATTTGCTGAGATATGATCTTGATTATTGTTGTATGAATGAGTACGAATGTGTTGAATGAGTTGTCTTGGATGTCCTCTTTGATTTGCTTCTTTGGCTATTTATAGGGTAAGAACCCTAGTCATGTCCTACCTCGAATATGGAAAGGGAATATTATTTCCATAAGGACTTCTTCCCAAATCCGAACTCTTTTACCAATTCTCCCCAATCTCCCTAACTTCTCCTTAACTTCTCCCTGACTTCTCCCTAACACTCCTTTCCTTAACGTGGGCATCTTCTATGACGGGCTCTTGATTCTCCTCAAGCCCATCTCCCCTTTTCCTGACCGCGGGCTTCCTTCCTCCTTACCTCTTCTTTCGTAATCTTCACCTTATCCAATGGGCCTTCTTTATTATGCTATTTTTAGCCCAAACAGTTACTGATCCAAACTCAAACCCCATTTGGTCCTAGAAATTTTTATACCAAGAATAACATTGGCTTCACCTAGGTCTTTCATGTCAAAACGAGAGCTTAAGAAGGCTTTGGTATCATTGATAACTTTCATATTAGTCCCAAAAATGAGCATGTCATCAACATACAGACACACAATGACACAACCATCTTTGTCACTTTTAGCATATACGCAGGCATCCGAATCATTTACATGAAAACCATAAGATGTAATAGTTTGATGAAATTTGTCATACCATTGCTTCGGAGCTTGCTTTAGATCATATAATGATCTAACCAGTTTACATACCTTGTATTCTTGTCCTGAAATTACACAACCCTCTGGTTGCTTCATGTATATTTCTTCGTTCAAGTCTTCGTTCAAAAAAGTTGTCTTAACGTCCATTTGATGCACAAATAGATCATGTATAGAAGCTAGTGCAATTAAAGCCCTAATAGTACAACTTTAGTAACATGAGAGTAAGTGTCAAAGAAATCTAAACCTTTGGTTTGTCGATTACCACATACAACCAATCTAGCTTTATATTTGTCGATAGATCCATCGGGATTGAGTTTCTTCTTGAACACCCATTTGTTGCTTAGAGGTTTACACCCTCTAGGCAGATCGGTGAGAATCCAAGTGTTATTACCTTTGATGGAATCTATCTCACTGTTGATAGCTTCCAGCCAGAAAGTAGAATCGATGGAATTCATGGCCTCCTTGTAAGTTCTCGGATCATTTCTAGAACATAGGCACGAATGTCCTTCTCATCAAGAAATTCTTTTTCTGCCAAACTTGTCTCAAAGTCTGGGCCAAAATCTTTTGCTATTCTAGCCCTCTTGCTTCTTCTAGGTTCAGTCACTGTATCTGCATTAGTTACTGCACTAGTAGGAGCATTATCAACATTATTGGAAACAAGTGATAAACGAGGTTCAAGGTTAGTTTTCATCGGAAAAATATTCTCAAAAAATACAACATCTCTAGATTCTTTAATAGAACCAAAACCTGAACCATCCTTTAGAATAAACTTGTAGGCTGCGCTGTTAGAGGCATAACCAATGAATATACCGTCGATTGTTTTTGGTCCAATTTTGCTTCTTTGACATGCAGGTATTCCGATTTTTCCTAAGCACCCCCACACTTTGAGGTAGTTAAGATTAGGCTTGTGGCCTTTCCAGAGCTCATAAGGAGTTGTTTCCAATTTTTTGTGTGGAACTCTGTTAAGTACAAAACAAGCAGAAAGAATGGCCTCGCCCCACATGTTAGTAGGCATACCAGAACTAATAAGCATAGCATTCATCATGTCTTTCAAAGATCGATTTTTCCATTCGGCTATTCCGTTTTGTTGAGGTGTGAATGGGGCGCTGATCTCATGGATAATGCCATTTTCTTCACAATATTTTTTAAGTGGATAACCCTCATATTCACCGCCCCTATCAGACCTAACACGTTTGATTTTAAGGTCTAATTGATTCTCAACTTCAGCTTTATAGATCATGAATTTTTGCTCGGCTTCATCTTTTGTACTTAACAAATACACTTTCGTATATCTAGAGAAATCATCTACAAAAGTGATGTAATAACGCTTACCTCCTCGGCTCATTGTGTTTCTGAAATCTCCCAAGTCCGAATAGATTAATTCAATAAGAGTCGAGGCACGATGGACTTGTTTCTAAACATAAACATAAACATAAATATTATTATTATTATTATTATTATTATTATTATTATTATTATTATTATTATTATTATTATTATTATTATTATTATTAGAAGAAGAAGAAGAAGAAGAATAAGAAGAAGAATAAGAAGAAGAACAATAATAATAACAATAATAATAATAATAATAATAATAATAATAATAATAATAATGATGATGATGATAATAATAATAATGATAATAATGATAATAATAATAATAATAATAATAATAATAATAATAATAATAATAATAATAATAATAATAATAATAATATTAATATTAATATTAATATTATTAATAATATTATTAATGCTAATATTAATATTAATAACTATAATAATTTGCATGAAAGTCGTTTAAAAATTTATCTTGTATGACGATGATAGATATTTTGGTTTTCCTTTTAATTATATTTATAAATTTGTAGATATTAGTAGCTTTATAATCCAAATTATTAGATTTTTTATTTACTACATTTAAGACCTTTTAGCTACTATCTTTATGGTTAAGGAGGAGTTAGATGAACAAATTGAATGATTTAAATGATGAGAGTAAATTCTTATTTTATTTTTATAATTTAAATCATGATCTTATGGTTTCCACACAAAATAATATTTTTTTTAAACCTTATAATGAGTTTTAATAAATTTATTAAAGTAGACTTAATATTAACAATATAAATGAATAGAATTTAATTATGATAATCCTACATGGCAAAAAATTAAATGTATTAATAAGTTGCCTTTTAACTATATAGTATAGATATAACATGTCACCACATATCAAATATTCAATATGCCATTTTATAGTGCACACACCATAATAAAAAAAAAAAAAAAAGGAAAACCTGACATAATGAAAGAGTATTCAAATCAAAGAAAAGTGCAAAGAAGCTCCATTACCGCTATTTTCTAATTTCATCTAATGTTATTGATATGTGAATATGTCACCCTCCTACAATTTGAATACAAACACAAAATAATAACTAAATAAGATTCTATCGATTAATTAAAAACACAATAAGGATAAAAAGCAAAATAATTCATTTAGTTATCCATTTATACTTTACCTATCAATTTTTTTTAATAAAAATAAAAATTAGGATTTGTGCGATACTTATATAAGATCATTTTTGTAGTTAATTCTCGCATTAATTTCAACAATTTATTTGGGGGAAGTAGATAAGTTTTGTGAATGAAAGGGAAGATAAAAAAGTTATCATAACATAATTACAAAGTATAATAATGGTGATTAACAAACATATCATTAAATAAACGAAGTATATGTTAAATAGATATGATAAATTAATAGCCAAAGTTGTGAGTGGAAAGTAAAAAATTTGTATTAATTTATTTTTTTTATTTGTAACTAATATTGTTTTTTATATTTTTGTACTTATAGCATGTGACACATAGCATTTCGAGATGAATTTTAAATGGCACATGATTTAGTGAGATATTTAGTCTTCTGTGTTTTTTAATATTTTAGCGGTATTTATTTTCGTAGTGCGATTTTTACTCATCACATCACATTTAGAATTTGTTAACTCATGAAATATTTAATATGCACAATTAAGTTAAGAATAATGATGATGATAATAATGACATTTTTGTAAGACATTTTAGTATATTTTATGTATATATGAAAAGGTTAATTTAGTAAATTTATATTGTATATATTAGAGCCATGTCATAATAAATCTTTCCTTGTCACTATTAAATTTTTGCCATGTCACAATTGATTTTTGCCATGTCACATTTATTTGATATTTTGGGTTACCCTTTTAATAATATTTATAGATTTGACTAGGAAATAAAATCCGAGTAAAATCATGCTGAATCTTAAGAAGATGATACAAATTATATAAAAAAAATATGTTAGAGAAGATTACGTATAATATATCGTAGTAATCGGAATAATATTTGATATTATTGAATAATATTATATTATAATTATACGTAATCTTCTCTAACAAAATATACTTCTATTTTTATTCTCTTGGTACGTATGTGCACATAGATCAGATGTTATGGACTATATAAAAGTGTCTTGATTTGAAATTTAGTTCGGCATAATAAAGAGGTGGTAAATGGGTCATTCAAATCAATTTCAGTTCGGGTAATTTCAATGGACCTTTATTTTCGAGTTCAGTTCAATTAAAGCATAAAGCTTTTCACGATTTGGTGTATCAAAAATAGCGTGGAGGAATTTCAGTCCGACCCGACCCGACCAATCCCCACCTGCCCAAGGGTCAATTTATACCCGGCCTTCCTGACCCGGTACTGACGAAAACTAGGGCCGGACCTGGATTGAGCCAATTCCCCAGGACAACCCGAGTTTAAGTGTACAGGACAACTTATAGGGTTGCATTTACTACCAGACCCGCTTTGTGGTGTGACCGACACTGGCAAGTTGAACCTATCAACAAGGCTAATGTCATAAAAGTCTTGGTCATTGCCATTATGTCCTGATATGGTGAACCACAATCCCCTGTGTCACACCTAAATTTCCCAGTGGAGTGGGGTCAGTTGAGCATAGGGTTCGAGCCCAAACTCGACCAGACCAAGCGGTAGGGAGGTCGAGAGAGGATGTTGAGCTCAAACAGTGATCAAGTAATAGTGATTTGTGAATGACATTGATGAACTCGAATCTGGCAAAAACTACAAATGGCTAAGGCGGCAAAAACTACACAATTAAATGTACAACAGAACAAGTTAATGTGATCCAAATCATATGTCAAGGCGTCAAGCTGCAGTGATCAAAGCAACAAGGTTGATCGATGTATAGTGTATTTTGGAATCATTTGACAGTATGCCCCTAATAATAAGGTCTAAGTACACTACGTACTTATTCCATACTTAATTGTCGAATAACTCAACAACTTGTTGATGCCTCATGACGTTGGTTTCAAAACATCAAGCACACACCATGAAAGATTTTTAATTTACTTAATTTTCAAATTAAAACTACAAGCGCAACTGCATCCATTTTTTATATGACATAGTAGTTAGCAACCACGCTTTGATATGGCATTGTAATTACGGACTACTTTGCCACCAAGCTTTGAGACGGTATGTATAAAATTAATTAAGCAAGATTTGGAATGCAAGATAATTAATTAAGCAACAAGTTATATATTGTTAAAAGAATAATTTGGAACCAACCAAATAATCATGATTCATGCCAAATGAACAGCCTCAGAATGCTCGAACAGTTTTCCACCAGGAACGTCAACAAGACTCCTGCTACACATATAAGCTTGAAGATTCCAGCAATTCGGAGCTCCACCAAATTTAGCCTCGCTAATTCCGCCATCAACCTTATTGTACAATAACAACTTACTAGTATAACGTTGTCGAAGTAAAACCATCTCCGAGCTCCGACAACTAGCAACAAGTGTAATAACTTTACCATCAAAACAACTTGAAACAGGAATTCTCAAAAGCATGACCCATGACTCTTGTACCCCATATTCCTTCATTACCCACACATTGTATCGATTCTCAACTATATCCTTAAATATTGAAAACAAACACTCATCATTAAGCCCAATATCAACTAGGTAGGTTTCCTTGTTGCAGGTTGGGTCGTAATAGAACCGAGGCAATAAAACATTGTCTGTCCACTTATTCTTACAAATGTCGAAACACCCAATCCTCTGTTTGTGCAATGTGGGAATCCAAAACATCCAATGCAACAAATTGTTATCAATGAGGACACCATACTTTCTAAGTTGGTTCATATTATCTGTAGGAAACGTTATTTCATCAACTACACTCCAGGTGTTCTTATTCAAGCTGTACACACTAGTTATTCGCGTTTTGATATTCGGAAAATTATTGTGATAATCGGAAACAACAACTATTATGTAATCGAGGTTTTCATGATCAAACCCGAACCCATAACTGTGTCCGACCCTAGTTTCTTCCTGAAAGGTACTACGGATACATCGGCAAATTTCGGGTTGTCGGATTGAGAATACAGTACACGCAGAAGTTGCCCTTTTTTTTTGGTGAAATGTGAGAAATTTTATAAATAATATGTAAAATAATTACATGAGGCTATATATGGTGATCACAAACATAAAGCAAAACATCATTCTATAAGACGCATTCTATTAAGCCATTCTCTTTCAGCAAGTGTCATAACTGTTCTATCCCGGGCTCGAACTCTGAATCTCATCTCCTCCATGATAATGTCTGCCACACTTTCAGGACGAATCAAAACATTCTCATACCTGCCTTTGTTTCTCTGCTGCCATACCTGATACATAAGACTCATCATCAGAGCAACCTGCACTCCCCTCTGCATCATTGTTCCTGTCCTATGCACGCACCAATTCATCACATCCCTTAGAGGGAAGGCCCAAGCAGTTTTGTTATTCAGCTCATCCTTAACCCTACAAATTCTCCTCCAAACCCAGCTAGAGTTTGTACTTGGCTTATATTCCATCCACTCCTGGCCCTTAAGGTAATTATTTTGGACCCAATGTACCCATATAGAGTCTCTTTGCATAGCTATCCAGTCAACCAATCTGCCTACCATTGTCTTATTCCATGATTCCTGATCTTTGAGTCCCAAACCTCCTTCATCTTTGGGTCTACAAATAGTATCCCACCCCACAAGAGGAGTCCTTCTATAGTCTGCACTGTTGTCCCAGAGGAAATTTCTACAAACTGCTTCAATCCTCTTAATAATGCCTTTGGGAATGACAAACATAGAAGCCCAATATGAGTGTAATGAATTAAGCACACTCTGCACAATTACCAATCGTCCTGCATATGAGAACTTCCTTGCACCATACCCATGTATCCTAGCACAAATTTTATCCACAAGGCATTCACAGTCTTGCTTTTTAAGCCTTGTAGTTTGTATTGGCATACCAAGGTATCTGAATGGAATGCTCCCTTCAGTAAAACCAGATATCTGTAGGATCTCAGACTTCAACTGCTCAGGAACATTCCTGAAGAAAGCATTAGATTTTGAAGCACTTACTTGCAGTCCAGTGGCATTAGAGAATGTAGCAAAAGATTGTAACAAAAGCATCATAGAGGTGGCATCCCCTTTACTGAACAGAATAACATCATCAGCAAACATAAGGCTAGTGAGTCTTTGTTTCTTGCACATAGGGTGGAATTTAAAATCATACTTTGAAGTGGCATACTGCAGAGTACGAGTCAGATACTCCATGCATAGGGTAAAAAGCAAGGGAGAAAGAGGGTCCCCCTGCCTTAAGCCCCTCTTACCCTGGAAGTAACCAAACATCTCACCATTAACAGAAAGAGAATAAGTAGTTGTAGTGATGCATTGCATTAACATGACCTTGAAGTCAGGAGGGATGTTAAGTTCTTCTAATAGATTCTCAACAAAAGACCACTCCACTGTATCATAGGCCTTCTGCAGATCTATTTTGAACATACACCTTGGGGAAGCATGAGGTCTTTCATACAGCCTAATCAAATCCTGACATATAAGAATGTTCTCCTGAATACTTCTCTGCTGTATGAATGCTCCCTGATTTTGTCCTACTATTTGTGGCAACACTTCAGCAAGCCTTGAACAAAGCAATTTTGATATGATTTTATACACCACATTACAACAAGCAATAGGTCGGAATTGGAGAACACTCTTTGGCCTATCACACTTGGGAATAAGTGTAATATTTGTGGAATTTATTTGTTTGAGTAGCTGCTTATGTTGAAAAAAATCTTGAACGGCCTTTATAACATCCCCTCCAATCTCCCCCCAAGCATCTTTAAAAAACTTGCTAGTGTATCCATCTGGACCAGGAGATTTTATGTCAGGAATGCTAAATAAAGCCTCCTTAATTTCCACCCCAGTTATAGGCTTCCTCAGGCTATGCCAATGATCAACATTGCACCTAGGTCCTTGGGCAATAATCTTCTTGTGGATCTTCTTTGTTTCTTTACTTGTTCCAAGTAGGACTTGATAGTAGTCAATAAAAGCTTCCTGAATTTGCTCTTGTGTATCACACACATTGCCTTCCATATCCTCAATCATTGCAACCTTATTCAGATTCCTTCTCTTTTTCAGCATACCATGAAAATAGGAGCTGTTAGCATCTCCATCCTTTATCCACATCTGTTTAGACTTTTGAGAAAGGAAGCTTTCCTTAGCCTTTTTTAGCTCCTGCAGCTTAAGAGTAGCTTCATACTCTTCAGAAATGCTCTGAATATTAGTAGGATCTCTATTTATCACTTCCTGCAGTCCCTCCACCTGTTTCTGCAATATAGTAGCTGCATTCTCAATGTCACTGTAGCATTCTTTGTTCAGTTCCTTGAGCACAGGTTTCAAATTCTTCAAATTTTTTGCCAGTCTGAACATAGCAGTGCCAGTGAAGCCAGAATCCCAATGCATCCTCACCAGTGGAATAAAATTTTTAGAATCACCCCACATGTTGAAATATTTAAAACTTCTCTTGCCCTGACCTTGACTTGTGCTTTTTAAGAGGCAAGGTGTGTGATCCAAAAGTCCCTCAGGAAGGAAATGTGCATAAATGTCAGGAAATTTGTCATACCAGTCTTTATTGACTAAGAACCTGTCAATCCTACTGTAAATTCTTTCCCCTGGTTTCTGTTTATTGTTCCAGGTGTACAAAGCTCCTACTGCAGCAATATCTATCACCCCACAATCATCCACACAACTTCTAAATGGTTCCATTTCACCAGATGGAGTATTCCCACCCACTCTTTCTGAAGCATTCATCACACAGTTGAAGTCTCCTACAATTGCCCATGGACCAGCTACCATACTTGCAGTCTTTCTCAAATTGTCCCACAAAAGTTCTCTCTCATGAATTCCATTGAAAGCATACACCATGGTTAACCAGAAGCTTCTCCTATCACCCAAAGACTCAACTTTTATATGTATATATTGGGCATTATATTCCAGAACATTCACCCTAAAACAATTAGGCTTCCAGAGAACCCAAATGCGTCCACCAGAATGATATCCAGTATTTGTAGTGATACACCAATTAGAAAAACTACAAGAAGCCTTATGAAAAGCCTTATTCTTTATTTTTGTTTCAAGTAAACCAAATAAACCTATATTATTGGTTTGCAAAAAATTATTGATATCTTTTTGTTTTCCTACTCTATTCATCCCTCTAATGTTCCAAAAACCTATCCTATCCATTAGATAATATAGGTTTTGAAGCATTACCAATTTCAGCACTACTCCTCTTAGGTGGTGATGCAGCAACTTCCTTGTATGAATAAGCTCCAAACACCTCATTGCTGTAACCCTCATTTGCCCTCTCACGACTGCTCATCTTAACCAGCCTCTTTACTGGTGTATGGAAGCCCACATCAGCTCTCCCCTCCACCAGTGTAGGTTTCTGAGCAACAGGTTTTACTGGAATAACTGTACTGACAGTTGCAGCTTTATTAACTGGTCTCCATACCTGTTTAACAGGTTGCTTGAATGTTTTCTTTATTTCCCCTTTTCTACAGTTCTCCATTTCATGACCCATACCTTGACATTTCTTGCATTTGACAGGTTTCCATTCATACTCAATTTCCACTTGAACCACTCCTCCATTTTCGTCCTTAAATGATATGCTATCTGGTAGCTTTTGATCCACCTGCAACTCCACCATCACCCTCGCAAAACCTAGTCTGGTTCTTTCCTCTGTAGCCAAATCACTTTTGACATACTTGCCTACTAGATTAGTAATCTTTGGAAGTCCTTTGCCCCAGAATTTAATAGGCAATTTATGAATTCTAATCCAAGCAGGCACTGATGTCACATTATCCTTGTTCATCTCCATGTCTTTATCCCATGATTTAACAATCATAGGTTTATTATCAAAAAGGTAATGCCCTGAACTAAGGACTTGTTCTTTCATTTCCAAGCTTTTAAATCTAACCAAAAAGATCCCATTCGGCATAAAAGAGACCTTGTCAATGTTAAATTTCGTCCAAATTCTCCTTATAAAACCTTCCACGATCTCCCATGGCGGATTAGCACCTAAAATAAAGCAAACTACAGCCTGCTTCCAATAATCAATTTCCTCTTCCACATCCTCAAGTTGAATCTGCAACATATCATCATGCTCTGCTTTTTTTTCACATTCAGCGTTCTCATTCTCAACAGGCTCTGTTTCCATGTCTTGTTCAGGATTTTCTATCCCCTGTTCTAGACTATCCTTCACAAATTCCTCCTCTTCTTCGCTTTCCTCTATTTCCTCTTCTGTTTCACCCTCCTCATCCGTTTCTACAATCAATTCTGGGATACCTACAATGTCATGAATCATTTTGGTTTTTCCTTCCTCATCAACATCTGGTCCTGTGCATACGGCATTAGGGTTCCTATTTTCCATACTTTCTGCTTCCTTTACCATCGTAGCATCCTCCTTAGTCTTCGCAGGGATACTCCTCCCCCTCAAGTTCAAATCTCGTTGTCGTTGTTGACTAGTTTTCCTAGCCATAGGCAGTTTAATTAGGCGAATACATAGCAAGCCATTGGATGTCCCGATGACGGACATAGATCGACTCGTTTTGCTGTAAACGAAGGTCGTTGTGGTGGTTGTTGGGTGTGGGTCAAGTTGGTAGCAGTTAATGCGCTGGTCTACAGCGAGGATGATGAGGAATTTGTCTGCTGCGGCGGACGAGAGGGACTGGCGGCGGAGGTAAGACGAAATCCCGGGATGAAATTACGGAATTCCAAGATTTGGAGACGGATTTGAAGCGGATTAGGGTTTTCGGGGGTAAACTCGGAAGGATTTCCATGATGATAACGTCCATGTTGAGGCACTCGAGGGTCGTCATTGATAATCAGCTTGATCAAGTTTGGAATTTCGATTTTGGAGCTATACTAGTTTTATTATACTCGTGCCAAAATAGCCAAAATAGTACTCCGTATATATATATATATACCCGTATAATGAAAGAATTTGGGTAGGAATTAAATTTCTAACAGAACCAAGAAAGGGTCTTTTGCCAAAATAACCATTTTAGTTAAATTAATTACCAAAATAACCATTTTATAAAACTATTTCCTAAATTACCAAACTAAGATAAATTCTTACAAAAATATTGAGTAAATCATTAATCTTCTTTAAGCTGAGCAATATCTAACTAACTTTCGTAGGAACACTAAGTAAAGCATCTTAAATCTTGATGCAAATTTGAAAATTACAAAGTCTAATGCCTGTCGGAAGTCTTGTATTAGAGCGTGGGAACACTTTTTTATAGCCATAAATTTAACAATGAGCGTGCATTTTGGGATTGTTGTGCTTGTTGGGACTTTGGGAGTCAGTCAGAAGGTTTAAGAATAAATGTTCCGTATTGAAACAAATTTATGGAACTTTGGACGGACAACTAAACTAAATTTGAGCATAAGCAATGAAGATATTAATGAAACTTTGGACAACGAAAAGTGAGAAGTAAATGAGTTACGGAATACATTATAGGAGACGAGACCAAAAAAACATCATCAAAAATTACTCTAATTATCGACCAAAATCGTTGACGAACACATGCACAAACGGGAGAGATGAAGACTTGTGCTATGGTCAATGGTGAAGATGTAACAGAAAGTTTTTCATAGCTTGAGGGTTGATTTTGGTTAATTCGGAAATTAGTTTAGTGAAAATGGCTATTTTGGAGAATAATTTTGTAAAATGATTGTTTTGGCCAATACTTTTGCTTTTATGGTCATTTTGGCAAAAGACTCTAAAAAACCACCCACATATAATTTTAAAAAAAAAATGTAAATAAAAGAACACGACTAAGGGAGCGGTATTTTAAAATAAAAGTTTAATACACTCCAATTTTTTTTTATTCGGGATGATAGGCAAACCAAAATGTGAATAGCTTGGTTGTTTTGAAACGATAACACAGTCCGTCAAATTGAACTTTCGGGTACTTGTGGTCTTATGGAAATTCTTGATGCCATAAAAGTATTGGAACATGAATTTGCGCTCCATTATCGTCCCCTGTTTTCAAAGGATTTTAAAATACGAGTACAAGTTGTTACCAATAAAACAAAACATTAAAAGAAGTCATCCTTCCATATATAAACAAATTAAATTGCATTGAAATTTTATTTTCTACTCCATATGCAGTTAAAAACCTCATAACTTCGAAATATATAGCGTGATAACTTTTCATTCATTATCCTTTCTTTCACTATAAAAATATAACCTTCTTATTACTTCACTTATAGTAATAAGTAAACATAAAGATATTGAATTTAAATAAAACTCGTACAATATGGATAATTATGCTAGTTTCGTAAAAAAATATTTCTCATTGGTGAGCAAAATAAAGCTAAAAAGCGTTGTAGCCAACCATTGGAACGGTATATAGTCAAAGAGCAAAATAGCTTTAAAAACAGTATTGACAAATCAAGCTACAACACATTGTAGCTATCCATTGGAAATGCTCTTATAGCTTTGCCAGATTTGACCAGATATCAAAGTTTCATGATAGGATCCTTGTTCTGTTTATGAGAAAAATGATATCGGCACCCAATAGCGAATCCAGAAAAATTTCTTTCTGGGCTCCTGATTAATATTTAAAATCTATACACACATAAAAAAGAGATAAAATTATTTTTTAGCCTTAAAATTAGATAAAATACGCAAAAAAAAAAAAATTGTTTCCGATGTCCGCGCACCCCGGAATGCCGTGAGTAGATCCGCCGCTGTCGGCACCTAGTCTAGCTAGACAAGATTAAGAGTTGACATATTCTTTCGATTTGACGCAAGCTATATATCGCGGAGTACATTTAATTTCCTCGATTATCAAATTTGTAGTAGTGAATCAAATCTTCAAAACTAGAATTGCATAGGACGGAAGAAAGCAATGAGTAAACCACAACTCTTGCGAAAACATCATTATAGATTGTACATCATACTTTCTAATTCTATAATGTCGTCTAGGTCACTTTCCTAATCCTATTATTTTGCAACTTACTTTTGAAAATTCCTATGTAGCCTTAGACTAAAATTAACGGGGACGAGTGATGGGCATGAGTAGCATGTTAAAGATATTCCCGTACCAATTTCCATATCTCGTAAATAATATATTTAGGAAATTGTTAGCTACCTTTCCTTAGCTTGTGATACGTTTCTTGCACATAAGGTTTAGCTTAGATTTAACCTAGATTGTATATTCCATAACCCGGCACATTGTAATTGTATATATACTCGTTGATTCAATAAAAGTAAATATACATTCAAAGCATAAATCTTACATGGTATCATTGAGTCAAAAACCCTAACCAACCATCCGGCTTTCTTTCCCTTCGAGCAATATCCATGGCCGGCAGCAATTGCCTCCTTCCCAACTCCGATGAACCAAATAAACCGATATCCGTCATCACCTTTCAAAATTGCATCCAACTAACCGATACCCTTACCTACAAACAATGGAGCTTCCAAATCCGAGCTACTATGAATGGCCATCGCCTCTTCCATTACCTTGATGGCAGCATACCCGCACCCCCTGAAACCCTCACCACCACTGCTGACGACAACAAAACCGCCACCACTGCCAACCCCGCATACCTCACTTGGTATCGCCAAGATCAATTCATCCTGGGTGCCCTCACAGGCACTCTCTCCTCCACCGTAGCTCCCCTAATTGTTCATGCTACTACCTCCCATGAAGCATGGACCACCCTTGCCACCACCTTTGCCAAGAAAACCCGTAGCCGCAAACTCCAACTCAAAGCCCGCCTTCAATCACTGAAACTTGGAGACGGCACCATAACTGAATTTATGCAATCCGTCAAATCTTGTGCCGATGACATAGCCCAACTAGACCGACCCATGGACATCGAGGACATCCTAACTGTTGTCTTCGATGGCCTCAACTACGACCTCTATGGACCCGTCATCGAGTCTATCAAAGCTCGTGACACCCCTATCTCTTTCGAAGACCTCCACGAAAAATTAATCCAACAAGAAATCCATGTTAACCGTACCAAACCCACCACCCCCACCACCTTCCAACCTACTGCCAATCCTGCACATCCCACATCCACCTACAACCGCCAACCCTACACTCCTCGTCCCACCTATCAACCAAAACCACAGACCCCCACCCCCAACACCGACTACAAACCCGCCCCATACAAGGGTCGTTGTCACTACTGTGACATCAAAGGCCACGTTGCCTCCGACTGTCGCAAACTAAAAGCCGACTACCCAATGATTGTCTTCCCTACCCGACAATATCGAGCTGCTCCTCCTCACGCACACACTGCCACACATGCCCCAAATCCGAACACCAATGCATGGACTATCGACACCGGTGCCACGCATCACATTACTCACGATCTTAATACACTTGCGCTCCATCGTCCCTATGAAGGTCCTGATGACCTTATAATAGGTGACGGGTCCCCGCTCTCCATATCTCATATAGGTTCATTCACTTTTCCTTCTTCATCCTCTACTCCTTTAATTTTTAATAATGTTCTTTGTGTACCACAAATATCTCGCAACTTATTTTCAATTCCGCAATTTTGTATTGATAACGATGCCATTGCTCTTTTCTCACCTACTTCTTTTCTTATTAAGGCTCGAACAACGGGAGCGGTACTTCTCCAAGGACCGCTTAACAATGGCACGTATGAATGGACACCATCATCACCCCGAGCACTCACTGCATCCGTTTCCTCCTCGCAATGGCACCACCGCCTAGGACATCCGTCATCCGCTATTCTCAAGCTTTTAAATACTCGTTTTAATTTTAATATATCCGAATATCCTCATTGTACCTCGTGTTTAATCAATAAAAGTCGAAACTTCCGTTCCGTATTTCTACTCTTACGTCAATCGCTCCTCTTGATTTAATTTTCTCGATTTGTGGATCGCTCCAATTTACTCTCTCCGAATTGCACAAATATTATGTGCTCTTTGTCGATCATTTCACGCACTATATCTGGCTCTTTCCCGTCCAAAAGAAATCCGATACAATCACCATATTCAAACAATTTCGAGCCTTGATTGAAAAACAATTCAACCGACCCATACTTCGGTTTTACTCTGATAACGGCGGCGAGTTTCGAAATTAACTCCTCTCATTATTAGATTCCGGTGTTACTCACTTAACCTCACCTCCTCATACACCCGAACACAATGGGTTTGCGGAGCGAAGACATCGTCACATCGTTGAAACGGGATTAGCCCTCCTCACTCACGCTCAATTACCCACGAAATATTGGCCTTACGCCTTCACCACTGCCTCTTATCTTATCAACAGACTACCCACTCCCACCCTCCAAAACGATTCCCCATATCACAAACTCTTCCATCAACATCCCAATTATGCTAAACTACATGCCTTTGGTTGCCTCTGTTTTCCCTGGCTTCGTCCGTACACACACAACAAACTCGACCCTCGATCTGCTCCCTGCATATTTCTAGGATATTCAAATACCCAATCTGCATTCTATTGTCTTGAACCGTGCACATCTCGTGTGTATACCTCACGCCATGTTCGCTTTGTCGAGACCGACCCCCGTATCACCAACTACTTGGCACAACCCCCACAGCCATCCCGTCTCCTTCCCAATGGACCACATTCGAACTCCCAATCCTCACCCCAACCTCCCCTGCTCCAATAAACCCCTCCCCTGTTCTTCCTGATGACCCAAACCCAACCATACCCGAACCTCCTACAACCCCATCCTCCCCTCCCACCACCTCCCCTGCCACTCCAGACCCCGCTGCCTCTTCCTCCCCACCTCCCCCACCTCCCCCACCTCCTCCTCCTCGACATGCCACTCGCCTTTCCCACAACATAATTAAACCTAACCCTCGCTACTTCTCTCCACCAAGGAAATCCGCCCATACTGCCTCTCTCCAAACACCCTACATTACACCAACCACGATAAAACAAGCCCTTGTTGACCCGCGCTGGCGTGATGCAATGCTAGCCGAATACGATGCTCTCACCCGCAATTCCACCTGGACACTCGTCCCTCCTAATCCCACCCGTAATGTCATAGGCTGCAAATGGATATTCCGAATTAAATATAATCCGGATGGTTCGGTCAAGCAATATAAGGCTCGCTTAGTTGCAAAGGGTTTTAATCAGCGTCCTGGTATTGATTACTCCGAGACATTTAGTCCCGTTATTAAACCTACAACAGTTCGTCTAATGCTTGGTCTTGCCGTGTCTAATGGTTGGCCTCTCCGACAACTCGATGTGAACAACGCTTTTTTACAAGGTCACCTTACCGATGATGTCTACATGATCCAGCCGCCTGGATTCGTGGACACGAATAATCCGTCCCATATTTGTAAATTAACGAAGGCGATATACGGTCTCAAGCAAGCACCAAGGGCGTGGTTCACTGAGCTACGCACCTACCTCACGTCTTATGGGTTTGTTAACTCCATTTCCGACTCTTCTCTATTTATTTTTACTCAAGCTAATACTCGATTATACGTTTTGGTTTATGTGGATGATATAATAGTCACTGGCACATCCGCTACTGCTATTGATACGTTTGTTACAGCTATTTCTCAACGGTTCTCACTCAAGGATTTGGGTCCTTTGTCCTACTTTCTTGGTGTTGAGGTAACTCCGACGCAACGAGGTTTGCACCTTAATCAATCAAAATATATTTCTGATATTCTCATTAAATATAACATGGAAGATTGTCGTCCTGTCACTACCCCGATGTCCACGGAGACCTTGCTTCTTCGTCATCCGGAACTCCCCATTCAAGATGAATCGCAATACCGTGCCTTGGTGGGCAGTCTTCAATATTTGTCCCTCACCAGGCCTGACATCTCATTTACTGTTAATAAGCTTGCACAATTCCTTACGCATCCGATCGAGTCCCATTGACCGCATCAAACGATTACTTCGGTACCTCAAGGGTACTCTTCATCATGGCATTCGCTTAAATCGCTCCTCTCCGTCTGTTCTTCACGCCTACTGTGATGCGGACTTGGGGGGCGACATGAATGACGATGTATCTACAGGTGGTTACATTGTATTTCTTGGTTCAAATCCGGTTTCCTGGTCTGCTCGCAAGCAACGAGCTGTCTCTCGATCCACAACTGAAGCTGAATTTAAAGCCGTCTCTGACACTACAGCTGAAATACTTTGGCTGCGTGCTCTGTTATCCGAATTGGGTGTGTCTCTTCCGCACACACCAACCATTTATTGTGACAATTTGGGTGCCTCGCATTACTCGGCTAACCCAATTTTTCACTCCCGTATGAAGCATCTCGCACTATCATTTCATTTTGTTCGCGAGCAAGTTCAACAAGGTACCCTTCGTGTGCAACATATCAATGGCTCCGATCAAATTGCTGATGTTCTCACCAAGCCTTTGGCTCGTGCCCGTTTTCTCACATTGGTCTCCAAGACAGGTCTCACTCTTAGACCGACTGTCTTGCGGGAGCGTGTTAAAGATATTCCCGTACCAATTTCCATATCTCGTAAATAATGTATTTAGGAAATTGTTAGCTACCTTTCCTTAGCTTGTGATACGTTTCTTGCACATAAGGTTTAGCTTAGATTTAACCTAGATTGTATATTCCATAACCCGGCACATTGTAATTGTATATATACTCGTTGATTCAATAAAAGTAAATATACATTCAAAGCATAAATCTTACATAGCACTACTAGAATAAATGGCAAAGAGACCATTGGAAATAGGTCTAAGAGACCAACATAGAGATGGTCTTAAGGTCAAAGGTCTCTTAGGGTAAGAGACCTTGCAAAAAAAAATGGTTTCTTTGAAAAAAAGTTAGAAATCACCTTTTCTAAATAAATGGTTTCTTTGTCGACTGAAAAAGAGACCATTAAAGTGAAAAAAATGGTTTCTTACCTCACAATCCCCTATTTACTAAATGAATAGGCAAAACTCCAACTTTTCCCGCCTAAAAATATTTCCTAGAATAGTGCTTGGTAGTTTCAGCAAATACTATATGGAGAAGATAAGTTATAAATGGATATAATATTTTGTATTTAAATATTTATAACATTTAATCATTCACATTCTACACAAATTTATGTCCGATGTTTTTAGGATAAGGAAATTCTTTTTTTTTTAAGGAACTTATTGATAAAAATTTATTGACTTTTTATGATAAGAAGTGGCGGCTAAAAATTATGGTATTTATAAATATTTGCTAAAATTTATTGACTTTTTATGATAAAAATTTGCAGCTAAAAAATATGTTATATTAGTAAATATTTGTAAATTAACATCATTAATTTCTCGGTAAAAAAACAAAAAAAAAAACAAAAAAAAATACTCATTTTATTACTTCTTACGATTTAAACACTTTTATTTATTTATCTAATCAAAATACATTAAGGAGAAACATGAAAAATAAGTGAATTGTCAATTTACATTCTATAAATAATACACTAAAAAGTAAAACTCTATAAAAACCGTTCATATATTGTACGAGGTCTATATTAGTAACTCTATAAATACCGCGCATTTATTGCGCGGGATCTAAACTAGTTACAAATCAAACAACAAAGATAGATGGTTTCTTTCCTAAAACCAAGGATTAGAGAAGTATGGTTTCTTTGATTTTTTTATTATTTTTTTTTTGATTGAGCTGCTTCCATGGTCATTGTTATTTATGGGGCCATAATGAGTTGATTGGGCGTATCGTATACTCGTGTTTCGTTGAAAATGGCACACATACCAAAGCTGATTTTAAAAAAATACATACATATATATAATAATAAAAAGTGTATTCGTTCTTACAATCACTTAAAAGCAAACAATATTTTGTGTCATTAATACAAAAAAAAATGACTAATTTACCAAAAAAAAATCACTTCGGATACCAAAACTATAGCAGCCAGTGTCACTGAAGTTCCTTCTAAGTAGCTCATACTCCTTGACCTTCAAACCACATTCAAGGAGCTTCATAGCCTTCTCACCTCTTACAATCACGTAGCAGGCGGTCTTTTCATTACGCTTGACACCAAAGGACCTCACAGTGTACGTAGCTGTTGAACACAAATCAATCTACTGTAAGATACTGAAATTGACATCTGCTTCTACCCAAAAATAACGGTTTCAAATCAACTGCTAACGAAACATAATGCATCACTGAATAGATATATATGATCAACTCACAAGGAACTACCGTCTATATTACTCAACCCCCCAACATGAGTATAACACTTGAACACTTTATTATATAAGCCCAAGTATGCAGATTTAGACTAAAGTTTAATAAACCAAGTACAATTTCAGAAATCAAAAGCGGAAAATTTAATAAACCATATTGCCCTACTCCTTAACTAATAAACCATACGATGCTAAAATACTAGATAAGCAAATCACACTACGAATGGAGTTCCCTCACAGCGTACTGCACGAGTCGGCAGAGGCAAGAATGCTGCATATTTTCTAGACTACTACAGGTACAATTAAGTTCATACTGCAACATTTTTACCATTGGTAAGACTGAGACAACATCAAAGAAGAACATATATACCTGAAATCAAGCATTTTTAATTGATATGATCTTAAAGAAACACACACCTCATTTATCTTTAGACTTTAGAGTGTTCCTTTTCTAGTCACAAAGAGGTCATTTGTGGATTTCAACCCACCTGTGGTAAATTATGTTTGCGCTCAACAAAAGACAGAATTCCAACCCCTGGCAATTCACCATTCCTGTCAGAAGCACTGAAGAGGAAATGATGGTGGCATTTAGTAAGCGACACACTCAAATGAACATAGTACTTTACATTCATGGTACTGAGTAATGTAACAGATTTCATAATAACCTGTGAACAAAAATAGTCATTGCAGTAAAAACATTAAGCTATTGATCCTTCTACTCCTCTAGAACAATTAAAACTCCTAAAACAGGCAACCAAACCTTGTTATTTAGTATGTAACAGCATTCTAATTGAAGAAGCAATTACAAATTTTAGCATGTCTTTATATATCCGCTCCAAAGAAAGCAACATCTAGTACTGTAATTCATTCAAAAAGACTATCTTCCTAATATTCAAGACGAAATCGAAGTAAACACAGCTTTAAACCATAGAAACGATTCACCTTTTTCAATCCTTACCTTCGAAATCAGCAAAAATAGCCTTAAAACTACCACATTTCAATCGTGTGAAAAGTCAAGGTGCGAAAGTAGAGCCATCTCAAAACTAACAAAAATCAAATGAAACAACTAAAATCCAAAAGAAAATCAAAATCAAATGAAAAACAAACAAAAATCAATCGAAAAATCGAAATATAAACGAGATAAAAACAAAAATCAAACGAAATATACAAAAAAAAAAAAAAAAAAAAAATGAAGTACAAACGAAAATAAAAAACAAACAACAAACCTTGATAAAAAGACGATTTGTGACTTTGTGGGGTAGAAATTACTCAATTAGGGTTGACGAATTGGGTATTTGATTGTGGAGGAATTGGAGATCTGAAAATTAGGGTTGGGGAAGTGAGTGTGAGAGAGAGCAGCGATTTTGGAGGTACGCTCAAACCATTTTATTTGGGATTGATCTGAAAATTTCTGAAAAAACCAAAATTAAATTTGTGACTTTTTAATCCATTTTTTAATATAAGAAACCATTTTTACACTACAATGGTTTCTTTGTTATTTGAAAGAGATCATTTTTCTTTATTGAATGATTTCTTTGACCAAAGAAACCATTTAGATACTTAGATGGTTACTTATTAATGATGCTTTTGCCCCATATTCTTGTAGTCGCATGAGCAACAGTACCAGCCAAAAAGTAAAGAAAAAGCAACTTTACTGTAGCAAAGTCTTAGAGTGGGTCTTGGATTTCCAAGACTCACTTTAAGACCCGTAAATAGTGTTTTGTGTTTGTGTAGAAGTGGATCATCTTATATCTTATATATATATATATAAAACTGGGTTGAAACGCTGTAGATGCGCCACGTGGCATGTAGAAAACTTAAAAAAAAAAAATTGAAGTTAAATGTATTCATTCATCCAGAACCAATAATTACAGCATAGTCAACAAATAATAAGATGACTATGTGTATGTGGAATTCCCAAGATAAGAGATTAATATCATCTTGAACAGATACATAGTAGTAGTATATTGGTGCATGCATTATAACTAGAACGTTGGTACACTGTAACTAGAATGGCCGATTATTAGGCATTTGACATACATATAAATTTTTATATTTCAAGATGCATGCACATAGTCAAACTAAAATTGGAAACACATTTTGAGTATTCAACGACAATTTTTGTGCTATGTATACATATTTAGTATCCAAGATACTTCTCTTCAGCCCATACACCCTATAAATATAGTGTTTTTTTTTCTCTTCTCACAACAAATGATGGGATATTGTACATTTGTTGTGCAATTTTTTTCTTCTAGAACTATGAGACAGTCTCCAAAAAAAATGTGATTAACAAAAAGTAAGCTTTCCAATTTGTTACGTTTACATGCATTTATGATTTTATGCTATAATTTGATTTGCAGGTATTGTTCGTCAAACTTGAAAGATATGCTTAGCCTAGAAATTAAATTAAATCGATAAGGATGACTGGTTTGTGTCACTTTATACAAGATTAATTCATTACTAATTATTTTGCAATTCACAGGGGAGCCGATCAGCCTTGCGAATCCTGAGTATCTCTGGTGGGATCTTGGAAAAGAAATAGTCGATGTAGTAGCCCGAAAAGTAATAGAAATGGAGAAATATATGATGCTATAGCAACAATGAATGAGAGAACGATGGCGAGAACGAAATGGATACCGAGATGAATAATTATTTTAGGGTTCTTTGATTTTATCTAATAGAGGATTGATAAGAAAAGGTGAGTACCCGAGTAGTTATCCATCTTATTTTATCTTATCTCATCTTATATCTTTATATAAAGTTGAGTTGAAAAATTGTAGACTTAACATGTGGAAAGAATTTTTTGTTAATTAGCTTAATGTTACGAATCCATATTGTAAATGTACGATTCTGTGGATACATACGATTATATATTCCAATCCATATATATTCAAAATAAAAGGAAAGATCATGTCATAGTGAATAGGCTCTAAAATTTGCAGCACATTTTAATTTTCAGAACATTGAAAAGATGTTAATTCAATGCATTGAAAATGTCATATTAATCACTATGTAAGTTGTACATATTCAATGTCCATTATTTGTATTTAACACATACATACTTAGCTTCCATGGCTCCTTAATGGATGAATCAAGTAAATATGAGATCGTTCCCTCACAACTTCACTACACTTTCTATTTATTTTTGACACTTTTACAAAAAAAATATGCAAAAGAAGTTGAGAAATAAAACGTATGGAGTAAGCTTTTTCATGAATTGCTATATTTACAACAGTAATACACTTGGTTTGAAGTTGTCCTTTCGAAAAAAAAAATTCTCTACTGCCGATGAGATGCATGGAAGTTGATAGCTCAATCATTTAGATTGTGGAATGTTAAGTTTGAATAAGTAGCAAAATTTGGTGTTTTTATTTGCAAATCCTTGATTGGGGCAAAGAAATCGGCTTCGCTATCAGCAAAATTGATTCCAAGAAGTGTGCCTACCGCTCTGCCCTATTATTAGACCGTCCAACCACTACAAGAAAAAGTGTTTTGGGCGACAAAATGGTTTAGCATGGGCAACAAAGATTCTACTCATACCCCGTATTTATTAGGATAATTACTTTAAGTCAAAATTTATTTTATGGTCTACGAATGAAGTACATGCTTTATTTGTTTTCTTAATTATCGGTATTAATTTAAAAAAAAAATAGAAGTGTATTAAAAATATAAAGATCATATTTAAAAAATATTAAAAATAAATAGATTACTCATACACCGTATGATTTAAAATTTGTTTCATGGTCTACAATGATTTAATGAGAAAACGTTTTTCTCTTATTTTGTGCGTTGAATAATGAAGTGTATTAAAAATATATAGATCATTTTTACACTAATTTTACTGTGGAAAAAAAAAGGAAAGTCTATTATGTTCTAATAATGTAAAATGTTTTTAACTAAAAGGTCGAATGACGCTAACGTGACATTGAATAGTGCATAACAACCAGTATTTGATATATAAAGGTGGTTTGAGTAAATGTCTTACAAAATTTTATATTAAAAGTAATAAAACGTTTAAAAAAGTAATAAAACGTTTTAAAAAAAAAAAACTTAGATCATTATCCATCACGAAAAATATATTTATAAGAGTCATTATATTTATTAAAAAAATTAAAGATAATTATTTAGAGACAATAACGAGCATGTATGTACACAGTGATAACGAGTATGTATGTGCACAACGTTAGCGAGTAAGTATATGTACACAATGATAAAGAGTATGTATGTCCAAAGTGATAGCGAGTGTGCATGTATGCGTACAGCGATAGCGAGTATACATGTACACATCGGTAACAAGTATGTCTAATATCATTCATAAAACATTGATTATGTATAATTAGTTATCACCCATTACTTATAATTTAAACTGTATGTTTTTTTATATTAAAATACTTTGAAGATAAATCTAAAAAACGGACATTTAAAAAAGATTATTTTATATAATTTATTAGTAAAATTTCAATTGTAATATATTAATTACAAAATATACAAACTTGCCGCGCGAAGCGCGGGATACTACCTAGTTTTTACTATTGTTGAGATTTTTGATAGGTTTGAGGGATAAAGTGGAATAAATAAGAGAGTCTGAGTTAAGACTCATATTCGATCTATGGATAAACTTAGTCTTAGAGTACGTGCTCAAACAGTTGTCCACCAGGTATGTGAACATGGCTTCTGCTACACATATAAGCTTGAATATTCCAGAAATACGAAGCTCCGTCAAATTTAGCCTCGCTAACTCGACCATCAACCTTATTATACCAGAATAATCTACAAGTAAAAAGCTGTCGAACTAAAACCATGTCATCTGAAATGTGACAATAAGCAACAGGATTAGTATGTTCCAATTTGAAACAATTAGAATTAGGAATGGTCAACAGCATGACCCATGACTCTTGTACACCATATTCCTTCATTACCCACACATCGTGGCGATTCGCAATCATATCGTTGAATGTTGAAGACAAACAGTCATCAATAAGCCCGATATCAACTACGTTGGTTTTTTTGTTGCAGGTTGGGTCGTAATAGAACTGAGGCAATAAACAATCGTCTGTCCACTTCTTCTTACAAATGTCGAAACAACCGATCCTAAATTTGTGCAATGTGGGAATCCAAAACATCCAATGCAACAAATTGTTATCAAAGAGGACACCATACTGCTTAAGTGCGTTCATATTATCTATAGGAAACGTTATTTCATCAACTACACTCCAGGTGTTCTTATTCAAGCTGTACACACTAGTTATTCGCGTTTTCACGACGGAATTGTTGCGATACACGGATACAACAACTATTACGTAATCGAGGTTTTCATGATCAAACCCGAAACCGTGACTGTGTCCAACCCCAAGTTGTTCATGAAGCCTACTATGGATACATCGGCAAATTCGGGTCGTCGGGTTGAGAATGCAGTACTCGTTGAAGTTTAACGTAGTTAGGCGAATACAAAGCAAGCCATTGGATGTCCCGATGACGGAAATAAATGGATTCGTTTTGGTGTAAAAGAAGGTTGTTGTGGTGGTTGTTGCGTATGGCCCGCCAAGGTGGTAGCAGTTAATGCGACGGTCTCCAGTGAGGATGAGGCGTTTGTCTGCTGCGGAGGACGAGAGAGACTGGTGGTCGAGGTAATTTTGGGTGAAATCTCGGGATGAAATTACGGAATTCCAGGATTTGCAGACGGATTTGAAACGGATTAGGGTTTTTGCAGGTAACCACGGAAGGATTTCCATGATGATAACGTCCATGGTGAGGCCCTCGAAAACGTCCATGCTGAGGCCCTCGAGGGTCGTCATTGATAATCAGCTTGATCGTTGGTTTTTTTTTTGGAGTGCTCTCATTAAATAGTGTATATATACTCTGTTATATGTATGGAATACGGAAAGTCAAGAAGTGAAAAACGGAAATTGGGTGAAAGATTTTGTGTATATTATTTGTGTTAATAACATCGTATACAAAACATGGTATTTATATACACCCAAAACATATCATAAAGATATTTTTTTCCTATTCTAAGGCCTAGAATTAAAGTAACAGTATAACTTGCTACACAATTAAGAAATATAGGGAATATACAAAATATCTTCTCAATACTCCTCCTCGAGTTGGGACACTCGGTAACTTAACTCCCAACTTGGACTGAAGATATGCGAAAGCTTCTTCTCCCAAGGCCTTAGTGAATAGGTCTGCAATCTGTTCTTTACTACGAACATGCGAAGCGGAAATCGTGCCACTAACAAGATGATGGCGAACGAAATGACAGTCTATCTCAATGTGCTTCGTTCTATCATGAAAAAACGAATTTCTCGCAATATGTAAAGCAGCTTGATTATCACAAAGCATTTTCATTGGTTGAGTGTGACTAATTCCAAGCGAGGCAAGAAATGATTTTAACCAAATAAGCTCACTTGTCAGACCTGCCAGAGCTCGATATTCAGCTTCAGCCGTGGATTTGGCCACTGTGGTCTGTTTCTTGTCTCGCCACAAGATGGGTGTATTTCCGAGGGCAACAAAATACCCGGTTAGAGACCGTCTTGACAATGGAGAGCTGGCATAGTCGGAATCTGAGTATCCACGCAACGACAAGTCACACTAACCATCTATACTTCATAGGATCCCGTAAAACAAATCCGTCAGCTAATGCAAGATTATGATTCGGTTGGATGGGTGTATTGACTGGTTTCGCTCCATCCAAACCGGCTTCCGTAATTATTTCCATAGCAAACTTGCGTTGGCTAAGAACGAGTCCTGTGGATCCGTGTACAACTTCAATACCAAGGAAATACTTCAATTTACCTAGGTCTTTTATGCCAAAACTCCGATCAAGGAAGCTTCTAAGTCGCACACTAGCCTCGTCATTATTGCTCACAATAATCATATCATCAACGTACACCAACAACTCAAGAAATACCCCGTTTTTATTGTATGTAAATAGTGAGTAATAATCGGCCAAAAATTGAACAAAACCATACCTCGTCAAGGAACCGATGAACTTAGCAAACCAATTTCTGGATGCGTGCTTTAAACCGTAGAAGGACTTGAGCAACCGACATACTTTATTCTGCCCTTGCGTTTCAAACCTGGTGGCATTCTCATGTATACTTCCTCACTCAAATCTCCGTGGAGGAATGCATTGGTAACATCTAATTGAGCAATTGTCCACCCCTTTGTTACTACCATTGCCAAAAGACATCTCACACTCGTCATCTTAGCAATAGGTGCAAATGTCTCGTGATAATCAACTCCCTCTACTTGGCTATAGTCTTGAGCGACGAGCCTGGCTTTATAACGCTCGATTGTACCATCCGCTTTATACTTGACTCTATATACCCATTTGTATCCAATGGGTCATTTCCCGTCTGGTAAACTAATAACTTTCCAGGTCGCGTTGGTCTCAAGAGCATTGATTTCTGCAGCTATAACTTTCCTCCATTCGAGCCTTTTAGAGGCCTCGAACTAATTGTTTTCCTCTCGTATAACATCAACACGAGCTAAGTAATTCCTGTAAGATTCAGAAAAACAATTTGTAGTGACGTAATTGACTATTGGATAACGAGTACCTGTATTTGATGGTGAAGGTGGAGCCGAATGAGCCTTTTGAGCGGGGTTTATAACTTGAGTAGACTTGCAGACGTAATCATTTTTCCAATACGGATCGAATATTTGTCCTGCACGACGTCCTAGTTGTTCAACAGCCACTTCATTTTCAGCAGAAGCACTATTTTCTCCTTCCTCATCCAAATTAATGTCATTCCCATCATTTGGACGTACCGTATCCAATTCCTTGTTCTCTATACCCGGGTTTTGATCAACATTCTCGTCCATAGGTGAAATAGTTTTATCAATTCTATTTTCGAAAGTGTCATAAAAGGTCTCCTGACCTTCGAAAATTTCTGGTTGAATTTCGGAATGGTTTTTTGTTGTATCATTACTTATAATGTATGGAAAGATATGTTCGTAAAAAATCACATCTCTAGACACTAATGAAATCTTTTGTCTCAAATTGTATACCTTCCATCCCTTTTTACTTTGTGGGTATCCAATAAACATACAATGTTTCCCTCTCTCGTTGAACTTATCCTGGGGCTTATTTTTGTTGTGGACATAGCATAAACTACCATACACACGTATGTTGTCAAGGTTCGGCCTTTCTCCATACAATATCTCATAAGGAGTCTTCCCATTGAGGACTCGAGTGGGTGTTCTATTAATGAGATAAGCGGCAGTTAAAACACATTCCCCCAAAAAATCAATTGGAAGGTTAGCTTCAAAACGGACAGCTCTCGCTTTTTCTAAAATATGTCTGTGTTTTGTTTCCACTCTCCCATTTTGCTGTGGGGTGACAACATTACTGGTCTGAAAAATCATGCCATATTTACTATAATATTCCTTCATTGTACCTGGCAGGAATTCAGTACCATTGTTGCTTTGTACTATTTTAAATTGTTTCCCAAATTGAGTCTTGGTCATGTTACAAAAATTAATCATTAATTGACTAACTTCTCCCCGATCTCTCATCAAAAACACCCACACTCCTCTACTTTTATCATCCACAATAGTAAAAAAAATAAAAAAAAAGAGCTCTAGTTAAACTCTCAGTATGGCAAGGCCCCCAAATATCACAATGAAATAAGGGAGAATAATTCATTACTCCGTTTATTATTTAAATTAAAACTTGAACGAGTCTGCTTAGCCCGACAACATAAATCACAAACAGTAATAGAATTCAAAAATAAATCACATCCAACTAAAGGCGAAAAATAAGATAAAATACTGCTTGAAGGATGGCCAAGTCTTCTGTGCTAAAGTCGTGTGTCTCCATTAGTACTCGTCTTTGCCACAATTTCTTCCCGATCATATTTCAAGTAATAAACCCCGTCCTTGAGCTCACTCTATCCAATCTTCATCCTCGTAGACTGGTCCTGCACAATACAATGTTCAGTAAAGAAAGTCACAACACAATTATTTTCCCTAATCAATTGTTGTAAAGAAATTAATTCACAGGTCAAGGACGGAACATATAACATGTCTATTAGCACAAAAGCGCTATTTATAGTTACACGGCCATATTCACTGGCAACAATCTGTGACCCCATTGGTAGCCCAACTGTAGATGGTCTTCCATTCCTTCGTTCCTCCAATAGCTCACGTCGTCCTGTCATGTGGTGCGATGCGACATTGTCAAGCATCTAATTACCAAGAGTCATACCTGGTATCAATTTCTGGTTTTGATTTGCACCTGTTTTTGACGCCAAGAAATTCCTTACACGACTTAGTTCATCCGCGGTTAGTTCAACATGTTGGTTGTCTGTCTCACTTGTAGATGCAACATTAGCATTCTGATAATCTGAACCGCGACCTCCACGTCCGCTACATCTTCCACCACGACCCCGTCCTCTAGACGGATACCCATGTTTGCTATGACATTTGTCCTCGGTGTGCCAATACTTCTTGCAGTATGTTCATCTTGGGGGTTTGATTTCTTCTCCTTCGACCTGCGAGTCATTGAAGACGGTCTGTGCCGCCATTGATGTCTTAATGATCTCCTTCTTGCCCTTTGGCATCGCCTTGTGTCTTTCTTCACGCAAAACGAGATCATAGGCTATACTTAACGATGTTACATCGTCCTCCATAAGAAGATTCGAGCGAATTTGCCCATACTTATCCGTATCTAACCCCATCAAGAATTGGTGTACTTTTTATTCCTCGCGCTCCTTGGTCAAGAATGCGGCTGAACCACACGTTCAAGATGACACTAGACTATAATTTCCTAATTCATCCATATTGATTTGAGTCAAGTATAGTACTCAACGATGGTCTGGTCCTTTCCTTGTTTGCACTCATTAATTTTCGATTTTAAGTGGTGTACTCGTGGTGCGTTAGCAGCGGCGTATCTTTCTTTCAATTCCTTCCAGATCTCAGGCACGGTGCCAGAAAACCCAATGCTAGGATGAAGTCGTATTTCAATAGCGTTCCTCAACCATGCTTTTACCATGGTGTTACATTGGCGCCACGCCACGGCTTCGAGACTTTATTCTTCTCCCATATGCGTTTCTAGTTTTGCAACGGTACCCTCGACAAAAGCCAATTTATTTTTGGCTTCGAGACCGTTCTTAATAGCATCAACCCATAGTTCATAATTCTCACCATCAAATTTAATTCGAGTCAATGACAAGCTCGGGTTGTCGGAGGGATGAAGGTATAACGGTGAAGACGGAGCGATTGTTTCGTATGTTTTACTGCTGCTTCTGTCTCCTTTTCTGTTAGTCCCTTTTCCGTCCCCTTAGGTTATGATTGTTCTTGTCATTGAATGTGTTTATGAAAAAAAAAAGTGAATGAACTTGATTTTGCTCAGGATCGATAACTCTCTGATACCATGAAAAACGGAAATTCGGTGAAAGATTTTGTGTATATTATTTGTGTTAATAACATCGTATACAAAACATGGTATTTATATACCGGGGAAGTGGCAAATAAGCCCCATACGTTTGCCACTACGTGCAAATTAGCCCCATCTCTTTCTTTTAGTGCAAATTCACCCCAGCACTTATAACTTATGTGCAAATAAGCCCCACACAAAATTTTCAGTTCAGTTTTTCGCCGGAGAAAAATAACATGGCGCCGGAAATATGACTAGGATCGAGTGACTTGGATCAAGTTAGAAAAAAAAAATTCCACACACTTTCCCCATTGTCAGTTACCCCTTCTCATCATCCATTCACTTGGATCAAACGACATATCTATGAGTTTATTCTAATCTCAATCACTTTACTCTCAATTCCCCCATCTCCTTTTCTCTGCTGATTTTTAGCTCCCAAATTAATGGTCTCTTTCCATTTACACATCAATTTTTACTACAATCTACAAACCCAATTTCCATAAGTCTATCCTTATTTAGTAATTGAAATTTTGCCCCAAGTATGAAACGAGATTTCAAAATAAAATTGGGGAAAAGCCAAGTTCTTTTTTTTTTTTAGTTATATTTTACAGAAACACTTCGATTTAATGTTAGAGAATTGAAATTAGATAACGATTAGAGAAATTGATTTATTGTTTTTACTTATTGTTTATAGATACAATGAGTTCAAGTGAAGACAACTTACCCTTGAGCATAGTGATGGAATGAGGATACAGGATAGTAATGAGTCTGATGGAGCAGACAAACGGTCGCAAGAATATATAGAAATATTGAGATTGTTGTATAAAGGACTATCCTTGCAGTAATAAAATCACATATATATTTTTTTAATTAGTTAATCTAATCCTAGTCATATTTCCGGCGCCATGTCATTTTTCTCCGGCGAAAAACTGACCTGAAAATCTTGTGTGGGCTTATTTGCACATAAGTTATAACTGTTGGGGTGGATTTGCACTAAAAAAAAGAGATGGGGCTAATTTGCACGTAGTGACAAACGTATGGGGCTTATTTGCCACTTCCCCGATTTATATACACCCAAAACATATCATAAAGATATTTACTTTCCTATTCTAAGGCCTAGAATTAAGATAACCGTATTGTAAGAAAACATCTATGTAATTCATGACATAAGATGTTATTAGTCTTACTCATTTTATGGTCATTAGTAAGAGATGTTTCTTTTGTAAATAAACATGTTACAATTCAAAAACATATGTTTCATATTAATTTGCTAATAAACATAAAGGGTTACACATCAAAGAGTAAGTTTCACTCTTAATTAAACTTTGATGGAAGGTTAATATTATGTTGTATATTATGAAATTTGGTCCTCTCTCTACCTATAAATAGTGACCTTTTTCCATCACAAAGATCATCACAAAAATATTACAAACACATACATTAAAGGTTTATAGGCAAAGGGAGAGAAACCTCATTTCTCAACGAAGGGTTTGTTATTCAACAAAGCTTATTATCATCATGTTGTCCGGAGGTTTGTTCTATAATATGATTAAAATAAAATTACATTTGTGATAATCATGTAATTCAAAATCTTAGGGTTCATGTTATGACTTATATATTTAACATGTGGTATCGGAGCGTTGTTTAGAATGCATGATTATCCATTAAAATGATTTATATAAATTGATGTAGTATGAATAATAGATCCATTATTAACTCTATCTTGTAAACATATAATTATTTAAATTCCGTAATTTTAAGTTTGAAAACGATTTTATTATCGTGATTACATTAATAATAATTAAAATGATATTAGCTAGATTATAATGTTATTAGTAACATTTTAATAATGTCGACTATTACTAATGTTCAATCCATTTTATTATTAACGTTGTTTATGTCGTTATAAATATTATTTTATGTTTTTGTAATTATTTAACATTAACATTTATAAATAATATGTTTACTTTAACAATAATTTTTTATGACATTAAAATAATGTACTCTTAATGTATTAGTATGTTATACGACATAACTATATATTTCATCTGAAAAAATGGTAAATGTAACATATTAACCTACATTTTTCTTTTTTCATCTTAAGCGAATAATAAATATTGGTCAAATGGAAGAATAGATATTATTTGTCAAAGACAAATAGTATTTATATATATTTGAGTAATAATTAAGAAAAATTATTCTATTATAATTATGTTTTTTTATGATAACCATTAAACGTTGTCAAGTCTATATGCAATATTAGTTGACTACCCACATGAGAACCTAAAATTATACTCCCTCTTATTCTATATTTTCTTCCCTTTTCATTTTTACACAAGAAATAACAAAGTGAATTTGGACCACTCAAAACACACTACCCCACATGTCATTGAATTTGGACCACACAAATCATCCCAAAAAAGAAAATAGGGAAGAAAACCCGAATAACCGAATAAAGAAATAGGGAAGAAAATATAGAATATGAGGGAGTATAATTTAATTGTATGTATTGTTTTATGACTAAATTGTTGTATCCCGTTTGCAGTTAATGTATCGTCTGTGGGAAATAAATCTGTATACTTCCCTTAAACTAGAAGGATTATAACGATTTAATAAAGATGATCTAAGGTCATAAAATAAAATACATAAACAAAAGTAAAAGATTCAGAAATAACCTTCGGTCCTAGCAAAATTGGCCTAAGAACAATACCAAAGTAGGTATTCGCCTATTAGTTGCACCCAAGACGATCTGAGATATGCCCTTTGATTATGCTAGAAATCAATCTAAAATTTTCTGTAAAATTTAATTGTCTTTGTGTTCTTGTGATGAGAGAGAGAGGCTAGGTCAGAAAAAGCATTAGGGTAGAAATAATTCTCTCCCTTTCTTTTATATAGAAAGTCAATTAGGAAAAGAAAAACTTTCCCTAATTTCGGCCAAGTGAACCGAAATAAGGAGTATTTTTCTCCTTATTTTGGTCTTTCCAAAAATATATAAAGTGTGTTAAATTGTCATCTAGTGAGGATCGAACCCATGACCTCTTGACTTGTGTACCCTCACTATTACCACTATGACACATTCAACTTGTTGATATTAAATACAACTGATTATATTTAACTACTAATTAACAGATTAATTCGTCCAAACTAACCTTACATATATTTAATTTAAATATAACTTATTATATTTAATTTACGAATTGACAGTTAATTCGTCTCAACTAATATTATTTAATTTTCATTAAATAATTATCTCATCAACACATTGACTAACTTTTTAGTCATTTTGGGCATCAATATGATTATATTTCTATAACCACATTTCTCAAACACATCCTATAGGTGTGACCTTTAGGGACCAGTTGATCACCGCCATCTGTATGATAATAACGTCAAACTTTCTAGCAAGCCAATCGTTATTAGGTAAACGTTAATCAACTGATTAAATATACGAAGTATACCCTTGTGAAACTGTAAGAGATTTACAAATGTTATCACACTAATTTGTGGAGGACACCAGCTCCAACAAACTCTCACTTGTCCTCACAAGTGTATGTGCGATAACCGATTCTCATATCCTTTAAAATTTCTCCCACTCAATGTAAAACAATTTGCAAATCCGAATTCACAAAGGTCGTATTTTACAAGCGATCAGTATCAATAGTGGTTTTCCCGACTAGAGAGTAACTTAAATGATAAACGAATCAACATTCGAGCATGGCCATGCATTTCAGTTACAACTCCTCGAGTGGCCCTGAGAAATAACTATACCTGATAAGGGTTGGATATTTTCCTCAACTCGAATCCTATGACGTAAGCACGTATGAAATGACCCGAAAAAAATCTACTTAGCCCCGATTCACGGTGAGACCGTGAGAAAGAAACCAAAGTCACCCAAAAACTGCCTTAATCTCAAGAGACAGTTGATAGTCAAAAGAATCGACTCTAGGAACACAATGGATGTCCTATCCACGACCTGGCACCGAATGTTATTAAACATTTAGGACTCCATTACGTTGTCACAAAAAGTTGTCCTACGAGGTATCGTCATAATCTCGTATCTGTGATCGATCAGTCAACCGTTTGACTTATGGCTCGTTGAACCCACCATCAATCGACTGCACAATATAATAGCCGGAGTTATCAGCTCACATTGGCGATTACGGACCAAAACAATTATAATGTAATTCAGTTCACTTTGTGGCGTTCAATGTTGTCAGTACAATCCACATGAAAAACAAAATATTATATATAAAACGATGAAGTTATAAATAGTATATGAAAAAGATAATGTATCAAATCCATAATCAAGTACTACAACTCTGGAACATGTTTAATTCCCATGGAATTAACATGCCCTATATGCTTATCATAATTCAACGGTTTGGTGAGAGGATCCGCGATGTTATCATCCGTCGCAATCTTGTCAATCACTATCTCTTCTTGCTCCACGTAATCACGGATCAGGTGAGCCTTCCGAAGTACATGTCTAGATTTGTTGCTAGACTTTGGCTCCTTAGCCTGGAAGATGGCACCTCTATTGTCACAATAGATGGTGATCGGGTCATTCGAACTAGGAACTACCGAAAGCCCTTGTAAGAATTGACGCATCCATATCGCTTCCTTTGCTGCCTCCGAAGCGGCATAGTACTCGGATTCAGTAGTAGAATCTGCTACAACACTCTGTTTGGAACTCTTCCAGCTAACCGCAGCACCATTAAGAGTGAAGACGAACCCGGACTGAGATTTTGAATCATCTCGATCCGTTTGGAAGCTAGCATCTGCGTAACCGGTTGCGCATAGCTTAGTATCGCCTCCATAAGTCAATACCCAATCCTTAGTCCTCCGTAGGTACTTGAGGATATTTTTGACTGCTATCCAGTGTGTTTCACCCGGAGTCTTTTGGTACCGACTCGTCATACTCAATGCATATGCCACGTCTGGACGTGTGCATATCATGGCATACATGATCGATCCTATTGCGGATGCATAAGGAACACGACTCATGCGCTCTATCCCTTCAAAGGCGTCGTGGGTGGCGAGACTTGCTCAACTGCATCCCGGTCGTCATAGGAAGGTTCCCCTTCTTGGAGTTGGTCATGCTTGAACCTCTCAAGAACCTTATCCAAATAAGACTCTCGACTAAGTGATAACGTCCGTCGTGATCTATCTCGGTAGATACGGATTCCCAAAATGCGTTGTGCCTCACCCAGATCTTTCATCTGGAAATGGTTCTTCAACCATTCTTTAACCGAAGATAGGAGAGGAATGTCATTCCCAATCAGGAGTATGTCATCGACATACAATATCAAGAATACAATCTTGCTCCCACTCGACTTGATATATAAGCATGGTTCTTCGACCGATCGAGTGAAACCATACTCTTTTATCACTTGGTCGAAACGATGATTCCAACTCCGAGAAGCTTGCTTAAGTCCATAAATGGAACGCTTAAGCTTGCATACTTTCTTAGGATGTTTAGGATCTATGAAACCTTCGGGTTGCACCATGTACAACTCTTCCTCCAAATAACCGTTTAAGAAGGCGGTTTTCACATCCATTTGCCAAATTTCATAATCATGAAATGCGGCAATCGCTAAGATTATCCGAATGGAACGTAGCATGACTACAGGTGCAAAAATCTCATCATAATGCAATCCTTGCACTTGAGTGAAACCTTTTGCCACAAGTCGTGCCTTATAGATATCTGGTTGCGCGTCTCACGAACGCTTTATTTTGTAAAGCCATTTGCAGACTCGTAGAGGTTTTACCTTATGAGGTAAATCAACTAGATCCCATACGTTATTCTCATACATGGAGTCCATCTCGGATTGTATGGCTTCAAGCCATAGCTTTGAGTCGGAACAGGTCATAGCACCTTTATAGGTTGCGGGTTCATTACTTTCTAGAAGTAAAACGTCATTCTCCTCGACCATACCAATGTATTTGTCCGGAGGATGAGAGACACTACCCGACCTCCTAGGTTCCTCAGGAATATTAACCGTATCATCGATTGAAGGTACGACTTCCTCCATCTGTTCCTCGGTTGTTGGTTCTGGAATCTCCGAGAAGCGGCTCGAAGATTCTATTACTCGTCTTGTTCTCGAGAAATTCTTTCTCTAAGAACGTCGCACTAGCCGCAACAAAACTCGATGTTCGGTAGGCGAATAGAAGTAATGACCAAATGTTCCTTTTGGATAACCTATAAAGTATGTCTTGACCGATCGCGGGCCGAGCTTATCCTCGTGTCTCCACTTGACATAAGCCTCGCAGCCCCAAACCCGAATAAAGGACAAGTTAGGTACCGTTCCTTCCACATTTCATATGGAGTCTTGTCGAAACGACTTTAGACGGATTTCGGTTAAGTATAAGAGCAAACACAAAAGAGCATAACTCCATAATGAATCGTGGCACTACGGTGTGACTCATCATGGATCGAACCATATCAAGTAAGGTTCGATTTCTCCGTTCGGACACACCATTTAATTGAGGTGTTCCAGTGGAGTTAATCGCAAAATGATTCCACAGTCTTTCAGGTGTTGATCAAACTCATTTGAAAGATATTCGCCACCCCGATCCGAACGGAGTGCTTTAATCTTTCTACCCGTTGGTTCATGCCCTATTCTCGGTATTCCTTGAATTTCTCAAAGGACTCACTTTTATGCTTCATTAAGTAGACATATCCGTATCTACTCAAATCGTCCGTGAAAGTGATAAAATATCTATAGCCATCTCTAGCGGTAATTGACATAGGTCCACATACGTCCGTATGTATGAGTCCTAATAGGTCACTAGCGCGCATTCCAACACCTTTGAAGGAAATTCGAGTCATCTTGCCAATGAGACATGATTCACACGTGCCATATGCAGAAAATCCGAATGCGGGAATAGTCCCATTATCGACGAGTTTCTTTACGCGTTTCTCATTTATGTGTCCCATTCGACAATGCCATAGATAGGTTTGATCTTTGTCACCAACCTTTAATTTCTTATTATTCATGTGTAATACTTCCGTGGTTTGATCTAAGATATAAATTCCATTCATGGAAATCGCTGCCATAAATCATTTCATTAAAAGAGAAAATACAACTATTATCCTTTATTGAAAATGTAAAACCGTCTTTAGCAAGTACGGAAACAGAAATAATATTCTTAGATAAACTGGGTACATAGTAACAGTTATTTAAAGATAAGTCAAAACCACTAGGGAGTTGGATTACATATGTTCCCTTCGAGGCGTGACAGCATTCGTGCTCTATTCCCGACTCGCAAGTCCACATCACCTTTTTCGAGAGGTATGATGTTCTTTAGGCCCCGCAAATGATTACACGAGATGAGAACCACAACCAAGTATCTAGTACCCAAGTTCAAACTTGCATGGTTAATCTCAATCATATGAATATAAGATGACATACCAACGAAACGACGCGGCCTGCCTTGATGTCCTCACGGTAGACGGGACAGTTCCTCCTCCAATGTCCAGTCTTGTGACAATGGTGGCACTCTATGTCACCGCCTTTGCTCTTTGTCTTGCCCTGTGAGCCACTAGTCTCATCAGGCGCACTCTTACCGTTTCCTGGCTTCTTAAACTTTGGCTTACCTACAGCTAGGTCGCCATGAGCCTTGCCCTTACCTTTACCCTTGTTGTAGATCGTGAGAACATCCTGCTTCATGCTCCCACTCAATTTCATATCCTTCTCGGTTTGTAAGAGAAGGGAGTGTAGCTCATGAGGACTCATTTTCAAGTCATTCATGTAGTAGTTCGCCCTGAAAAGGGCAAAACCATCGTGAAGAGAATGAAGCATTCGGTCAATGACAATGCTCTCACTGATTTTACAATTCGGTGTCTCCAGCTTCTCGACATTCTCAATCATGTGAAGAATGTGTGGGCTAACCGGTTGGCCCTTCTGGAGTTTCGCATCAAAGAAGCGACAGGTTTGCTCATATGTGACGATTCTCGGTGCCTTTGAGAACTCGTTAGTGAGCGTGGTGAAAATCTTGTTTGCACCTTGGGCAATGAAGCGTCTCTGCAAATTGGTTTCCATTGCAAAGATGAGTACGTTCTTTATCGCACCCGCTTCCATAACGAAGTCACTATAATCGAATGACTCGTCGGCTCCTGCATTTGGGCCTGGTTGACCGGTATTGGCTCGATTAAATACCCGAGCTTACCGTCGGCAATGAATGCGACATTCCGTAGTGCCGCCTCCCAGTCCGCAAAGTTGGACCCATCATTCTTCACTCGCGTGGACTGATTCATTTGATCCATGAATACTTTTAGCCAGGATGAACGATCTAGTGTGGCACTAGGCATTGGGATTGCGTTATTTCCAGCCATTTTTTGCAACAGTATTATCGAAAATAAACGTGTTCTACACTGCGAAAGAAGAATAAAAATAATAAGCATGTGCATCGTTTTGATTTTAAGTCTAATGAACTAATGTCATAACGCGAAGACTCAAAATATTTATACAATTGACCTCCCTCAAGAATTATATAAATGACCCCAAGACTCAATTCTCTATAAATTGATAAGCTAACCTTTTAGCTAATTCTACCGTTAGAATTCTTGGTCGATAAATTTTTGTAAATTCTATCTATAGTCCATCATAATCACGAGAAACTCTTCGGACTATGATGTTGAGGTAAACTAAGTCAACACAACTACTTACCCAACGTAGAAGGAGTCATATTAGGCCTACCGACGAAGAAGGGATTCATAGATGTTTGCCCTTATAAAGACTAATCTCAATTTCCGTTTTAGAGGAAGATCCCATCAACTTTTTAATTCATTTTAAGTGAACTAAAATCTAGCATGCGAGAATGATTTAAACTAAGGTGATGGCTTAAAGACTGTGACATCTGCATGTCCATGAAAACTAACATACAACCTATATGAGTCAATTTTCATGCATTTTAGTAGTAGGTGGTTTGGTTTTAGGCGGAAAATGATGCAATTACTAGCATGTGAATGAAAAGCAATGAAATGAAAAACGTAAAAAAAAACAATAAAAGTCCTAGTGTGGCCTATCCTATCAAAATGAACAATAAATACAAGTTTGGAATCCATCCTTGGACCCGAGAAGCTTGTCTTGATGTTCCATCTTGATCCATGTAGCGGGAGTGAGCTTCAATCTCCATCTTTAGTCTTCTTTGAAATTACAATGAATAAAATTACATAATTGACCTATTAATTACATTCTAATTTCAAAAACCCAAAACTAAAATAAAGGAGATTCGAGATCTCATAATTACATAAAAATCATGTTTCCTTCATTACGAAAACATAATTGATTAAGGCCACACTAAGTATTACAAATTACAACCGATTGCAAAATTAAATACGTAAATAAAATTCATTCATTCGATTCATTCAACATAATTAAAAGCATCAACTAAAAAAAATTAAACATACATAATACAATACATTAATTATGTTGATTAATTTATCCAAACCACCTAATTAAATTAAATTAAGTGACAATTCCGCAATTTAATCACATTAATTTCATTTCAATCCATATTAAACTTGTAATATGAATTCTATCCGTCAAAATTTTAAACCGCTTTAAAATAACTCGGTATCTTTAAATTGTGAACCGATTCACAATAACTCATTGGCAAAAAAAAAAAAACAAAAACCAATTAAAATTGGTTCGGCTGAAAAATAAACAAAATTTTTTTTTTTTTGTTATTTTTAACAGCTACAACACGGCTGATAAAAAAAAACAGCCCCTTCCTTTTTTTTATTCGGCAATTAAGAAAAGAAAAAAAACTTTCCATAAATTTTTTTTCGAAAAAAAACTTTCCTTCCTTTTTTTTTTTTTTTCTGATTCGGTAAAAGAAAAAAAAATAACCTAAAAACGTTTTTTTTTTCACGGCATACCAAAAAAAATTTAGCCGTCAAAATAATTTTCCTTTTGCGGCAAAAAGCCCTAATACAAAAATTGATGAAGAACAAAGTTTATAGTTGCTAATAGAACATGGTTTAGCAAATGAATTAACAATCATGATTAATCTTATATGCTAAAACTATATATAGCAAAAACAAGTTCTTGTATCGATGACATGATGATACTATATCTATTCTAACTTAATCTGCATTAAATCAAAATTTCCCAATACTTCATATGATAATTTTAACCGATTAAAACAATGATATGATTAAAAGAGATTGAATATAAATCATCAAACAAAAGGAAAAACGAAATAAAAAAAACAGGCCGAAAGAAAAAAAGGTCTCGGCTAAAAAAAATTTTCAACCGAAAAAAATGAAACCCTAATTTATTTTCTCGAAAATTAGGTTATAGTTTACATACAAATTTTATGAAAATCATCAAAATTAAAATCGTGGCCTAGTGCTCTGATACCACTTGTGGGAAATAAATCTGTATACTTCCCTTAAACTAGAAGGGTTATAACGATTTAATAAAGATGATCTAAGGTCATAAAATAAAATACATAAACAAAAGTAAAAGATTCAGAAATAACCTTCGGTCCTAGCAAAATTGGCCTAAGAACAATACCAAAGTAGGTATTCGCCTATTAGTTGCACCCAAGACGATCTGAGATATGCCCTTTGATTATGCTAGAAATCAATCTAAAATTTTCTGTAAAATTTAATTGTCTTTGTGTTCTTGTGATGAGAGAGAGAGACTAGGTCAGAAAAAGCATTAGGGTAGAAATAATTCTCTCCCTTTCTTTTATATAGACCGAAACTTGAAGTCAATTAGGAAAAGAAAAACTTTCCCTAATTTCGGCCAGTGTGTTAAATTGTCATCTAGTGAGGATCGAACCCATGACCTCTTGACTTGTGTACCCTCACTATTACCACTATGACACATTCAACTTGTTGATATTAAATACAACTGATTATATTTAACTACGAATTAACAGATTAATTCGTCCAAACTAACCTTACATATATTTAATTTAAATATAACTTATTATATTTAATTTACGAATTGACAGTTAATTCGTCTCAACTAATATTATTTAATTTTCATTAAATAATTATCTCATCAACACATTGACTAACTTTTTAGTCATTTTGGGCATCAATATGATTATATTTCTATAACCACATTTCTGAAACACATCCTATAGGTGTGACCTTTAGGGACCAGTTGATCACCGCCATCTGTATGATAATAACGTCAAACTTTCTAGCAAGCCAACCGTTATTAGGTAAACGTTAATCAACTGATTAAATATACGAAGTATACCCTTGTGAAACTGTAAGAGATTTACAAATGTTATCACACTAATTTGTGGAGGACACCAGCTCCAACATCGTCAACTCTTAATTCATATGCTATGTCTATAATCATACTTAATGAAACTAACTACTCAGAATGGAAAGAGCGAGTTGAATTTTCCTAAGGAGTACTCGAACTGGACAAGGCCCTTATTACAGGTAAGTCTGCACCATTAACTGATAAGAGTACTGTTGAAGAAAATAAACTCCACCTTGATTGGGATCGTTCTAACAGAGTTAGTCTGATGTTTATACGAATGGTAATTGACACGAACATCAAGACATCCCTACCTAAAACTGAGAGTGTAAAGGAATATTTGCAAGCCATTAAAGATCGGTTTAAGACTGCAGACAAATCCCTTGCAGGGAAACTTATGGCAGATCTTGTAACCATGAAGTTTGATGGCTCTCGCAGAATAAGTGTTCATGTCATTGAAATGATAAATCATGTGGCCAAACTTAAGAATTTGGGATTGACTATGGATGATGCTTTTCTAGTTCAATTATCTTAATTAGTTTACCTTCTCATTATGAACCTTTCAAAATTCATTACGACACTATTACGGAAAAGTGGATTCTAATTGAATGAACTAATAAGTTGGTTCAAGAGGAGTCTAGGCAAGGCTCGCAAGGCATTAAAGTTGCTCATTTCATTCAAGGAGTTGGGAAAAAGAATAATTCATCCCGTAAGAGAGCATCACCTAAATCTGATGATGTTAATCAACCATTAAAAAAGAAAAAGAAAGAAGATGTTTGCAAATTCTGCAAGAAACCTGGACATTTCCAGGCAGATTGTGCTAAACGCAAAGCATGGTTTGAAAAGAAAGGGATTCATTACGATTCAAACCACAAATTCAACTGAGAATTTTATTTTTATGGGAAATAAAGACAAAGCTCAAGTTAAAGCTGTTGGAACTTTTTCGTCTAATTTAGATAACGGTTACCAGTTAGACTTATGTCATACTCTTTATGTTCTGTCTATTTCTCGTAATTTAATTTCTGTAAGCGCACTTGATAAGTTTGGATATTCATTTGAAATAGGCAATAAAAATTTCAGTTTGTTTGAAAATTCTAACCTTATTGGTTGTGGAATATTCATAGATGGATTTTATAAACTTCATCGTAAACATGTTGAAGCTGAAATTTGTCTCACCTTGCATAATAAAGAAATAAAACGTAAGTCATTTAAAAATGACTCTTACTTCATGTGGCATAAAAGACTAGGTCATATATCTAGCGAAAGAATAAAACGTTTGGTAAAAGATGGTGTTCTACCGAACATTAATTTTACTGACATTATAGCTTGTGTTGATTGTATTAAGGAAAAATAACGAAAAACACAAAGAAAGGAGCCACAAGAAGTACTCAACTTCTTGAAATTATACATACAGATATTTGTGGACCATTTGATGTTCCAACTTTCGGAGGAGAAAAATATATCATTACTTTTATCGATGATTATTCACGTTATTGTTATCTTTATCTATTCCATGAAAAATATTAATCTGTGGATGCTCTACAAGCACACATTACCGAGGTTGAAAGACAGTTAGAAAAGAAAGTGAAAATATTTAGATCTGATAGAGGTGGTGAATTTTATGGATGGTATAACAAAACAGGAAAACATGCTGGACCTTTTGTTAAACTTCTCCAAAAACTTGGAATTGTTGCTCAATACACAACGCCTGGTTCGCCATGGTAAAACGGTGTAGCTGAAAGGCGAAATCGTATATATATGGAAATGGTTAGATCGATGATGAGTCATGGTAACTTGCCTATATCGTTATGGATGGATGCATTACGAACAACTGTTTATATCTTAAATAGAGTTCCAAGTAAGTCCGTTCCAAAGCCGTCATTTGAACTTTGATAAGGGCGGAATCCTAGTTTAAGACATCTCCAAATATGGGGTTGCCCAGCTGAAGCTAGAATTTACAATCCACATGAAAAGAAATTGGATTTAAAGACAATCAGTGGTCACTTTATTGGCTACCCTGAAAAATCAAAAGGATATAGGTTTTATTGTCCTAACCATAGTACGAGAATTGTTGAAACCGGTAACGCCAAATTTTATGAGAATGGTGAAATCAGTGGGAGTACTAAACAAAAAGAAGTGATCATTCAAGAAATAGGGGTACCAATCTCTATACCCTTAATTTTGAATGATATTGGAAATCCTTCTATTGTTGAACTCATTCACAATAATGAGGAAAACCAAATAATTTATCATCAACTTCATAACGAGACTTTCACCAATCATAACGATGATGAAGCACCACAAGAACCGCCATTAAGAAGATCTAAGCGACAACGGAGATCGGCTATTCCTGATGATTAGGAGTTTTATCTAATAGAATCTAAAGGGACACAGGACCCGATTTCTTATTCACAAGCCATTAAGGATGTTAATTCTTATAAATGGATTGATGCCATGAAAGATGAATTAAAATCTGTGGAAAATAATCAAGTATGGGAAATCGTTCAATTGCCTCCGGGCCATAAACCCGTCGGATGTAAATAGGTCTTTAAGACCAAATGTGACTCCAACGGAAAAATTGAACGATATAAAGCTCGACTTGTTTTCAAAGGTTTTAATCAGAAAGAAGGCATTGACTATAATGAGACTTTTGCTCATATTTCAAGAAAAGATTCTCTAAGAATTATCATGGCATTAGTAGCTCATTATGATATAGAATTACATCAAATGGATGCAAAAACCGCCTTTTCAAATGGTGACTTAGAAGAACAAGTCTACATGCGTCAACCTGAAGGTTTCATAATTGAAGGTCAGGAAGACATGGTCTGCAAACTTAAGAAATCAATATATGGATTGAAATAAGCTTCAAGCTAAGGCAATGGTATTTAAAGTTTCATGAAACCATAACTGCTTTCGGTTTTACTGAAAACGTTGTTGACCATTGCATTTATCTCAAGTTCAGTGGGAGTAAGTTCATATTTTTGGTTTTGTATGTTGATGACATTTTATTAGCCAGTAGCGACCTTGGTTTATTACGTAAAATTAAGGATTATCTCTCTAGAAACTTTGAAATGAAAGATATGGGTGAGGCTTCTTATATGATAGGAATAGAAATATTCCATGATTGATCACAAGGAATTTTAGGATTGTCTCAGAAAGCATATATTGACAAAGTACTTGAGAGATTTGGCATGACGACTTGTTCCTCTAGTCCCGTGACACTGCATATAGGAGACAAACTTGTTCTTAAGCAGTGCCCAAGTTAAAGACTCCTATGGAACGAGAAGAAATGGCAAAGTATCCTTATGCATCTCTTATGGGGAGTTTGATGTATTCACAGGTCTGTACTAGACCTGATATCAGCCACGTTGTTGGCATGTTAGGTAGATTTCAAAGCAACCCAGGAATTGCTCATTGGAAAGCTGCAAAGAAAGTACTGCGATATTTAAAGGGAACAAGAAACTACATGCTCACCTATAAAAAATCAAGTCATCCATAGGTGACTGGTTATTCTGATTCAGATCTTGCTGGATGTCCTAACACTAGGATTTGCACTATTGGCTATGTGTATATCTTATGTGGAGGTGCAATAACACGGAGAAGTCAAAAATCCGAGTTGCTTCTAGGATCCACCATGATAGTTGAATATGTGGCATGTTATGAGGCTTCAATTCAAGGAACATGGTTGTGTAATTTTGTCTCACAATTTGGTGCTTTAAGTTTTCTCTCTAAGCCACTATTTATCTACTGTGACAATGAATCTGCAACATTTTTCTCAAAGCATGACAGGATAACCAAAGGTTCAAAACACATAGACCTCAAATACCTATTACTAAAGCAAGATGTTAAACTAAAGAAAATTGTCGCCGAATTAATAAGTACAGATTTACAAGTGGCAGACATATTTACGAAAGGACTATCTGCACCAACTTTTCAAAAACACACTGAGAGTATGGCTCTTACAGATAGTTCCTAATTTTTTCATATTATGCAATTTGATTTCTATTTATGCACGACAATTATTGCGCTCTATATATAACGTTTACATCTGCCTTTTCTATTTTCTAATGTGTACACCTCAAGTATTAGATGAATAAACAGAATAAGTTTGTTATACAAGACATTATGTGACCATTACGAAACTCTTACTTATGGTCTACATATATAAAAGTAATTAATATAGTAGTACATGGAAGTAAGCATGTTGCAAAATAACATGTACACGCCACGACTCCCATTGATCGCTAGATTATCCAAGACACTTATGACGATAACCAATTAAGAAATTTTAGCATATCATGCGCGCCTTATGATTTTAATATGAAAATACTAAAGTATCTTCCTAATGACCAAGTGGGAGATTGTAAGAAAACATCTATGTAATTCATGACATAAGATGTTATTAGTCTTACTCATTTTATGGTCATTAGTAAGAGATGTTTGTTTTGTAAATAATGAACATGTTACAATTCAAAAACATATGTTTCGTATTAATTTGCTAATAAACATAAAGGGTTACACATCAAAGAGTAAGTTTCACTCTTAATTAAACCTTGATGGAAGGTTAATATTACGTTGTATGTTATGAAATTTGGTACTTTCTCTACCTATAAATAGTGACCTTTGTCCATCACAAAGATCATCACAAAAATATTACAAACACATACGTTAAAGGTTTATAGTCAAAGGGAGAGAAACCTCATTTCTCAACTAAGGGTTTGTTATTCAACAAAGCTTATTATCATCATGTTGTCCTGAGGTTTGTTCTAATATGATTAAAATAAAATTACATTTGTGATAATCATGTAATTCAAGATCTTAGGATTCATGTTATGACTTTATATTTAACACGTATAACTTGCTACACAATTAAGAAATATACGGAATATACAAAATATCTTCTCAATAAGAAGGAAGCAAAGGGAACAAAGGCAAAGAAAAAACATCCGAGGAACGCAGGAGTTCACTTTGATTAGGAAAGTTTGCGGGTGCTATTAACAATTTCCTAAATTAGTCATGGCCATCCTTGCCAATTAGTTATTACTCCCTCTGGTCCGGTCTGTTTTGGGGTGTCTCGGTAAATTGTTGACTTTTCTATTTAAGAATAAATTTGATGAGAAATTTGATCAATCACATTCAATTTAGTCAACTTGTCATTTAGTAATTGGTCCCCTCCTTTATCCTTGGTCTTTGTGCCAAAACCAAAGGATAATAATTGACCGAGACGGAGAGAGTAGTATATTACTTCTCTCGTTTCGATTAATAGTTACTTATTCCGTGTGTGTTTGTACTCTCCCTTTATTTATCTACATAGTTATACATTTTAAAGTATAAATTGGCTAAGCCACAAATGGAATAAGTTTAAAAAAAAAAGAATAAGTCCATTAATTTGGAGTTTTGAAGCAATTTTTGATAAAAGTGTACCTTAAAAGAGTAATTTTAGGAGAATATTTTATAAGTGAGTAATTTTAGAAAACTTGATTTTAAAATGGAGTAATTTCTAATTTACTCAAAAATATACTTGTACTTTTTATTCCCCAAGTAACTTTAGCATATATAAAAACATTTTAAACATTCTTTTTAATATTATTTCTATTTGGATTGATAACAACTCTACCAAACATATGTAATTTGCGTTACCAATTTATTGCAAATTTCAACAGAACAAATTTTTAATGTACATAAACATAACATATACAAACTACACCGTATTTGCTAACCCTTTTAAAGCATAAATTTATTATATTTACAATGACTTCGGATGCTAATTACCTTACTAAAGGTACTGAAAAAAGAATAAAGTTGGTTGTATCACCTTTGTTTAACTTGTTCAAAAGCAATAATCATGCGAAGGAGCTAGTTATAGTTTATCATGGTTAAGAACCGTGAATGATTTAGCAACGAAGCAAAACAGATTTGATATAATTCAATTTAATAAGTGATCTTTCAATACTAAAGTAAAAGTTCATCAGCTCGAAGTTTGATCGATTTTCTTTCTTCTTTTTGGATTCTAGTACTTAGCTTTGTACTCCCTGTCCCAGTCATTTGTTCACCTTTTTTATTCTTATGAGCGATATTTTTATCAAATGTAAACAATGATTGAGAAACAGCGACCTAAGGCTCTGTTTGGTAAAACTGACTGAAAAGGTACCTGAAACCTGATAAGGTGACTGAAATTAAAAAGGTGCCTGAAAAGCTAGCTGAAAATTGGAAACTGATAAGGTAGCTGATTAATTGTAGAGTGTTTGGTAAAACTAACTGAAAAGGTAACTGATTTTTTTGTAAAATGACATAAAAGGACATTAATAATTATAATAAATTAATTTAAATAAAGGGTAAATATGTAAAGTAGAACATTTCAGCTACCTGAAACTTGAAAAAGCTACCTGGAGTAGCTTTTCATTTCGTACTGAAAAATCATTTCAATGTACACGAAAAGTCATTTCAGTATTAAAAAGTCATTTCGTGCAAATTAAATGACTTTACCAAACAGCACTAGTTAAAATAACTACCTGAAATATTAGTCAAATCAGGTTGCTTGGTCAAATCAGGTACCTGAAATGCCTTACCAAACATAGCCTAAATATTTTCAAACGTGACCTAAATAATAAGATCTTCCGAAAAAAGATAATGATTTATTCAATTCATCTATATAAAATCATCAAATAAAAGAGCAACATCTTAAAAGTTAATAATCTAATCATGCAACGAAATATATCTAATATATATTATGTCGTAGTAACCCGTTATTCATTTGGACATCACGTTGCAATCTATCACTACAAAGAAAGGTGTTGATTGATTGTTAAAGGAGCAATGAACTTGAAATTAGAAGAAAACTACTTCCTCCGTTTCCGGTCATTTGTTTACCATTTTCATTTTAGGGTGTTCCATTAATACCATTTTCATTTTAGGGCATTCTATTCATTTGTTTATCTTTCTAATTGAAGGTGTTTTTTATGAGTATTTTGATCATATATATCCATAGTGATCCACTTGTCATTCAATAACACTAACCACCAGTTACCCCCTCTCATTCCCTTAATAATTGTGTAAAAATTAAAGGTGAACAAATCATCGGGACGGTGGGGGAATATTTATTTGCTGGAAAATTAATTTTAAATGTGATTTAAAATGGAAGTGAGATTATTTTATGAATCATAATATATGCAAAGAAAGACGAAGGATGTGATAAGATAGAAAGCGACTTGGAAGAAAATATTTCACAATCATTAGATTTTTTTTTTTTTTTTGACAGAAGATGAATAACTTACATTATTGCAATCAGTACATAGTAAGCTACTCGACTAGGTAGCACCAGACACTTGACAACTAAATCTAGCACTACAAAGCCATACATCGAGATTACATAACATTTATTTAAAATTAAAACTACGACATTAAGATAAGCAGGATAAACGATGGTAGAATGGCAAAAGGCGGCTACTTGGTCACGAACGTTGATATCATCTTCATTAACATGGAAGATCTCCAAAAACCGTCGATACATACGAACTCCGGAAAAACAATAACCAGGTGTACTTACGCTCTTGCGAAAAGAACGTAGAAAGAAAAGATGAAAAGCAAGGCAAAGCCTGCCCTCAACGGAGATAAAACTCCTACACCTTAGAGATCGCACCCATTGATCATAGGACAAACAGACCAAGAAAATCAACATGCAATGTGTAACACGAACCTCCAGAGACACTAGCACCTCAACACCGACACCGTTTAAGGGACTTAGCTTACCACTAAAGAGACGACTAAGCCTTTTAAAGAAGGGGGTTATTAGTAAATAAAAACAGGACATGAAAAAAAGAACAACCACCATTCAAAAGACGAGAAGACCACCACCTCTTATCCCAACCAAAGTCACCGCCTAAAACCCCAAAACCCCCTACCCCACACACCTCAAAACAGAGAGGAAAGGATCCTAGAAACTCAATCCAAGAAGCAACAGGACTCAACAAAACATCCACGATCGTCACGGCTCAACCAACAAACACCAGACCACCGAGACTCCAAATTCCAAACAACCCCCCCCCCCCCCTCCCCCGGACCATCGGCAGCCATGCAACACAACCTACCAAAACAACTCAATGGACTGACATTAAAAACCCGGTAATGGGACCGATCTGGTGGGGGAGGGGGGCGAGGGGGAGGGGAAACACCAGATCGTCCCAAAACCACCACCAAGGATTATATTTGATTAAATGGGCTAATTTGATTGGTGGGCCGTAAAATGAGATTTGATAAAATTGTGTGCAATATAGGCGTGGGAGTTAAGCGCCTAGGCGGGAAAGAAAAATTTGTTTGGTTCCTGTTTTATTATTTTATATATATAGAAGATAGATAGATTGAGTTACTCGGATTCTTTATGGGTCGGGCTAAAGCGTTTTAAGTTATATTGATTTCAGGTTGTGTGCGGTTAATGACGAATTTGTGTCGATTACAACTAATCTCTTGTCATATCTGGCAACATATTGGATCGGGTTTGCTTCGGATCCCTATTAGACCAAGTTAATACTCCCTCAGTCTCGGTGAGATGTTATTTATTCCATTTTGGAGTGGTAAGGACTAAAAAGTACGGTCCTCCCGTATAACACAAGAACTGTTCTCTTCTTAATCACTCCTATTTGCCGAACAATTATTTTTTCCAAGTTTCGAAATTTTAACCATAATGTCTAGTACTGCGATCTATACCAATGGATTGTCAACTTCTCAAGAAGGTACTTTTATTTTACATTTTTATACTGTTTAATTTTTATTTTATGTGAACGACGTTAAATAGAATCATCTTCTTTGATTTTTAATTTAGACTTTGATGCTACTTTTATGAATGGTTGAATGACACTCTCGTAGTTTCGCTTAGTGGTTTTTGTGAAGCCTAATGTATTTTTGAAAATAATGGTAGATGAAATTATGAACGTGTTTTGAATACGAGAACTCGTTGAGTAGCGTAGATTAAAATTATAATCGTCGTTTTATGAATTCAAATATTTAAGTTTTATGTATTCTAATATTTAACTTTACCATGAAATCGAGTGTACTGTTTGGTTCAGAAACAGAAACAATTGAGTGTGATCTATGTTACTCCATCGCTTCACATTACGCCCGCTTACCTAAGATACCTGCTGTGTGAGAACTATGTTATCGTCACCTAGACAACGTTAGGAGTTTACTTGACATAATAATTAATTCATCATTTAGCAGTTAGCACAAGCTATATTTCTAGGAGTACGTTTAATTTGATCGATTATTAAACAGGTGAATCAAATCTTCACAACTAGAATTGCATAGGATGGAAGAAAGCAATGAGTTTAAAAATTGTTGTAGGAAATACGACAAAATCGTGTTTTCTGAACTCGTGTGAACTCCACCTGTTCTCACTCGTTTTTAATCATTTCAAAATACTTTTTGCTTCTTTTTTATGCTAAAGTTCGAATCTTTGGAGTCTAAGGATTCCATAACATCTTTCGGGTTCAGATTTGAGTAAGAAACGAAGTTACAATCTTCATTTGAAAATCGCTGCACGAAGTGCCTTTTACGCGAGAAAGTTTGTTTGTTTTTCGAAATTGTTTTCGTTAAATTGTTTCAAAATTTGTTTTACAATCCACGACGACACACCTTCTAAGGAAAGCTTGCATACGGGATCCCGAGTGGTGTCCAAGTTTACATGTAAGTTGAGGGTGCACAAAATCACGTCTCTTTCTCTTCCTTTTGCTCGTGTTTGTCATGGCCTAAGGGTCTTTTTTATTTATTTTTATCGTCTTTTAATTATTGTCTCATGTTTAGTTAATATGTTTCGTAATTATTATGTTAATGATGGTTTAATTGTTGTTAGAATAATAGTATGTTAATCATGTTTGTTTTTATTTTATGACGATAGCATGTTTATTAGAATAATCACATGTTTAGTTTATAAAACAAAATAATTTGTTAATTGTATGACAGTAACATGTCTTAAATTAATTAAAATAAAATTTTAGTTAGTTTATTTCGTTCTCACATGATTCACATGTTTAATATTTTTTTTTAATTTTTTTTTTTTTTGGTAACGAGGAACATCTCTCACTAGCAGCCTAGGGCAATATACGGTACACCTTTGAGAGACCAAACCCCGAGAGATACGCGACAGCACGGTAAGCTAGCACTCTCTTTTAACAGACCCGGAGGTCCCCGTGCAATAACCGCATACTGTCCATGTAGGGAGTCGAACCCGGGACCTCGCAATTCATGCCAGTGCATGCTTTGAGGGTGATCCGCACTCCACTGCACTCACAACACTTGGTTATGAAATAATTAGATTAATTCACAAGTTAGACTTGTTTTTTTATTAAGGATGCATGTATGTTATTTGTACCGTTTATCATTGTTAACTTGCAACTTGACCAATTAATTAATATGTAGAAAGCATGATAAATGAATTAGACATTCATAGGTCATACAAAACCCGACATAGAATTTTGAAATGAATTTCTTTAAAGAACTTAATGAACTCATCTCATCTTATGACGATTTCTCGCTAGTTGAATCACGCATGCTTAGCATCCGACTCATTGCACTCGATGACTAGAATAGTCAACATTAACCACCCCTTGGGCCGTGTGTATGGTCGTGTGTGTCTCGACCTTCGTGCCAATTTTAGTCCGTTTTGTTTTATTTTATTTTATTATTGCGGTTTTTATTTCAATTGTTATTGTAATTTAATCGTTGTAATTATTATGATTAATTCAGGCAATGTAATTTGTACTTTAAAATATGGGTCTAGTAAGTCCTTTATTTTGAGTCGAACTGATTTTACAAAACCTTTGTTTTAGTTGGTTAAATTAAAGTATTTAATCAATTAAATTGAAGTGAGTGCGCAAAATGATGACGAGGCTAAGGACGAAGTCCTATGTGAGTCGTGGCCTCATCATTGGCACATTTTTCGAGACACCTAGATAGGCGTGTCAAACGTGAGTACAGTGTCGTGTTTTAGCAATTATATTTAGATCGCGTTGTATCTTTAATTCAATTATTTGCAAATCGAGTCGACGAAAATCGTCTTGGTTGTAATAGTTAGTTACCCAACGGCTCCCTATTCCCATTTAAGCCATGTTTGTGAATGCTTGTTAGTATAGTTCAAATCAACCCCACATGCTAAATCACTTGGACAAAGTAGATTAGATGCACTAAACGATTAGAAACCAAGCTCAAATGTTAGGATCAAGATGGTGTTTTGCATTCTCTTACAACGAATCATAGTCTTGTCCAATTAGCCATCGTAGTCCTTACTAGAGGTCATTATTGCAACGGGCGGGGGTGGGTGTTTTATTAACGAACTTACCATCATGTACTTTCAACAACGAACTCGAATCTCATTTTCAAAAGTGGTTTCCAAATTTCCTTAAATTTGGTGGCAACTCCAAACGATTTTTCAACCCGTGGATTGCGATCAAATCCCCACATCCACATCTAGCCTCAATAATCTTTCTATCTAGCTATATATAAAAAAGAGGCTTTTCTCGAGCGATATTAGAGCGTCCACATCATCTTTTTTAATTTTAGGAAAGTATATTATAAGATCTTCTAAGATTATGACAAAGATATTATGTAATATTTGTAATATCAAAGCTATATTTTACATAAAAAAATTGTTTGATTATCAATATAACCAAAAAGTATATTGCAAAACATTTAGAAACTTAGATATTTGGATTCGTAGCGAAAATTGCTTTCGTTTGAGTAATTTCGTATTTCTTGGTACTTCCTCTCTTCTATTGAATTGTTTACATTTACTTTTTGCTTAACTATTAAAAAAGATGTGGTATCTCACTTTTCATATGTTTACATACAGAACTACTCTCACGTAAGCCCCTTATATTTTGGCACTCACCCACCGGAAGGTATAAAAGTAGATAAGGGGTAGGTGGATCATTTAATTAATCAAAAAAATATCCATATATAGAAACATAGACAAACAAGCGGAATGGGGTAAAATAGAAAACGTAAACAATTCAATGGTATGAACAAAGTATTATTATTTTTCTCACATTTTAATTATGATAAAAGATGGTGCACTTCTTAATATGTTACTAGTTTTCTTGCCCGTGTGTTGCACGGATATTAAAATAATGTGTGATAAATTTCACAATAAAATGGAATATAGACATATAGTACATCGTTCATGTCTAAGATTTTATGTATGCTGTATGACCAACAAATAATTCCCGTTAACATAATATTGACATAAGAATAAAAGAGTGTTTGATTAATAAAATACTTTTTTTTAGGAAAATAAAACCAATATGAAGTTTATATATATGATACTTGGACTGATAGTTTTTAGAATTTGTTCATTAATACCTGTTTGTTTTTCAATTGGTCAAGGAAACAATAATATCTACTCTGCATAATCAATTCAATGATGCAACAAATCTCCTTCTTTCGAATAACAACCATAATTTAATCATTGCTGGATCAAATTATAATTATGTAAAATCATTTAGAGCTAGTTAGAATGTTATATCTCTTGGTCAAACTATAGAAGTACGTTTGAATGTGAAACAAATTCTGACACAATACTACATGGCTAGGGGCTACTTATGATCCCCCATTTCTCTCTATAGCAATAGTCTTGACCCCCATCTTCTCATTTGAAACAAAATCTTTCACGCAGACCTTTATTTTTATTCCCTATTCACACACATAATCTAAAACAATCTCATCCCTTAAAAGATCGATCCTTGTCTCTAAAACTTATCTCAAATTTATCCAACCAAGTGAAAAACTAAACCCCTACTTCTAGAAAAATCCACCATCCAATGGAAACTAACCCTTGCTCTCGACAATGTATTTTTTTAGGAAAATAAAACCAATATGAAGTTTATATATATGATACTTGGAACTGCGAGTTTTTAGATTTTGTTCATTAATATACCTGTTTTTTAGTTTTTCAATTGGTCAAGGAAAACAGTAATACCTACTTTGCATAATCAACTCAATGATGCAACAAATCTCCTTCTTTAGAATAACAACCATAATTTAATCATTGTTGGGTCAAATGGTAATTACGTAAAAACATTTACAGCTAGTTAAATGTTATATCTCCCGGTCAAACTATAGACGTGCCTTTGAATGTGAACCAAATTCCAACGCAATACTACATGGCTGGGGCTGCTTATGACACCTCACTATAACAATACTCTTGCCCCCCCCCCCCCCATCTTCTCATTTGAAACAAAATCCTTCACGCAGACCCCTATTTTTCTTCCTTATTCACACACATGATTTAAAACAATCTCATCCCTTGAAAAATCGATCCTTGTCTTCAAAACTTCTCTCAAATCTATCCAACCAAGTGAAAAACTAAACCCCTACTTCTAGAAAAATCCACAATCCAATGGAAACTAACCCTTGCTCTCGACAATGTTGTTAGAATTAAGGTTTTACTTTAATTTGGATTAATGGGGTCAAATTAGTTTATCAGTATGATCTTTTGAGGTTTCTTGTTATTATTCATGTTACCTATATGTTTTAATGCAAGCGATATTTTGCTGATAAATAACCTTATTTATTATCACTATCCTCGTTAAACTCATCACCCTCCATAAATGCACCCTCCCTCCACCCTACTAATTTACCCGCAAAATAAAACATCAGCCACTGTGATTAGTTCTTACTACTTGAAACAACCTCCAATCCACTGCCATTATCACTACCTTTCTGCCACGTTTTACATCTAAGAAGTCATAAATCACATTCAGCTCCATGAAACACCAATCTTTACTCTAGATGATATGGATCCGCATCTCGCTTATCGAAGACAATTTATTTCTCCTTCAACAAAGAAAAGTTTAAGAAGCAATCTTCCCTCTTATCTCTTATCTCTTATCTCTTTCCCTTTCCCTTCCTATTCTTTTTCTCGTCCTCTCCCCTACCTCCATTCCAGATACTCAAACAAAGTGTTTGGGTACTATGTTTATAAACTGAATAAGTTTGAATATTATATATATACACGAACTTTGCTATTTATTTCATTTTGCATAAATAAATCTTACTACCTCCATCTCATTTTTATTGTCATTTTTTCTTTAAATTTTATTATCTCATAATTATTATTCTCTTTCTAGATCTAGTAAGGAAAAACTTTAGTCTACCAACTCATCGCAATCAACCTCATTCCCACTCGAAACAACCTTTAGCCCACTACTTAATCCCTTCGGTTCACACATAAAACAGTCTAAAATGCAAAGCTTTCATCTCTCTCTTGAAAAGTCCATCTAACTAACAGAAAACTAATCGCTACTTTCTGAACTTCATCATTTTTACATCCCGTAAAGATCAAGTTGAACATGACAAAAAAAATGCACAAACTTAGGTTTTCCTTGATAACGACAAATTGAACATTTTTTTAGAATTTTGAGAGTTTTTACACTATTTAAATAACAAATGTGCTATTTTGAGTGTTGATCATCGACATATTGAAATAGTAGATTGTGGTATAATTTCCTGTTTTACATTATGACCTTTAATAAGTATATTATAAGAAAATAAAAATTGAGTTTTTTTTATCTCTGAGGAAATTAAAGATCAAACTTTATCTTTATCATATTTATAATTAATATTCTTCACTTAAAATATATAAATTTAAGCAAGTTCAAATAAGTTAGCTAAAAGTTATAAATCACAAATAGTACAAATCAGTATAATCATTTTTTTATTAATATGAAATAAATGTCATAAACTTCATGAAAATATTAATGCGGTAGAGAACTATAGAAGAGTTGGCAATTACGTGACCGCCTTTTAGGTTTAAATTTTTTCATTTATTTTTATATTTTTGCCTAAAGGTGGTTAAAGCATCGTATTATGCATGACGAATATGTCTCACCCTTCCCCAATTCAGATCTCTCCCTAAATTATAGTGATGATGTGCTCAATTTACACACACACACAAAAAAAAAAATTATAGCATCAACAATAATTAGTTTGCTCCATATAATAGAATAGTACCATTTTTTATGCATGTAAATTTGTCAAAAGAAAAGCTTGAGAGAGACGGTCTTCACTGTGTTAGGGAAAGACTACTCTTACCCTTTTATGTGTTTATCATGACTTTTTTTTAATGTTGATCGTTTCTTGAATTGAATCTTAACCTTTTGTTGGAATATGTGTCCTCCGACAATAATGCGATCACAACTGTTGATCATGATGATCACATGTTTAAGTCTCATTTTAAAGAATACAATTGGGAAGTATTTTTACTGTCAACTGGTCCACACATATCGGTAATGATTGACTGACTAGAGTTTGACATTAGTGTCGTGCGACGGTGGTGATCAGTTGATCCCCTAGGTCATACCTAAAGGATATTACTCTTAATTGATCATTTAATTAATCGTATAACGTTACAAATTAATTAAATTACTTGAAAATTGACGGACGATTTTTGGAAGTAAAATTTACGTATCTCATTGTAATCTGATTAAATAAGATACGGTCTAAGTAATCGAATTGTTTCATTACTCAGATGAAATTATTGTTTAAGGAAACAATTGAAATTGAATGAATTATTATAAATACAAGTTATTGTGATTTATAATTGGTAAAATATTTTGGTACAAGTAATTATGAATTACTAGGTCAATTTTTGTATATGACGTATTTTTATTAATACGTTGATTTTTAATATGTTAAAAATACACAACAAATTTATGCAACATGTGACATGTGACATAAGACAAATTGACATTTTGACAAAGATAATATGGAGTCCATATTATCTATATGTGCCGAAAATAAGAGGAGAATTAGGCTAATATTGTGTTGATTATATTAGTTGAGAACATGATGATTACCTAAAGACTAGCCATGCAAAACCTATTGTTCATTGTGAAGAGCAACTAGAGCATGCATTGGCTCCCTCCAACCACCTCTTCCACCCGGTTTTTGGAGAGGCAAAACCACTTTGGTTTTTCCTCTTATTTTACCCTTTATACACTAAAATGTAGTTAGTGTATTATTCATCATTCATCCATCTAAAACAAGAGTTCTAGAAAGATAAAATTTCCTCTATTCTTCCTCTCTTTCAACCGGTTTTGGGAGAGAAACCAAATAATTTTTGGGTCAATTTTTCTTACAAAATTAATATTGTCTAGTATACATAATATTAATTTTATTAAGAGTGTGTCTTGGGTATTAAGCTTTGGGAGAGATCCTACACTTGGGTCTTTATTCATCCATTGAGGAAAGCACAAGAACAAGAGAGAAGGAGATCTCTCTTGTGCCCAAATAAACCAATATTCCAATGTAAGATAAAGATTTCTTCTTTATATTGTTTATTAGTTTGCATGCATAAGATCACCATTAATTTTATGACAAATTAAAATAATACATATATGAATATGTTAAGTATATAGATCTACTTTTTCTTCAATCGGTATCATGAGCCATGGTTGTTTGCATGCAAATCGGTTAAAAGTTTTTCCGAGTTATACGATTAACATATAAAACTTGTTTAATTTGTGATATTATGATATATCACGAAAATCATTATGCATGTTAAAATTTCTGGTCCTAAAATGTTTTTAGGATATTTTGGTTAATTTATGGATTTTTATTGTTCATATTATATAATAATGGCATTAAAATATGATTTTATGAATAAAATGTCATTTTCGGACTAAAATTAGCTAAACTTCGAATGTTTCAGTGATTTTTGGATATGTTGTCACATATATTATTTTGAGATGACCTGCAAATTTTCATAATTTTTGGACTTCTTATGCTCGAAAAATGGATTTTTCATTATTAAAATCGGATTTAGATGAAAAATAGGTTTATATGAGATAAATTTCGAATCTGGTCATAAAAATTTAGTATGTTGTCACATGCAATTTTATAAGATGTGTGTAAAATAATAGGCTATATTGAAGTCTTTATGCATGATTTATGAGTTTTTGAAGAAAAATAGCATAAATAGTGACTTAATTAGTGAAATATTAATAAAACATACTCTATGACTAAGGAAAAACATCATATGTTGCATTTTATTATCTTTTTCAGATCTAAAATTGAAAAGTTAATGAATATAATTTTTTATCATGTTTTTATGATTATTTTTGTTAAAACCGATAAACCGCAACATTGTTTTTCCGGATAAATTTCGAAATTTTTAACCTAAGTTTTTTGAACATTATGAGTGTCATGGTATTTTTCCAGAATGTTTATGAGTTTAAATTTCAAATTTTGAGTTTATTTGAAATTTTGTGATTTATTTGAGTTTATAGCTTTTTATTATAATTTTAAGTCCATTAATGAACAAATTTTAGAAATATGAGTTAATTATGGTCAAATAATTAGTGAAGACTAAATTTTGAGTCCTTAGAGGTTAGGGTAATTAACTTATGCATAAATATGAATTTATGTAATTTTTGTGATTATAAAATGTTGAAATCACGCAAATCCGTAAAAACCGAGTAATATACGATATTGGCTATTTAAAGGCGATTTAGCATAAAATTGAGCATGTTCATACATATTATAATGCTGCATTTTATTTATGATTGTCATAATTTTATTTTATGTAATTTTGGAATTATGTAATTTTACTTAGTATGGCCTTAGTTTTAATTGGTATTACCCGAAATGTATGGGAATATCGATTCGGTTGTAATTTATTGTGATCTCGTATCACCGTTTTGTAATTTAATAGATTTATTTTATTTTAGTTACAAATGTATAATAGGAAATTATGTAATTTGTTATGTAATTTTATTTATTTCGGAGTTCCCAAAGACGGATTTCTTCAAGATGGCGATACATAAAGACGGTGTTACCTCGAGATGCGTGCCACAACCGAAGTTCAAGGGACCAATGGAGTTGGTTTCCGAATATGTAATAGTTTTTCTATTTTAGGAAGGCCATACTAGGATTTATTTTATGCTTTGCATTTCTTTTATATGTTGCATGCATCGCTAAATCGCCATAACTAAAACATGCATTGTCATTTTATCGAGTTTATCGACCGTGTCAATTACAATTATCGTAGTTCACCGCTTTAGTTCACTTAAAACGTGATAGATAATAAATTGACATGACCTCTCGCTAAAATAATCAATTGAGACATAGCCTTACCAAATAGTAGAAACCATGAAAACCTATTTCGCGAGGGAGTGCACTCGGCCCTACCAGGGTACAAAACTTGTTACGTAGGGGAAGTGGGTGATAAATGTCTATCCACCGAATTCATATTGATAAGGTATGAATCGGCCCTACCGTGCCCAAGTTGATGTGGATTTGGATCATGGACACATTTATTCGAAATTTGGATTGAGCTCAACGGAAGTATTCGTGACCGTAGTCGCATGTGTTCCGGGCTATAGATAAACATTAGAGTAATTTTATCGACCAAGAGTTCTAAAAGTAGAATCGATTAAACGTTAATCCACCGAGTTATATTGATAAAGGATGAATCGGCCCTACCGTGCCTAAGTCGATATGAATTTGGATCTTGGAATCATTTATTATAGTTGGGTAGAGGTCACTATATAAATGTTCATATCTTGTTAATTATTTACAAGTATGATTTAAAAAGACAAATGTTAATATTTCCTTTTCCTCCATATTTGTAGTTCATTAAAATGAATCCATCAAACGCTACCGCACCAATAACTATTGAGTCATACCACAATGTTTTTGACGACGTTTGCTCCAACAATGATTTCGACACTACTAGAGAACTTCATTTTGGGATAGGTTCGGATGGAAACCTTAACTTCATCACTTCTTCTAAAACACCTACTACTACTAGACCTCGTGTGAGCCCGTCTCAGGAAGACCACCTCATACAATCTATAGGGTCTTTGTCTCTGGAAGATAAAGATGCCAAAACTAGTGGGAGCTCAAGCAATCAAGTTCTTGCTTCAAAGGGCAAAAAGTTCAAGAAGAAGGAAAGAAAATCAAAAACTTCAAGCAAGTTAATGATGAGTGCCATTATTGCTATGGCATGGGACATTGGCTTAGGAATTGTCCCGTATATTTGCGAAATATAAGGGAAGGAATCATCGTTCCAAAAGGTAAAATTCCTAAGGAAATTTATGTTATTGATATAAATTATACTTCCACTACGACATGGGTACTAGATACCGGTTGTGGTTCTCACCTTTGTAATCATTTACAGGGTTTAAGAGACGTGAAGAGGCTTAGCAAGGGAGATGTGGATCTACGCCTTGGAAATGGAGCTCGAGTAGCGGCCGAATCCAAAGGAACTTATGTTTTAGCTTTGCCTAACGGATTTGAGTTGTATTTACGTAATTGTTTTTATGTGCCTACACTCTCTAAAAACATTATTTCAATCGCCATGCTAGACATGGACGGTTTTTGTTTTGTCATTAAGAACAATCGTTGTACTATTTCAAGGAATGATTTGGTTATAGGCCAAGCTTCTTCCATCAATGGCATTTACATTTTAGAGACCTCAAATCCGACTAATGATATCTATAACATTCAATCAAAGAAACTCAAATCAAGTGACCCAAGTGAAGCGTTCATTTGGCATTGTCGATTAGGTCACATAAACGAGAATCGCATCAAAAGATTAATTTCAAGTAATGTGATTACACCATTTGATTATCAATCATATGGTACATGCGAATATTGCCTACTTGGCAAAATGACTCGTAATCCTTTTAGTGGTAAAGGGACACGAGCTAGTGAACTATTGGGACTCGTACACACCGATGTATGTGGACCAATGAGTATCACCGCTCGAGGAAATTATGACTACTTCATAACCTTCACCGATGACTTGAGTAGACATGGGCATGTCTATTTAATGAAATATAAGAGTGAAGCTTTTGATAAATTCAAGGAATTTCAGAATGAAGTAGAGAACCAATTGAACAAAAAGATAAAAGCACTACGATCCGACCGTGGTGGTGAATATCTTAGCCTTGAATTCGATTCACACTTGAAAGGTTGTGGTATTATATTACAACTTTCTCCACCCGGAACACCACAACTCAATGGTGTTGCCGAAAGGAGAAATCGATCCTTACTTGATATGGTTCGATCCATGATGAGTCAAACCGAGTTACCAAACTCGTTTTGGGGATTTGCGATTCAAACCGCAATTAGATCTTTAAACAATAGTCCCACAAAGTCCACTGAAAAGACTCCATGTGAGATGTGGACGGGAAGGGTTCCCAATATATCCTATATGAAGATTTGGGGATGTGATGCTTACGTCAAGACTAAGACCGACAACAAGCTTACCCCAAGATCAGAAAAATGCATCTTTGCAGGTTACCCCTCGACCTCTCGAGGATACTACTTCTACAAACCTCAAGATAACAAAGTGTTTGTGTCTTGCGAGGCTGTCTTCTTAGAAAGAGAATTTATTTCTAAGAGACAGAGTGGGAGAAATTTTGAACTTGATGAAGTTCAAGAGCCACAAACCGAGAAAGAGACGCAAGAAGAAGTTCCTCCGTCGTCTAATGCGGTTATTCCTCCTCCTCTTAGAAGAACGGGCCGTGTTTCTCGCCATCCCGATCGATATGTGGGACTTATCGAAGAAGATGGAACACTTGATGTGTTGCTTATAGAAAGTGACGAGCCCGCAACCTACAAGACCGCAATCTCTAGTCCTAATTCCTCCTTATGGCTTGAAGCCATGAAGTCCGAAATGGATTCTATGCATAAAAACCAAGTTTGGGACTTGGTAGATTTGCCTAAAGGGGCAAGACCCCTTCAATGCAAATGGATATTCAAAGTCAAGAATGGCATAGAAGGACATGATGATGTCTACAAAGCTAGGCTAGTGGCAAAGGGATTTACCCAAGTCCAAGGCCTCCATTATGATGAGACCTTCGCGCCCGTAGCCATGTTAAGATCCATAAGGATTTTGTTAACGATTGCCGCATTTCATGATTATGAAATATGGCAAATGGATGTCAAAACCGCTTTTCTAAATGGGCATTTAGAAGAGGAGGTGTACATGATACAACCCGAAGGTTTTGTTGATTCTAAAAATCCTAACAAAGTATGCAAACTTAAGAGATCCATTTGTGGTCTTAAGCAAGCATCTAGAAGTTGGAATCATCGATTCAATCATGTTATAAAGGAGAATGGTTTCACTCGAAGTGTTGAGGAACCATGTTTATACATGAAATTTAGTGGGAGCAATGTTGTGTTCCTAATCTTGTATGTCGATGACATACTACTCATTGGAAATGATATTCCAATGTTGTCTTCTGTTAAGAAGTGGTTAGGTAACCACTTCCAAATGAAGGATTTAGGAGAAGCACAACGCATATTAGGTATCCGGATCCATAGAGATAGATCCAAGAGGATATTGGCACTAAGTCAAGAGTCTTATGTTGATAAGATTCTTCGACGGTTCAGCATGGACAAATCTAAAAAGGGGATTGGTACCGATGGTAACCGGGACGATATTGAGCAAGACTCAATCGCCCTCCGAACCTCATGATGTTGAACGCATGATGACAATCTCTTATGCTTCTTTTTGGATCAATCATGTACGCCATGATATGCACACGGCTTTGATGTCTCGTATGCCTTGAGCATGACGAGTAGATATCAAGGAAAACCAGGTGAGAGTCACTGGATAGCCGTCAAAAACATCCTTAAGTACTTCAGAAGAACTAAGGATTATATCTTAGTGTTTGGAGGAGACACCGAGCTACGTGTTAATGGATACACGGACTCGAGTTTTCAAACAGATAGAGATGACATGAAATCACAAGCCGGTTTCGTTTTCATGCTCAATGGTGGTGCCGTTATTGGAGAAGCTTCAAGGAAGTCGGGACCGGATTCAACAACGGAGGTGAGTACATTGCAGCATCGTGTCGCCAAGGAAGTCGTGTGGATTAGGCAATTCACGGAAGGTCTAAGAGTAGTACCTACCGCCAATGATCCAATCACTCTCTATTGTGATAATAGTGGGACGATCTTCCAAGCTAAAGAGCCAAAGTCTAGTAATAGATCTAGACATGTACTTAGAAAATATCATGTAATTAGAGATTTCATAGAAAGAAAGGAAATTGCGATATGTAAGGTTGGGACGGATGACAACATAGCCGATCCGCTCACCAAGCCTTTATCGCAGGCTAAGCATGATGGACATGTTGCGTCCATGGGACTTAAACGTGTACCAAGTTTTTGTTAGATTTTGAAATGAAATAAAAGTGTTGGTTTTTGTTCATATTCACAATCACATTTGTCTTTTATCTTTAATTTATACATTGTTACATCCAAACGGGTTGTAGTGACAATTGAACCCCGTTAAAGTGAACACGGATTAACATAGTATTTGCCCATAGTCACTTGTATGAGGTGACGTCTCGAAGTGACTAGAGTGTGATGCGATTGATGGCAAGTTCAAGTGCCATAGAGTCATACGAGATGACTAGTCGATCACATAGGCAGACTGTTAGAAACATTTTGTCGGGCCTAATGACCGCTTATAGAGTTCTGGCAAATTTATATAGCCTGGTCGTGGCGAGAGCTACTATAGTATTCAAATGAGTCGATTCTTTTGACTAAAGACTATTCGCCTAAGATGGCACAGTTTCAGATTAACTTTGATTTGTGTTACTACGACCTTCGTAAATGGGGTCAAATGGGCATATTTTGGGTTATGATGACTGTGGCTAGTCGAAGGGAATGAGTGCGATAGGAATTGTCCACCCCTAGTCAGGGTTATAACAATATCTCAGGGCCACTCTAGGAGTAATGAACTGGAAATGCGTGGCCACGCTCGGAATGGATCCATGGTGGATAAATCCGGTCAATCAGTTATTCTCCAGATCGAGGAAACCACTCTCGATATGATCACATGCAAGTACGACTTGAAAGACACCTTGCATTGAGTGGGAGATAGTAATAGGACAAGAGAATTGGTGACGCACACTTGTCGAGGACAAGTGGGAGATTGTTGGAATATGTGTCCTCCGACAATAATGCGATCACAACTGTTGATCATGATGATCACATGTTTAAGTCTCATTTTAAAGAATACAATTGGGAAGTATTTTTACTGTCAACTGGTCCACACATATCGGTAATGATTGGGTGACTAGAGTTTGACATTATTGCGTCAGTGCGACGGTGGTGATCAGTTGATCCCCTAGGTCATACCTAAAGGATATTACTCTTAATTGATCATTTAATTAATCGTATAACGTTACGAATTAATTAAATTACTTGAAAATTGACGGACGATTTTTGGAAGTAAAATTTACGTATCTCATTGTAATCTGATTAAATAAGATACGGTCTAAGTAATCGAATTGTTTCATTACTCAGATGAAATTATTGTTTAAGGAAACAATTGAAATTGAATGAATTATTATAAATACAAGTTATTGTGATTTATAATTGGTAAAATATTTTGGTACAAGTAATTATGAATTACTAGGTCAATTTTTGTATATGACGTATTTTTATTAATACGTTGATTTTTAATATGTTAAAAATACACAACAAATTTATGCAACATGTGACATTAGACAAATTGACATTTTGACAAAGATAATATGGAGTCCATATTATCTATATGTGCCGAAAATAAGAGGAGAATTAGGCTAATATTGTGTTGATTATATTAGTGGAGAACATGATGATTACCTAAAGACTAGCCATGCAAAACCTATTGTTCATTGTGAAGAGCAACTAGAGCATGCATTGGCTCCCTCCAACCACCTCTTCCACCCGGTTTTTGGAGAGGCAAAACCACTTTGGTTTTTCCTCTTATTTTACCCTTTATACACTAAAATGTAGTTAGTGTATTATTCATCATTCATCCATCTAAAACAAGAGTTCTAGAAAGATAAAATTTCCTCTATTCTTCCTCTCTTTCAACCGGTTTTGGGAGAGAAACCAAATAATTTTTGGGTCAATTTTTCTTACAAAATTAATATTGTCTAGTATACATAATATTAATTTTATTAAGAGTGTGTCTTGGGTATTAAGCTTTGGGAGAGATCCTACACTTGGGTCTTTATTCATCCATTGAGGAAAGCACAAGAACAAGAGAGAAGGAGATCTCTCTTGTGCCCAAATAAACCAATATTCCAATGTAAGATAAAGATTTCTTCTTTATATTGTTTATTAGTTTGCATGCATAAGATCACCATTAATTTTATGACAAATTAAAATAATACATATATGAATATGTTAAGTATATAGATCTACTTTTCCTTCACCTTATACATATTTCTATAATAAGTGTATCTAATTTACCTTCAAGCCTCATTCAAATCTATTTTATTACTCGTGGCACCATTTTTACTTTAAATTGTAAAACAATCGCACAATAAAGTTTTTCAAAACATTTACTCTTTTTTCATAATATGATATTTCGATTCGCATATTAGCAGCAACTTTCTTTACCTTTTAATACTCCTTGAAAAATAGATATCAAACTTTGTACTTATCAATAATTTGTGAATATATTATTTAAATTTTGATTAATATACTTTTATATAATGACAAATGAATGTAAATAATATAATAATAAATTATCAATAGAAGTTGAAGTCTATTGTGAAGGAAATAACTTTAAAATTAGTAGGAGAAATACATATGACATTTGAAAAATAAACTTCGTATTATGTATAATTAAATATGACATTAGCAATAACAAAAGACGTAGGGGTGTATTTCAGCGTTCATTTTACTCTTTACATGAATAAATTCCATGTAGTACGTATTATGCATACACATTTGTCACAACCCAATTCGGCTTAGGGCCTTTTAGCCTCATAATACCTCATTTTTTTCAATCGGATGTTGTTATAAAATTGGATATTATAAATATATCAAATGTTTTTTTCCTTCTAATTTAATAAAAAGTCAATAAATACTAATGAATAATTTTTTAGTATTAATAAATTGTAGATAATTAATTTATTTCTTGTTTCTAATAATAAAATTTTAAAACAATTACTTAATTATCATTTCTAATAGGAAAATCATATTCTTAATTATAATAGAAAAATTTTAAATAATTATTATCTCCTAATCCTAATAGTATAATTAGGAAAAAAAAGTCTTAATAAATTGTTAATTTATTTCTTATTTCTAATAGAAAAATTGTAAAATAATTATTTAATTCTCATTTCTAATAGGAAAAATATATTCCTAATTATAATAGAAAAATTGTAAATAATTAATTATCTCTCCTATTTCTACTGCTAATAGTATAATTAGAAAAAAAAAAGCCTCTTTTAGTTATATATATTGATTGATTGATTTGTCCACATTGAAAAATTATGTAGGTGTGGTGAATATATTACATATAAATAGTATAATTGTTCCACATTGGAAGATTACCATTAGGTGGGTGATCCTATAAATAGGAGTCATCTTTGAACTTAGGTACCAAGCAAAAAATTTCGAGTCTCTTAAGTATTATCCTAGAGGACTCTTAAGAGTTTGTATTATTAAAAATTAATTAATTTAGGAAAGTATTTTAAATAATATATTTGATATAAAAATATAGTGAAAACTATTTTAGCTATTATTATTATAATAATTAGAATATAATATATATTTCCTATATCATATTTAATATCTATAATTTCATATGTGATAGAGTTCATTGGAACTTTGATCTCACACAAGAGTTTATAAAACTATTGGGTAACTTGTCTAAACAGTTTATACACCAATATAAAATGATACAAAGGGTTTGATTGGATAAAATTATCCCACGAATCAAATGGCTTTCGTAGTTAAATTGTGTAAGAATGTCTTAAACATGATTTGGAGGGATCCTCGGCTTCTAGAAGAAGGTGTGGATTTTGCCGGGTAAAGCGGTGGAGATGGTAGTTAAAGGGCATGGCTACTTAAAAGGGGAAAAGGGAAAGAAGATTAAAAGGGAAAGAGAGTTGGAGAAAGAGAGAGAGATACCTAAGGACGTTTTTTGTTCTTCTCCAGTCTTTGAGGTCGGAGAGTCATCCATTGTTTGTAAGTTTTATAATCTAAAGTAACATGTTCTAGTCTCATAATGAACATGTATAAACTGAATGCGGAAGCGATAAAAGAGATCGATTACTTACCTCCAGCCATTGCTTGAAATAATTGATCCGTCTTAATAAATAACCCTATTTCTTTTGCCCCAAATCTGACTTGGTTTCCAAACCCTCAGCCTCACAATTTAGATGGTGTATTTTCTTAATGAGGTAGGATTGGTGAACCTTAATCAGAATAAATATGTTCCCCTTATATAGACTATTGCCATCAAAGAGTCAACTGAACAGTTTCCTAAATTGTGAATGGTAAGTTATGGGAGATAATAGTGGAAACAGAATCCTAGGTAAATTCCACCATACAATGGACCAACTTAATTTCCATAAAATAACTTAATTAAATATTAATAAAATACTTATTTATTTTATGGAATATCTTACATTCTCCCACTTGGTCCATTTAACAAGAGACACAACATATGGATCATGGCGACGAATTCTCTTAGAGCAAGAATTAATCTTCCATGTATCACAATATATCAAGTCACTCACACCACACACATTTAACTTAATGAGTAAACCCCATGTTTACTCGAGGTTCAAACAAAATGATATTTCTCAACATAACTTTAATAAATATGCGCATATAAATCCAAATGAGAAAATATCCAACTTAATAAAAGTTTCTTACAAAAACTTAATGAATGTACTACATGATGGAACCAAGTCCCATTCTCACTACATGATCCTTGAAAGTCTTAATTGGCATGCCTTTAGTCAAGGGATCTGCAATCATCAACTCTCTGCTAATGTGTTCAATGATCACTTTCTTTTCCTGAACACGCTCCTTTATGGCTAGATACTTTATGTCGATGTGTTTACTTCGACTTCCACTTTTATTATTCTTAGCCATAAACACAGCAGCAGAATTATCACAATACATTCTTAGCGGCCTACAAATAGAGTCGACAACTCTAAGCCCAGATATGAAACTTTTCAACCAAACACCATGTGAGGTAGCCTCAAAACAAGATACGAACTCAGCCTCCATAGTAGAAGTAGCCGTCAAGGTTTGCTTCACACTCCTCCATGACACAGCTCCATCAGCTAGCATAAACACATATCCTGATGTGGATTTACGTGAATCTATGCAGCCAGCGTAGTCGGAGTCGGAGTAACCTACTACTTCAAGATTCTCAGTCCGTCTAAACATAAGCATGTAATCCTTAGTACCTTGAAGGTATCTCAACACTTTCTTTGCAGCCTTCCAGTGATCAAGTCCTGGGTTACTCTGATATCTTCCTAACACTCCAACCGCATATGCAATGTCGGGCCTGGTACAGACCTGAGCATATATAATGCTACCAACAGCTGAAGCATATGGAATATTCTTCATTTGTTCTTTTTTAATGCCATTCCTGGGGCACTGGTCCAAGCAGAACCGGTCACCTTTCACAATTGGTACTACAATTGGTGAACAATCTTTCATCCTGAATCTTTCAAGTACTTTATTGATATAGGCCTCTTGAGACAACCCCAAAATGCCTCGAGATCTATCTCTATGGATCTTAATGCCAATGACATAAGATGCCTCACCCATATCCTTCATATCAAAATTACTTGAAAGGAATTGTTTCACCTCATGTAGCAACCCTTTATCATTGGTTGCTAGCAAAATATCATCCACATACAACACTAGAAAACAAACTTTACTCCCACTGACCTAAAGATATATACATTGATCCATTATATTTTCTTCGGATAATTCACGCGGTACCCCTAAGATTTGCCACTTTGCACGAAATACCCAAATTTTTGATCTGAAAATCGTAAAGAGGTCATAAATCATGTTTACGATTTCCAAAAGTGACGAATTTTTCTTCCAAATCACTCATCTTTCCGAGAACTACAATTTGAAAAAAAACATTGTCGCATTTGGATTCCGCTACTAGGAGTTATTGTGCGTCAAAGTTTTTTCGACCGAACAAACTTTGAGTGAGCATATCTCCTAGTCACGAGCTCCAAACTCGTCAAACTTCTTTATCAAATCGTAGTAATCGGAAAGATGATCGATTTGAAAAAAAATTTCACTTTATGAGTTCGTAAACACGAGTTATGGCCTCTTTAAGTTTTTCTGATCAAAAATTTGGGTATTTTGTGCAAAGTGGCCAACTTTAAGGGTACCGCGTGAATTATCCGTATTTTCTTCGAAACCGAATGAAGAAATAACTTCATGGAATTTCTTATACCATTGACGGGAAGCTTGTTTTAAACCGTATATGGATTTATTTAGCTTACAAACCAAATGCTCACCATCTTTAGAGAAGAATCCTTCAGGTTGTTTTATATAAACCTCTTCCTCTAAATCACCATTGAGAAATGCTGTTTTCACATCCATCTGATGTAACTCGTAATCAAAATGAGCTACTAATGCCATCACAATTCGAAAAGAATCTTTCTTTGATACAGGAGAAAAGGTCTCCGTGTAGTCAATTCCTTCCCTTTGAGTAAATCATTTAGCAACGAGTCTTGCCTTATGTCTCTCGATGTTGCCAAGTGAATCTCTTTTAGTCTTATAGACCCACTTGCACCCAACGGGTTTTACACCATCAGGCAATACAACGAGATCCCAAACTCCATTAGATGCCATAGAATTCATCTCATCTTTCATAGCATTCATCCATAAGTTAGAATCTGTAGAACTTACGACTTGTGAAAACGACATAGGATCATTATCAGCTCCAACATTATAATCCAATTCTTGTAGATATACTTCATAATCATCAGGAATAGCCGATCTCCTTTCACAAATAGATCTTCTTAATGGAACTTGTTCATCCTCATGGTGAACCTCTTCCTCATTATGATCTACCATATTTTGATCGACATTTTGTGGAATTTCTATCACTGGTTGTGTAACACTCGATTGAACTTGAGGAGTGTGAATGACAACCAATCTGTCACTTGAATCAGAGGGTGGAACTTCATGATGATCCCTCTCTAGGACAATGTCCTGAATTAGGTCACTCCCACTGATCAAGTCATTCTCAAGAAATTTAGCATTTCTTGATTCCACAATCCTTGTACTATGAGATGGACAATAAAACCTATAACCCTTAGACTTTTCGGCATATCCAATGAAATACCCACTAATAGTCCTTGGATCAAGTTTCTTTTCTGTGGATTATACACTCTCACTTCCGACGGGCATCCCCAAATGCGTATATGTCTCAAACTCGGTTTCCATCCTTTAAATAGCTCAAAAGGTGTCTTAGACACAGCCTTGGAAGGAACCCGATTTAATATATACGCTGCCGTCTTAAGAGCATCAACCCACAAAAATGAAGGAAGTTTAACATTACTTCTCATACAACGCATCACACTACAAGAAAAACTGAAACAGGCGACCGAAATTTGGCGACTGAAAGAAGTAGTCGCCAAATTGGCGACTGATTTTCAAATTGGCGACTGAAATTAGTCGCCAATCTGGCGACTGACTTTTTCAAAAAGGGAATCAAACGTGGCGACCGAAATTTTGGATTTGGCGACTGAATTATGGGTAGTCGCCAAATTGGTGACTGAATTTCAGTCGCCAAATTGAAAATCAGTCGCCAATTTTTTTAGTAGAAACCAGGCTGTCATTTTTAAAAAGCGAATCAACGTGGCGACCGAATTGGTGACTGATTGTGTGGTAGTCGCCAAATTTGGCGACTGAAATTCAGTCGCCAAAATGAATTTCAGTCGCCAAATTTTTTAATAGAAACCAGCCTCTCTCTTACTTTACTCTTTACGAAACAAAAAAAAAAAAAAACAAGGGAGAGCAAAACAATGGCGGCGATTTACGACACAACCAACCAACAACACCACACAACCACCCTTCCACCGCCACATCCACCCTCTTTAATTAGGTTAGTTGTTTTTGTTTAATTTCAGTTTATTTAGTTTAATTTGTTAGATTAATTTATAGTTAGTTTGATTAATTTGTGGTTAGTTGGTTAGATTTATTTGTAGTTAGTATGTTTGATTAATTTGTAGTTAGATTTAGTTTAATTTGTAGTTAGATTTAGTTTAATTTGTGTTTGAATTAAAAGGGAATGATTAAGGGGGTTTTTGTGGGGTGGGCCATGGTGGGGTGGGTGGCGGTTCGGCCGTGGGTGGGCCGTGGGGGGGTGGTTGGCGGTTCGGCCGTGGGTGGGCCCACCGGTGGCGGTTCGGGTCGTGGGGTGGTTTTTGGTGTTGGTAGGTAAGTGAAACCGTCTCATTATCATTAGTATTAAGCTAAGTGGAACCGTCTTAATTAATATTATTATTCATATTAAGCTAAGTGAAACCGTCTTTTGCATTAATGGAATTAGCTAAGTGGAACCGTCTTTTGGATTAAGAGAAATTAGCTATTAGCTAAGTGGAACCTTCTTTAGGACTTGATTTTGATAAATTTAGTTTGATAATTCATGTTATTGATGAATTGAGGTAGAATAACCTTGTTATTTTTGTTTTTCTTTTCTCTTTTCAGGGTTGTCACCGCGCTGCTAGGCACCACCGTACGCGGTAGCTGTTGCTTCTTGTTTTCTTTTCATTTTTGCTTTTACTTGATTAGGTAACCTCCTCTTACCAGTTACCTTTTAAATTTACTAATTTTAGTTCAAATTATGTTACGGATTTTAGGATAGAAGCCTTTATTATGTGGTTGAATTGGGCTATTGATTGATTTAATTAATTTAGTACTTGATTGTGTTGTTGTTTGATTTGATGTTGACTTAGTACCCGTTCAAGAATTACTCGTTAGGAGTAATTCTTGAATAGTCCCCATTTTGGATCGTTTGTCTTTGTACGTTCAAGTCATTTAGGTAGTAAACACGTACTTGTGATTTATTAATGAGGAATGAGTTTGGTGGCGATCCCTTTAATGTTCTCCGAATACATGTATATGTGGAGTAATTAGTTATTCTACATAGATGTGTATTTGGAGAACTCAAGGGAATTGTCACTTGAATTTTTTCCTCATTAATAAATTACAAGTGTGTTTGCTAGTGACTTGAAACGTACATTGACGGGTTTAGGTTGGAGTGATAAGGACCCCATTCGAAGATGGATTACTTATTGACAATATTTATATATTGTTTTCATATGTTTATTGTATAATGTGGAGTATAATGTTTAAATTTTGTATGTAATATTATTGTTATTTTTTTAAAATGTTTAAATTATTTTGGGGTCTTCTTTAGATTAAAATGAAGAGATTGGAACGTTCATGGATGTATGAAAGAAGATTAGACCATTCCAATAAGAAAAGACGTCATACCGCTAGATTTATAAAGGGTGTTAGCGAGTTTATTGAATTTGCTAAACAACAAGATGAATATGACTTGGTAGACAAAAAACTTAGGTGCCCTTGTGCCAAATGCAAAAACCTGAAATACCAGCTTGACATTGTAGTAGAAGAACATCTCATTATAAACGGGTTTAAGCCAAATTATTACAATTGGATTTCACATGGAGAAGCATATTCTCCAATTCATGAACAAACTCACACCCAACAAATACAAAATGATGAGAACCCATATAGAGAGATGGTTGTTGATGCTATGGATTCCACTATTTTTAATAGTGATGACCATACAACTATTTCTGAAGAACAACCGCCACACCCACAAGCAAAAGCCTTTCTTGACATGTTAAAAGCCTCAGAAAAACCCTTGTATGAAGGAAGCAGAATGACATTGTTACAAGCCGCTTCTAGGCTAATTACCTTGAAATGTGAGTTTAATATGCCATTTGTTGTTGTTGATGGCATTGCCTCGTTCCTTGAGGAATCTTTTCCCGATGATAATATCATGACCCGAAGTTTCTATACTACCAAAAAAGTAGTTAAAGGTCTTCAGTTACCGCATGAAAAGATTGATGCATGTCCTGAAGTATGTATGCTATTTTGGAAAGATGATGCTTTGCTTGACAAATGTAAAGATTGTGGGGCGGATAGATATGAGACAAGTGAAGGAGATACAGTTTTGGTGTTGAAAAAAGGCAACGGTAGTAAGAGGGCCAAAAAGAGTAAGAAACCAATAGCATGTAACCAATTGTTTTACTTTCCTCTCGCACCAAGACTTCAAAGAATCTATGCCACCAAAAATATTGCCGAACAAATGAGATGGCACAAAGAAAACCCACGTGCTCCGGGGATGATGAGTCATCCTAGTGATGGGGAAGAATGGAAACGATTTGATCAGATGTATCCTGATTTTGCCAAGGAACCCCGCAATGTACGACTTGGCTTGTGTGCGGATGGATTTGATCCTTTCGGTAATTTTGGGAGGAAGTATTCTTGTTGGCCCGTTATGGTCACACCATACAATTTACCACCTTGGTTATGTATGAAAAGACCATTTATCTTCTTGTCACTTATTGTTCCCGGACCAAAAAGCCCGAAACGTAATTTGGATGTTTATTTACAACCATTGGTGGAGGAGTTGAAATATTTGTGGGAAGTTAGGGTGGAAACTTATGATGTGTCTAAAAAACAAAATTTTCAACTTAAAGCTTCCCTTTTGTGGACAATAAATGATTTTCCCGCCTATGGTATGCTATCTGGGTGGTCTACACAAGGACAAAAAGCATGTCCTTGTTGCATGGAGGAAAGTAAAGCATTTTGGCTTCCCAATAGCAAGAAAATAAGCTGGTTTGATTGTCATAGATGCTTCTTACGAGAGGGAAATCCACATAGGAAGAACAAAAAAGCTTTCACAAAAGGTAAAGAGGTGCTTGATGCCCCTCCGAAACGAGTGCCTGGGGATGAGATATGGAAGACGGTATGTGATTTACCATCCCTTATTGATGGTACCGAGGAAGAATTTAAAGAATTGAAAAAGCAGAAAAACGGTTGGTTTAAAAGAAGTATTCTTTGGGACCTTCCTTATTGGAAGACAATGTTGATAAGACATAATTTGGATGTAATGCACATAGAAAAGAATTTCTTTGAGCAACTAATTGACATGATCATGGATGTAGAAGGTGAAAAATGTGATAGCATTGCTTCTAGAAAAGATTTGCAGAAATTTTGTCATCGTCCCAAATTTTGTCATCATCCCAAATTACACAGACGCCGTGAACGAGCCTACTCATTACGCGGGTTCACGGTCGTTCTGGGATAAAGTATTGGGTGTAAGTTTGTCTATTATTTCACACTTTTTTTTGTTTTCAATGCAACATGTTTATTTTATGTTAGATTTTTTGTTGATTTTCTAACATGTATGTTTTTTTTTCATTCAGAAAGGAAAGAAGAAGTCAAAGCCGATTGCGACGGTACCGGAACTGTTTCTGGACACGCATTCCAGGGTTGACCACAAAGGGGTTAGAACTTGGACTAAGCCAAAAGACAAGCAATTATATGTAAGTTTTCCCTAACACTTTATTTTTGTTAATTTATTCTCTTTTAAAATGTCGTATATAAGGTGGTTACCATATTAACTTACAACCATTTGTTTAATATTGTAGGAAGCATTTGAAAAAGAAAAAGCCGCCAATCCAGAAACACCGGATAATGACATATGGTATAAGTTGGTGGATGGCTTCAAGAAAGGGAACGTGTATGGTACCGGAAGTTCAACACCGACTTTCTATGAGAAAACGCGTAGGAGATCGACTTCAACAATTCCCAGCAACACGTATCAACCGGGAATTATTAGTCAACTCCAAGGTCAAATAAGAGAGCGTGATGAACGTGATGCCAAACGTGATGAAGAACTTGCCTACCGTGCCTAAGTCGATAAAGGATGAATCGGCCCTACCGTGCCTAAGTCGATATGAATTTGGATCTTGGAATCATTTATTATAGTTGGGTAGAGGTCACTATATAAATGTTCATATCTTGTTAATTATTTACAAGTATGATTTAAAAAGACAAATGTTAATATTTCCTTTTCCTCCATATTTGTAGTTCATTAAAATGAATCCATCAAACGCTACCGCACCAATAACTATTGAGTCATACCACAATGTTTTTGACGACGTTTGCTCCAACAATGATTTCGACACTACTAGAGAACTTCATTTTGGGATAGGTTCGGATGGAAACCTTAACTTCATCACTTCTTCTAAAACACCTACTACTACTAGACCTCGTGTGAGCCCGTCTCAGGAAGACTACCTCATACAATCTATAGGGTCTTTGTCTCTGGAAGATAAAGATGCCAAAACTAGTGGGAGCTCAAGCAATCAAGTTCTTGCTTCAAAGGGCAAAAAGTTCAAGAAGAAGGGAAAGAAAATCAAAAACTTCAAGCAAGTTAATGATGAGTGCCATTATTGCTATGGCATGGGACATTGGCTTAGGAATTGTCCCGTATATTTGCGAAATATAAGGGAAGGAATCATCGTTCCAAAAGGTAAAATTCCTAAGGAAATTTATGTTATTGATATAAATTATACTTCCACTACGACATGGGTACTAGATACCGGTTGTGGTTCTCACCTTTGTAATCATTTACAGGGTTTAAGAGACGTGAAGAGGCTTAGCAAGGGAGATGTGGATCTACGCCTTGGAAATGGAGCTCGAGTAGCGGCCGAATCCAAAGGAACTTATGTTTTAGCTTTGCCTAACGGATTTGAGTTGTATTTACGTAATTGTTTTTATGTGCCTACACTCTCTAAAAACATTATTTCAATCGCCATGCTAGACATGGACGGTTTTTGTTTTGTCATTAAGAACAATCGTTGTACTATTTCAAGGAATGATTTGGTTATAGGCCAAGCTTCTTCCATCAATGGCATTTACATTTTAGAGACCTCAAATCCGACTAATGATATCTATAACATTCAATCAAAGAAACTCAAATCAAGTGACCCAAGTGAAGCGTTCATTTGGCATTGTCGATTAGGTCACATAAACGAGAATCGCATCAAAAGATTAATTTCAAGTAATGTGATTACACCATTTGATTATCAATCATATGGTACATGCGAATATTGCCTACTTGGCAAAATGACTCGTAATCCTTTTAGTGGTAAAGGGACACGAGCTAGTGAACTATTGGGACTCGTACACACCGATGTATGTGGACCAATGAGTATCACCGCTCGAGGAAATTATGACTACTTCATAACCTTCACCGATGACTTGAGTAGACATGGGCATGTCTATTTAATGAAATATAAGAGTGAAGCTTTTGATAAATTCAAGGAATTTCAGAATGAAGTAGAGAACCAATTGAACAAAAAGATAAAAGCACTACGATCCGACCGTGGTGGTGAATATCTTAGCCTTGAATTCGATTCACACTTGAAAGGTTGTGGTATTATATTACAACTTTCTCCACCCGGAACACCACAACTCAATGGTGTTGCCGAAAGGAGAAATCGATCCTTACTTGATATGGTTCGATCCATGATGAGTCAAACCGAGTTACCAAACTCGTTTTGGGGATTTGCGATTCAAACCGCAATTAGATCTTTAAACAATAGTCCCACAAAGTCCACTGAAAAGACTCCATGTGAGATGTGGACGGGAAGGGTTCCCAATATATCCTATATGAAGATTTGGGGATGTGATGCTTACGTCAAGACAAAGACCGACAACAAGCTTGCCCCAAGATTCGAAAAATGCATCTTTGTAGGTTACCCCTCGACCTCTCGAGGATACTACTTCTACAAACCTCAAGATAACAAAGTGTTTGTGTCTTGCGAGGCTGTCTTCTTAGAAAGAGAATTTATTTCTAAGAGACAGAGTGGGAGAAATTTTGAACTTGATGAAGTTCAAGAGCCACAAACCGAGAAAGAGACGCAAGAAGAAGTTCCTTCGTCGTCTAATGCGGTTATTCCTCCTCCTCTTAGAAGAACGGGCCGTGTTTCTCGCCATCCCGATCGATATGTGGGACTTATCGAAGAAGATGGAACACTTGATGTGTTGCTTATAGAAAGTGACGAGCCCGCAACCTACAAGACCGCAATCTCTAGTCCTAATTCCTCCTTATGGCTTGAAGCCATGAAGTCCGAAATGGATTCTATGCATGAAAACCAAGTTTGGGACTTGGTAGATTTGCCTAAAGGGGCAAGACCCCTTCAATGCAAATGGATATTCAAAGTCAAGAATGGCATAGAAGGACATGATGATGTCTACAAAGCTAGGCTAGTGGCAAAGGGATTTACCCAAGTCCAAGGCCTCCATTATGATGAGACCTTCGCGCCCGTAGCCATGCTAAGATCCATAAGGATTTTGTTAGCGATTGCCGCATTTCATGATTATGAAATATGGCAAATGGATGTCAAAACTGCTTTTCTAAATGGGCATTTAGAAGAGGAGGTGTACATGATACAACCCGAAGGTTTTGTTGATTCTAAAAATCCTAACAAAGTATGCAAACTTAAGAGATCCATTTATGGTCTTAAGCAAGCATCTAGAAGTTGGAATCATCGATTCAATCATGTTATAAAGGAGAATGGTTTCACTCGAAGTGTTGAGGAACCATGTTTATACATGAAATTTAGTGGGAGCAATGTTGTGTTCCTAATCTTGTATGTCGATGACATACTACTCATTGGAAATGATATTCCAATGTTGTCTTCTGTTAAGAAGTGGTTAGGTAACCACTTCCAAATGAAGGATTTAGGAGAAGCACAACGCATATTAGGTATCCGGATCCATAGAGATAGATCCAAGAGGATATTGGCACTAAGTCAAGAGTCTTATGTTGATAAGATTCTTCGACGGTTCAGCATGGACAAATCTAAAAAGGGGATTGGTACCGATGGTAACCGGGACGATATTGAGCAAGACTCAATCGCCCTCCGAACCTCATGATGTTGAACGCATGATGACAATCCCTTATGCTTCCGCTGTTGGATCAATCATGTACGCCATGATATGCACACGGCCTGATGTCTCGTATGCCTTGAGCATGACGAGTAGATATCAAGGAAAACCAGGTGAGAGTCACTGGATAGCCGTCAAAAACATCCTTAAGTACTTCAGAAGAACTAAGGATTATATCTTAGTGTTTGGAGGAGACACTGAGCTACGTGTTAATGGATACACGGACTCGAGTTTTCAAACAGATAGAGATGACATGAAATCACAAGCTGGTTTCGTTTTCATGCTCAATGGTGGTGCCGTTAGCTGGAGAAGCTTCAAGGAAGCTGGGACTGCGGATTCAACAACGGAGGCCGTAGTACATTGCGATCGAAGGCTGCCAAGGAAGCTGTGTGGATTAGGCAATTCACGGAAGGTCTAAGAGTAGTACCTACCGCCAATGATCCAATCACTCTCTATTGTGATAATAGTGGGACGATCTTCCAAGCTAAAGAGCCAAAGTCTAGTAATAGATCTAGACATGTACTTAGAAAATATCATGTAATTAGAGATTTCATAGAAAGAAAGGAAATTGCGATATGTAAGGTTGGGACGGATGACAACATAGCCGATCCGCTCACCAAGCCTTTATCGCAGGCTAAGCATGATGGACATGTTGCGTCCATGGGACTTAAACGTGTACCAAGTTTTTGTTAGATTTTGAAATGAAATAAAAGTGTTGGTTTTTGTTCATATTCACAATCACATTTGTCTTTTATCTTTAATTTATACATTGTTACATCCAAACGGGTTGTAGTGACAATTGAACCCCGTTAAAGTGAACACGGATTAACATAGTATTTGCCCATAGTCACTTGTATGAGGTGACGTCTCGAAGTGACTAGAGTGTGATGCGATTGATGGCAAGTTCAAGTGCCATAGAGTCATACGAGATGACTAGTCGATCACATAGGCGACATCAAGTTAGAAACATTTTGTCGGGCCTAATGACCGCTTATAGAGTTATGGCAAATTTATATAGCCTGGTCGTGGCGAGAGCTACTATAGTATTCAAATGAGTCGATTCTTTTGACTAAAGACTATTCGCCTAAGATGGCACAGTTTCAGATTAACTTTGATTTGTGTTACTACGACCTTCGTAAATGGGGTCAAATGGGCATATTTTGGGTTATGATGACTGTGGCTAGTCGAAGGGAATGAGTGCGATAGGAATTGTCCACCCCTAGTCAGGGTTATAACAATATCTCAGGGCCACTCTAGGAGTAATGAACTGGAAATGCGTGGCCACGCTCGGAATGGATCCATGGTGGATAAATCCGGTCAATCAGTTATTCTCCAGATCGAGGAAACCACTCTCGATATGATCACATGCAAGTACGACCTGAAAGACACCTTGCATTGAGTGGGAGATAGTAATAGGACAAGAGAATTGGTGACGCACACTTGTCGAGGACAAGTGGGAGATTGTTGGAATATGTGTCCTCCGACAATAATGCGATCACAACTGTTGATCATGATGATCACATGTTTAAGTCTCATTTTAAAGAATACAATTGGGAAGTATTTTTACTGTCAACTGGTCCACACATATCGGTAATGATTGGCTGACTAGAGTTTGACATTACTGTCGTGCGACGGTGGTGATCAGTTGATCCTCTAGGTCATACCTAAAGGATATTACTCTTAATTGATCATTTAATTAATCGTATAACGTTACGAATTAATTAAATTACTTGAAAATTGACGGACGATTTTTGGAAGTAAAATTTACGTATCTCATTGTAATCTGATTAAATAAGATACGGTCTAAGTAATCGAATTGTTTCATTACTCAGATGAAATTATTGTTTAAGGAAACAATTGAAATTGAATGAATTATTATAAATACAAGTTATTGTGATTTATAATTGGTAAAATATTTTGGTACAAGTAATTATGAATTACTAGGTCAATTTTTGTATATGACGTATTTTTATTAATACGTTGATTTTTAATATGTTAAAAATACACAACAAATTTATGCAACATGTGACATAAGACAAATTGACATTTTGACAAAGATAATATGGAGTCCATATTATCTATATGTGCCGAAAATAAGAGGAGAATTAGGCTAATATTGTGTTGATTATATTAGTGGAGAACATGATGATTACCTAAAGACTAGCCATGCAAAACCTATTGTTCATTGTGAAGAGCAACTAGAGCATGCATTGGCTCCCTCCAACCACCTCTTCCACCCGGTTTTTGGAGAGGCAAAACCACTTTGGTTTTTCCTCTTATTTTACCCTTTATACACTAAAATGTAGTTAGTGTATTATTCATCATTCATCCATCTAAAACAAGAGTTCTAGAAAGATAAAATTTCCTCTATTCTTCCTCTCTTTCAACCGGTTTTGGGAGAGAAACCAAATAATTTTTGGGTTAATTTTTCTTACAAAATTAATATTGTCTAGTATACATAATATTAATTTTATTAAGAGTGTGTCTTGGGTATTAAGCTTTGGGAGAGATCCTACACTTGGGTCTTTATTCATCCATTGAGGAAAGCACAAGAACAAGAGAGAAGGAGATCTCTCTTGTGCCCAAATAAACCAATATTCCAATGTAAGATAAAGATTTCTTCTTTATATTGTTTATTAGTTTGCATGCATAAGATCACCATTAATTTTATGACAAATTAAAATAATACATATATGAATATGTTAAGTATATAGATCTACTTTTCCTTCACCTTATACATATTTCTATAATAAGTGTATCTAATTTACCTTCAAGCCTCATTCAAATCTATTTTATTACTCGTGGCACCATTTTTACTTTAAATTGTAAAACAATCGCACAATAAAGTTTTTCAAAACATTTACTCTTTTTTCATAATATGATATTTCGATTCGCATATTAGCAGCAACTTTCTTTACCTTTTAATACTCCTTGAAAAATAGATATCAAACTTTGTACTTATCAATAATTTGTGAATATATTATTTAAATTTTGATTAATATACTTTTATATAATGACAAATGAATGTAAATAATATAATAATAAATTATCAATAGAAGTTGAAGTCTATTGTGAAGGAAATAACTTTAAAATTAGTAGAAGAAATACATATGACATTTGAAAAATAAACTTCGTATTATGTATAATTAAATATGACATTAGCAATAACAAAAGACGTAGGGGTGTATTTCAAATTCATTTTACTCTTTACATGAATAAATTCCATGTAGTACGTATTATGCATACACATTTGTCACAACCCAATTCGGCTTAGGGCCTTTTAGCCTCATAATACCTCATTTTTTTCAATCGGATGTTGTTATAAAATTGGATATTATAAATATATCAAATGTTTTTTTCCTTCTAATTTAATAAAAAGTCAATAAATACTAATGAATAATTTTTTAGTATTAATAAATTGTAGATAATTAATTTATTTCCTGTTTCTAATAATAAAATTTTAAAACAATTACTTAATTATCATTTCTAATAGGAAAATCATATTCTTAATTATAATAGAAAAATTTTAAATAATTATTATCTCCTAATCCTAATAGTATAATTAGGAAAAAAAAGTCTTAATAAATTGTTAATTTATTTCTTATTTCTAATAGAAAAATTGTAAAATAATTATTTAATTCTCATTTCTAATAGGAAAATTATATTCCTAATTATAATAGAAAATTTGTAAATAATTAATTATCTCTCCTATTTCTACTGCTAATAGTATAATTAGAAAAAAAAAAGCCTCTTTTAGTTATATATATTGATTGATTGATTTGTCCACATTGAAAAATTATGTAGGTGTGGTGAATATATATTACATATAAATAGTATAATTGTTCCACATTGGAAGATTACCATTAGGTGGGTGATCCTATAAATAGGAGTCATCTTTGAACTTAGGTACCAAGCAAAAAATTTCGAGTCTCTTAAGTATTATCCTAGAGGACTCTTAAGAGTTTGTATTATTAAAAATTAATTAATTTAGGAAAGTATTTTAAATAATATATTTGATATAAAAATATAGTGAAAAATATTTTAGTTATTATTATTATAATAATTAGAATATAATATATATTTCCTATATCATATTTAATATCTATAATTTCATATGTGATAGAGTTCATTGGAACTTTGATCTCACACAAGAGTTTATAAAACTATTGGGTAACTTGTCTAAACAGTTTATACACCAATATAAAATGATACAAAGGGTTTGATTGGATAAAATTATCCCACGAATCAAATGGCTTTCGTAGTTAAATTGTGTAAGAATGTCTTAAACATGATTTGGAGGGATCCTCGGCTTCTAGAAGAAGGTGTGGATTTTGCCGGGTAAAGCGGTGGAGATGGTAGTTAAAGGGCATGGCTACTTAAAAGGGGAAAAGGGAAAGAAGATTAAAAGGGAAAGAGAGTTGGAGAAAGAGAGAGAGATACCTAAGGACGTTTTTTGTTCTTCTCCAGTCTTTGAGGTCGGAGAGTCATCCATTGTTTGTAAGTTTTATAATCTAAAGTAACATGTTCTAGTCTCATAATGAACATGTATAAACTGAATGCGGAAGCGATAAAAGAGATCGATTACTTACCTCCAGCCATTGCTTGAAATAATTGATCCGTCATAATAAATAACCCTATTTCTTTTGCCCCAAATCTGACTTGGTTTCCAAACCCTCAGCCTCACAATTTAGATGGTGTATTTTCTTAATGAGGTAGGATTGGTGAACCTTAATCAGAATAAATATGTTCCCCTTATATAGACTCTTGCCATCAAAGAGTCAACTGAACAGTTTCCTAAATTGTGAATGGTAAGTTATGGGAGATAATAGTGGAAACAGAATCCTAGGTAAATTCCACCATACAATGGACCAACTTAATTTCCATAAAATAACTTAATTAAATATTAATAAAATACTTATTTATTTTATGGAATATCTTACATTCTCCCACTTGGTCCATTTAACAAGAGACACAACATATGGATCATGGCGACGAATTCTCTTAGAGCAAGAATTAATCTTCCATGTATCACAATATATCAAGTCACTCACACCACACACATTTAACTTAATGAGTAAACCCCATGTTTACTCGAGGTTCAAACAAAATGATATTTCTCAACATAACTTTAATAAATATGCGCATATAAATCCAAATGAGAAAATATCCAACTTAATAAAAGTTTCTTACAAAAACTTAATGAATGTACTACATGATGGAACCAAGTCCCATTCTCACTACATGATCCTTGAAAGTCTTAATTGGCATGCCTTTAGTCAAGGGATCTGCAATCATCAACTCTCTGCTAATGTGTTCAATGATCACTTTCTTTTCCTGAACACGCTCCTTTATGGCTAGATACTTTATGTCGATGTGTTTACTTCGACTTCCACTTTTATTATTCTTAGCCATAAACACAGCAGCAGAATTATCACAATACATTCTTAGCGGCCTACAAATAGAGTCGACAACTCTAAGCCCAGATATGAAACTTTTCAACCAAACACCATGTGAGGTAGCCTCAAAACAAGATACGAACTCAGCCTCCATAGTAGAAGTAGCCGTCAAGGTTTGCTTCACACTCCTCCATGACACAGCTCCATCAGCTAGCATAAACACATATCCTGATGTGGATTTACGTGAATCTAAGCAGCCAGCGTAGTCGGAGTCGGAGTAACCTACTACTTCAAGATTCTCAGTCCGTCTAAACATAAGCATGTAATCCTTAGTACCTTGAAGGTATCTCAACACTTTCTTTGCAGCCTTCCAGTGATCAAGTCCTGGGTTACTCTGATATCTTCCTAACACTCCAACCGCATATGCAATGTCGGGCCTGGTACAGACCTGAGCATACATAATGCTACCAACAGCTGAAGCATATGGAATATTCTTCATTTGTTCTTTTTTAATGCCATTCCTGGGGCACTGGTCCAAGCAGAACCGGTCACCTTTCACAATTGGTACTACACTTGGTGAACAATCTTTCATCCTGAATCTTTCAAGTACTTTATTGATATAGGCCTCTTGAGACAACCCCAAAATGCCTCGAGATCTATCTCTATGGATCTTAATGCCAATGACATAAGATGCCTCACCCATATCCTTCATATCAAAATTACTTGAAAGGAATTGTTTCACCTCATGTAGCAACCCTTTATCATTGGTTGCTAGCAAAATATCATCCACATACAACACTAGAAAACAAACTTTACTCCCACTGACCTTAAGATATATACATTGATCCATTATATTTTCTTCGGATAATTCACGCGGTACCCCTAAGATTTGCCACTTTGCACGAAATACCCAAATTTTTGATCTGAAAATCGTAAAGAGGTCATAAATCATGTTTACGATTTCCAAAAGTGACGAATTTTTCTTCCAAATCACTCATCTTTCCGAGAACTACAATTTGAAAAAAAACATTGTCGCATTTGGATTCCGCTACTAGGAGTTATTGTGCGTCAAAGTTTTTTCGACCGAACAAACTTTGAGTGAGCATATCTCCTAGTCACGAGCTCCAAACTCGTCAAACTTCTTTATCAAATCGTAGTACTCGGAAAGATGATCGATTTGAAAAAAAAATTTCACTTTATGAGTTCGTAAACACGAGTTATGGCCTCTTTAAGTTTTTCTGATCAAAAATTTGGGTATTTTGTGCAAAGTGGCCAACTTTAAGGGTACCGCGTGAATTATCCGTATTTTCTTCGAAACCGGATGAAGAAATAACTTCATGGAATTTCTTATACCATTGACGGGAAGCTTGTTTTAAACCGTATATGGATTTATTTAGCTTACAAACCAAATGCTCACCATCTTTAGAGAAGAATCCTTCAGGTTGTTTTATATAAACCTCTTCCTCTAAATCACCATTGAGAAATGCTGTTTTCACATCCATCTGATGTAACTCGTAATCAAAATGAGCTACTAATGCCATCACAATTCGAAAAGAATCTTTCTTTGATACAGGAGAAAAGGTCTCCGTGTAGTCAATTCCTTCCCTTTGAGTAAATCATTTAGCAACGAGTCTTGCCTTATGTCTCTCGATGTTGCCAAGTGAATCTCTTTTAGTCTTATAGACCCACTTGCACCCAACGGGTTTTACACCATCAGGCAATACAACGAGATCCCAAACTCCATTAGATGCCATAGAACTCATCTCATCTTTCATAGCATTCATCCATAAGTTAGAATCTGTAGAACTTACGACTTGTGAAAGCGACATAGGATCATTATCACTCAACATTATAATCCAATTCTTGTAGATATACTTCATAATCATCAGGAATAGCCGATCTCCTTTCACAAATAGATCTTCTTAATGGAACTTGTTCATCCTCATGGTGAACCTCTTCCTCATTATGATCTACCATATTTTGATCGACATTTTGTGGAATTTCTATCACTGGTTGTGTAACACTCGATTGAACTTGAGGAGTGTGAATGACAACCAATCTGTCACTTGAATCAGAGGGTGGAACTTCATGATGATCCCTCTCTAGGACAATGTCCTGAATTAGGTCACTCCCACTGATCAAGTCATTCTCAAGAAATTTAGCATTTCTTGATTCCACAATCCTTGTACTATGAGATGGACAATAAAACCTATAACCCTTAGACTTTTCGGCATATCCAATGAAATACCCACTAATAGTCCTTGGATCAAGTTTCTTTTCTTGTGGATTATACACTCTCACTTCCGACGGGCATCCCCAAATGCGTATATGTCTCAAACTCGGTTTCCATCCTTTAAATAGCTCAAAAGGTGTCTTAGACACAGCCTTGGAAGGAACCCGATTTAATATATACGCTGCCGTCTTAAGAGCATCAACCCACAAAAATGAAGGAAGTTTAACATTACTTCTCATACAACGCATCACACTACAAGAAAAACTGAAACAAAGCACGACAAATTTGGCGATCGAAGAAGTAGTCGCCAAATTGGCGATCGATTTTCAAATTGGCGATCAAATTAGTCGCCAATCAAGCCCGACTTTTTCAAAAAGGGAATCAAACGTGGCGACCGAAATTTTGGATTTGGCGACTGAATTATGGGTAGTCGCCAAATTGGTGACTGAATTTCAGTCGCCAAATTGAAAATCAGTCGCCAATTTTTTTAGTAGAAACCAGGCTGTCATTTTTAAAAAGCGAATCAACGTGGCGACCGAATTGGCGACTGATTGTGTGGTAGTCGCCAAATTTGGCGACTGAAATTCAGTCGCCAAAATGAATTTCAGTCGCCAAATTTTTTAATAGAAACCAGCCTCTCTCTTACTTTACTCTTTACGAAACAAAAAAAAAACAAGGGAGAGCAAAACAGCGGCGACGACGACACAACCAACCAACAACACCACACAACCACCCTTCCACCGCCACATCCACCCTCTTTAATTAGGTTAGTTGTTTTTGTTTAATTTCAGTTTATTTAGTTTAATTTGTTAGATTAATTTATAGTTAGTTTGATTAATTTATGGTTAGTTGGTTAGATTTATTTGTAGTTAGTATGTTTGATTAATTTGTAGTTAGATTTAGTTTAATTTGTAGTTAGATTTAGTTTAATTTGTGTTTGAATTAAAAGGGAATGATTAAGGGGGTTTTTGTGGGGTGGGCCGTGGTGGGGTGGGTGGCGGTTCGGCCGTGGGTGGGCCGTGGGGGGGTGGTTGGCGGTTCGGCCGTGGGTGGGCCCACCGGTGGCGGTTCGGGTCGTGGGGTGGTTTTTGGTGTTGGTAGGTAAGTGAAACCGTCTCATTATCATTAGTATTAAGCTAAGTGGAACCGTCTTAATTAATATTATTATTCATATTAAGCTAAGTGAAACCGTCTTTTGCATTAATGGAATTAGCTAAGTGGAACCGTCTTTTGGATTAAGAGAAATTAGCTATTAGCTAAGTGGAACCTTCTTTAGGACTTGATTTTGATAAATTTAGTTTGATAATTCATGTTATTGATGAATTGAGGTAGAATAACCTTGTTATTTTTGTTTTTCTTTTCTCTTTTCGGGTTGTCACCGCTACCGCTAGGCACCACCGTACGCGGTAGCTGTTGCTTCTTGTTTTCTTTTCATTTTTGCTTTTACTTGATTAGGTAACCTCCTCTTACCAGTTACCTTTTAAATTTACTAATTTTAGTTCAAATTATGTTACGGATTTTAGGATAGAAGCCTTTATTATGTGGTTGAATTGGGCTATTGATTGACTTAATTAATTTAGTACTTGATTGTGTTGTTGTTTGATTTGATGTTGACTTAGTACCCGTTCAAGAATTACTCATTAGGAGTAATTCTTGAATAGTCCCCATTTTGGGACTGTCTTTGTATGTTTCAAGTCATTTAGGTAGTAAACACGTACTTGTGATTTATTAATGAGGAATGAGTTTGGTGGCGATCCCTTTAATGTTCTCCGAATACATGTATATGTGGAGTAATTAGTTATTCTACATAGATGTGTATTTGGAGAACTGAAGGGAATTGCTGCCGAATTTTTTCCTCATTAATAAATTACAAGTGTGTTTGCTAGTGACTTGAAACGTACATTGACAGGTTTAGGTTGGAGTGATAAGGACCCCATTCGAAGATGGATTACTTATTGACAATATTTATATATTGTTTTCATATGTTTATTGTATAATGTGGAGTATAATGTTTAAATTTTGTATGTAATATTATTGTTATTTTTTTAAAATGTTTAAATTATTTTGGGGTCTTCTTTAGATTAAAATGAAGAGATTGGAACGTTCATGGATGTATGAAAGAAGATTAGACCATTCCAATAAGAAAAGACGTCCTACCGCTAGATTTATAAAGGGTGTTAGCGAGTTTATTGAATTTGCTAAACAACAAGATGAATATGACTTGGTAGACAAAAAACTTAGGTGCCCTTGTGCCAAATGCAAAAACCTGAAATACCAGCTTGACATTGTAGTAGAAGAACATCTCATTATAAACGGGTTTAAGCCAAATTATTACAATTGGATTTCACATGGAGAAGCATATTCTCCAATTCATGAACAAACTCACACCCAACAAATACAAAATGATGAGAACCCATATAGAGAGATGGTTGTTGATGCTATGGATTCCACTATTTTTAATAGTGATGACCATACAACTATTTCTGAAGAACAACCGCCACACCCACAAGCAAAAGCCTTTCTTGACATGTTAAAAGCCTCAGAAAAACCCTTGTATGAAGGAAGCAGAATGACATTGTTACAAGCCGCTTCTAGGCTAATTACCTTGAAATGTGAGTTTAATATGCCATTTGTTGTTGTTGATGGCATTGCCTCGTTCCTTGAGGAATCTTTTCCCGATGATAATATCATGACCCGAAGTTTCTATACTACCAAAAAAGTAGTTAAAGGTCTTGATTACATCGCATGAAAAGATTGATGCATGTCCTGAAGTATGTATGCTATTTTGGAAAGATGATGCTTTGCTTGACAAATGTAAAGATTGTGGGGCGGATAGATATGAGACAAGTGAAGGAGATACAGTTTTGGTGTTGAAAAAAGGCAACGGTAGTAAGAGGGCCAAAAAGAGTAAGAAACCAATAGCATGTAACCAATTGTTTTACTTTCCTCTCGCACCAAGACTTCAAAGAATCTATGCCACCAAAAATATTGCCGAACAAATGAGATGGCACAAAGAAAACCCACGTGCTCCGGGGATGATGAGTCATCCTAGTGATGGGGAAGAATGGAAACGATTTGATCAGATGTATCCTGATTTTGCCAAGGAACCCCGCAATGTACGACTTGGCTTGTGTGCGGATGGATTTGATCCATTCGGTAATTTTGGGAGGAAGTATTCTTGTTGGCCCGTTATGGTCACACCATACAATTTACCACCTTGGTTATGTATGAAAAGACCATTTATCTTCTTGTCACTTATTGTTCCCGGACCAAAAAGCCCGAAACGTAATTTGGATGTTTATTTACAACCATTGGTGGAGGAGTTGAAATATTTGTGGGAAGTTGGGGTGGAAACTTATGATGTGTCTAAAAAACAAAATTTTCAACTTAAAGCTTCCCTTTTGTGGACAATAAATGATTTTCCCGCCTATGGTATGCTATCTGGGTGGTCTACACAAGGACAAAAAGCATGTCCTTGTTGCATGGAGGAAAGTAAAGCATTTTGGCTTCCCAATAGCAAGAAAATAAGCTGGTTTGATTGTCATAGATGCTTCTTACGAGAGGGAAATCCACATAGGAAGAACAAAAAAGCTTTCACAAAAGGTAAAGAGGTGCTTGATGCCCCTCCGAAACGAGTGCCTGGGGATGAGATATGGAAGACGGTATGTGATTTACCATCCCTTATTGATGGTACCGAGGAAGAATTTAAAGAATTGAAAAAGCAGCAAAAAGGTTGGTTTAAAAGAAGTATTCTTTGGGACCTTCCTTATTGGAAGACAATGTTGATAAGACATAATTTGGATGTAATGCACATAGAAAAGAATTTCTTTGAGCAACTAATTGACATGATCATGGATGTAGAAGGTGAAAAATGTGATAGCATTGCTTCTAGAAAAGATTTGCAGAAATTTTGTCATCGTCCCAAATTTTGTCATCGTCCCAAATTACACAGACGCCGTGAACGAGCCTACTCATTACGCGGGTTCACGGTCGTTCTGGGATAAAGTATTGGGTGTAAGTTTGTCTATTATTTCACACTTTTTTTTGTTTTCAATGCAACATGTTTATTTTATGTTAGATTTTTTGTTGATTTTCTAACATGTATGTTTTTTTTTCATTCAGAAAGGAAAGAAGAAGTCAAAGCCGATTGCGACGGTACCGGAACTGTTTCTGGACACGCATTCCAGGGTTGACCACAAAGGGGTTAGAACTTGGACTAAGCCAAAAGACAAGCAATTATATGTAAGTTTTCCCTAACACTTTATTTTTGTTAATTTATTCTCTTTTAAAATGTCGTATATAAGGTGGTTACCATATTAACTTACAACCATTTGTTTAATATTGTAGGAAGCATTTGAAAAAGAAAAAGCCGCCAATCCAGAAACACCGGATAATGACATATGGTATAAGTTGGTGGATGGCTTCAAGAAAGGGAACGTGTATGGTACCGGAAGTTCAACACCGACTTTCTATGAGAAAACGCGTAGGAGATCGACTTCAACAATTCCCAGCAACACGTATCAACCGGGAATTATTAGTCAACTCCAAGGTCAAATAAGAGAGCGTGATGAACGTGATGCCAAACGTGATGAAGAACTTGCCAAACGTGATGAAGAATTCCGCCAAATGAAGGAAAGAATGGAAATGTTTGAAAATTGGTGGCAAGGTTGTAACCCCGGACCTAGACCCAACTACGATCCAAATGATCCGCATGGTCCACATGGGGGGAGTGGAGCCGGTGTTGGCTTCCAAGTAAGATGATTTTAGCATGTAAGCTTGTAAAACTTGAACTTTAGACTTGAACATTAGAATAACTTAGCTTGTAAAACTTTCATTTTCATTATATGAAATGAAGTTTGATAAAATGGGAGGTGTTGGGTTGAAATGTATGGTGTTGTGTGTGTTGAAATTTGGGATGTATGGTGTTGTGGAACATCGGTTTGTATGCAGGTTGTAAATATTTGGCTAGCAATGAAAACAAAAAAAACCACCAAAATATACAGTGGCTTTGGCGACTGAATTGGGATTTGGCGACTGAAATTCAGTCGCCAATTTGGCGACTGATTTATGGTAGTCGCCAAAATGGCGACTGAATTTCAGTCGCCAAATCCTAATTCAGTCGCCAAATTTCCTCAGCCAAACTGGCTACGTCACCCAAATTTGGTGACTAAATTTAGAATTGGCGACTGAAATTCAGTCGCCAATTTGGCGACTACTGTAAATCAGTCGCCAATTTGGCGACTACCGTATCAGTCGCCAAATTAGTCGTTTGGCGACTGATTTTTCAGTCGCCAAATTTGGCGACCGACTTTAGTCGCCAAAGCTAGAAAAGGCGACTAAGGTCCGCGACTGACGTTTGGCGACTGATTTCAGTCGCCAAATTGATTTTGGCGACTGATTTCAGTCGCCAAAATCAGTCGCCTGTTTTAATTCTTTTTGTAGTGCCATCTCAATTAATGTCCTATTTCTTCTTTCTGCTACACCATTCTGGTCTGGAGAACCAGGCATAGTGTATTGGGCAACAATCCCATGCTCTTGAAGAAATTTAGCAAATGGACCAGGTGCTTGTCCGTTCTCAGTGTATCTACCATAGTATTCACCACCTCTATCAGATCTCACAATCTTAATGCGCTTACCGCATAGGTTCTCTACTTCAACCTTAAACAATTTAAAGGCATCAAAAGCTTCATCCTTAGAACGAAGTAAGTAAAGATACATATAACGTGAGTAATCATCAATAAAGGTGATAAAATATTTCGGATCATTAGCGTTCATGTCCGGACAACAAATATCCGTATGTATGATTTCTAACAGGCTAGAATTTCTCTTTGCACCTTTCTTAGACATGTTAGTTTGCTTACCCTTAATGCAACTAACACAAGTATCAAAATCAGTAAAGTCTAAAGTATCAAGTACTCCATCTTTTACTAATCTTTTTACCCTCTCAATGGAGATATGTCCCAATCTCCGGTGCCACAATATAGAGGAATTCTCATTCATAATACAACGTTTTAAACCAGCATTGACATGCATAGAATTATGAGTAATATTATTTTGCAGTTCAAGACGATATAAATTATCAGACAAAATACCATAACCAATAATTTCTGAATTTCTGAGAATACTGAATCCAGAGTCTGAAAAATTAAAGGTAAAACCCAAAGGTACAAGTCTTGATACTGAAATCAAATTCCTAGAGAAATTTGGAACATAAAATGTCTTTTCCAAATGCAAAATAAAACCACTACTTAATATTAAGCTGCATGTCCCAATGGCCTCCACATGTGAACTAATCCGGTTTCCTAAATAGATTGAAAGTTCACTGCCCACTGGTTTCCTTAGGTTTGTCATACCCAACAAGGTATTCGAAACATGGATTATAGTTCCAGAATCAATCCACCATGTATTATGATTAACATTAACCATATTAGATTCATAACAAACAAACGCATGAAAATTACCTTTCTTCTTTAGCCAAGCCTTAAACTTAATGCAGTCTATCTTCATGTGTCCCTTCTTTTTACAGAAGAAACACGTAGACTCCTTCTTAATGGCTGGCTCAGCTGAAATCTTTCCCTTTCCCTTATCTTTAGTGTGACCCTTTTGCCTCTTTGAAGAAGAAGCAACGGTGAGGTTCACATTTTCACCTTCCTCCATTAACAATCTGCCCTCCTCTTGAACACACATGGCCATAAGTTCATTAATTGACCATTTATCCTTATGTGTGTTGTAAGAGATCTTAAAAGGAGCATATTTTGGAGGAAGAGTCCATAAAATGAAGTGCACAAGGAAAGAGTCAGACATGGTAACTTCCAAAATCTTAAGTTGGGCTGCAATATCCCTCATGCGCATGATATAATGACGCACACCTTTAGTCTCGGTGAGCCTCAAAGATGAAAACAGCAATATTAAGGTACTAGCAAGAGCTTTATTAGAAGTTGCAAACTGCTCATCGATGGCCTTAATTAGATCTTTAACTTTAGTATGCTGATCGACAGAACCACAGATACTAACACACATTCTTGTCTTTATGAACATAATAGAGAGACGATTAGATTTCTCCCACTTTTCATAAAGATCAATTGCTTCTTTAGTGCTTTCTTTAGTTACTTTAGGTGGTTCTTCTTTCCGAATAGCATAATCAATATCTAACCATCCCAACTGCAGTTCCAGACCTTATAGTTATCACCATTCAATTCAGGAATGTCAAATTTGACATCAGTAGAACTCCCAGGTAAAATTACTGCAAATTTAATAAATAACATGCTTATTACCGTAGTTGAGACTTTAAACTTAATCATGCTTTATCAATGTAAATCATGCTCAAATATGAATCTAGAGACATAAAACTTGCCTGTGGGCTGAAGTTCTACTCAATTAGATACATATAAATTTAACTTTATGACAATACTATCAAATCATATACATCTCTTAAGTCCTGTGGGTAGATTAAGAAACAAGATTCAATATATCATCCTAATTAGTCATACAAATACATACAACAAGATTCCTGTGGGTAAGTCTCATTACATTACATACGACTAATCACAAATAATGTCTAGTTTCCACATGTGATTACAAAAGAAAATTTTAATTAATTAGAGATGCTGTGGCTAAACTCTAACTAATAAAATTTTAATCACTTGACATTAAACCTGTAACCTTTAATCTATATACTCAATATTATGTATATAGAAAAAAACATATGACCAAAAACAAAATTTATCTGGTCTCCGTTAAAGATTGTTGTCGAAAACGGAATAACTAATGCACACAAACAGAAAAGGAAACCAAATCCCACAATAGACAAAATATGCAGGACACAAGTGCAAAAAAGCATCCCCAAATTTTTCCTCAAACCAAAAGGCATTACTTAATTAATTTTTCATTTTAAGGGCTGTGATATGATGTAATGACATAAAGCATAACCTTTCAATGAAAAATACTACTATATTTTATTAAGGAGCCTAACTAATAGCCATGAAAAGCTGAGATAGAGAAAAAATTCATAGGTTACGGTCCTTCAGTTAATGCCAAGATTTATACAAAGACGCTTGTATATGACGAGTCAAACGAACGACAACACAACATAAATTTCCAGTTACATATCAACCAACGAATCAGATTCAGTAAGTCCAAAATAAATTCCAATTCGCAGTATACAAATTCATGGCGGAAATTTAATTTTTTATATTCAAGCAAGACAGAGGCGATTACTCGCTCTGATACCAACTGTAAGTTTTATAATCTAAAGTAACATGTTCTAGTCTCATAATGAACATGTATAAACTGAATGCGGAAGCGATAAAAGAGATCGATTACTTACCTCCAGCCATTGCTTGAAATAATTGATCCGTCTTAATAAATAACCCTATTTCTTTTTCCCCAAATGTGACTTGGTTTCCAAACCCTCAGCCTCACAATTTAGATGGTGTATTTTCTTAATGAGGTAGGATTGGTGAACCTTAATCAGAATAAATATGTTCCCCTTATATAGACTCTTGCCATCAAAGAGTCAACTGAACAGTCTCCTAAATTGTGAATGGTAAGTTATGGGAGATAATAGTGGAAACAGAATCCTAGGTAAATTCCACCATACAATGGACCAACTTAATTTCCATAAAATAACTTAATTAAATATTAATAAAATACTTATTTATTTAATGGAATATCTTACATTGTTCTCTTCTGACGACAGTGACGATTCGGAGTCCAACAGTGACGACAGTGATGGTTCAGAGTTCAGCAGTGACGGTGATGGTGCAGAGTCCAGCAGGGACGGTGACGGTTCGGAGTCCAGCAGCGGCGGTTCTTAGGCGGACTTCGGTTCTTGGGCAGACTTTGACGCAGGTGACGATGTTTCTTACTTACATTCTCCGCCTTCTCCATGGGGCCTACAACCGCGAGCATCCTTTCTAGTCTTCATCGTGGTGATTAATTACTTACCGTTATGATGCAAGTGTGGTGAATATATTACATATAATAGTAGAATTGTCCACATCGAAAGATTAACATAAGATTGGGTGATTCTATAATTATAAATATGGGAGATCATTGGAACTTAGGTATCAACCTAAAATATTCTGAGTCTCTTAATTATTGTCATAGAGAGCTTTTAAGAGTTTGTATTATTCTCTCAACAAGATGATATTATTTTCTATATTATATTCAAGTGACGATGTTCATAATTTTTATTTATAAAAAAACTTAGAAATTTTATTTGGCAAAAATGTATCGTAAAAAAAATTATAAAAACTATATAATTAGATTCGTGGTAAAAAAATGCTATCATTAGAGTATAGTTTTTATATCATTTGCACATATTTTAATTATAATAAAAAAACGAATTATTTTTTATATTATATTCAAGTGACGATGTTCATAATATTTATTTATAAAAAAACTTATAAATTTTATTTGGCAAAAATGTAACATAAAAAAAATTATGAAAATTATATAATTAGAATCGTGATAAAAAAAAATGTTATCATTAGAGTATAATTTTTATATCATTTGCACATATTTTAATTATAATAAAAAAAATGTACGGATATTAATAGATAGTATAGTATTTGTTCATTATCAAATCGGGTTTGATGTCGAATTAGGTGCGAAAATTATGGTGTACTTCTGAGTATATTATTTTTCCCACGTTGAAAAATAATGTAGGTGTGATGAATATGTTACGAATAAATAGTTGAATTGTCTCACATCAAAAGATTGTCATAAGGTGAATCATTCCACGTCAAGATATTATCGTAAGGTGGTTGATCTTACGATTATAAATAAGAGTGATCATTGGAACTTAGGTATCAACACAAAAAATTTGGAGCCCTCTCAAGTATTGTCATATAATACAAACAATAACTTACAAATATTTAGCACGTTAATATTTATAAAGACGATTATATATTAGTGAAATTATAATATGTTTATTTAAAAAAAAACTATATAAATAATATAATTAGATTCGTGGTAAAGAAAAATGCTATCATTAGTGTATAAATTTCATATAATTTGCACATATTAAAAGTTGTGTACTTCTTATATTATGTTATGTCTCACATTTGAAAAATAATTTAGGTGGGGTGAATATACTACGTATAAATAATAGAATTGTCCTACACCGAATGATTAGCATAATATGGGGTGATTCTATGATTATAAATATGAGGCATCATTGGAACTTAGGTATCAATCCAAAATCTTCTGAGTCTCTTCAGTATATCTTCTGAGTCTCTTCATTGGAACTTTTATTTATATTTGGCAAAAAAGTATCGTAAAAAAAAGTTATGAAAATTATATAATTATATTCGTGGTAAAAAAATGTTATCATTAGAGTGTAGATTTTATATCATTTATACATATTTTAATAATGGTAAAAAAAATAGAAAAAAATTACGAATATTAATAGATAGCATAGTATATGCTCATTATTAATCGGGTCTGATGTCAAATTAGGTGGGAAAAATATGTTGTACTTTTAAGTATATTATTTGTCCCACAATGAAAATAATTCAGGCGTGATGAATATACTACGTATAAATAGTTGAATTGTCCCACATCAAAATATTATCATAGGTGGGGTGATAAAATGATTATAAATAAGAGTATTATTGAACTTAGAAATCAATCTTTTGAGTCGCTCAAAAATTTTCTTAGAAACCTCTAACAGCAAGCGTCAGTTACAACAATAACATACAAATATTAAGCCTTACAACTTTTTTTCCGTTAACAAAGTGTTTTATCTTTTATTTTATTTGAAAAAGATATTTTAATCATATGTAAATAAATAATTAGATATAGGATTAACATTATACCTAAGTTAAGTACCATGTTGCAATGCACGAGTGTCGAACTAGTATAAGAACTAGTTTAGACCTCGTGCAATAAATGCACGATTTATATAATTTTTTTTATATAAATAAATTACTTATAAAATAGTAATATTTATTAATTAACTGTCCATATTCCTCGTTATCATATTTTACTTTATTGATATTTAATCAAGCGAATTGGATAATGTGTTGTTGTAACACCCGCCATTTTTCTAATTTAATTTGTAACCGTATATTATTTTCGATTACGATCTCACTTGTTTGACTCGGAATTTATTCCCAAGTAATTCATTTTTTTCTCCCTTTAAATTCTTGAATTATTTTGTATCACGGATATTCTTTGGTTCTCGAGATTTATTGTTAATTGTATTTATTTCAGCTTCGTTTTATTTGTTCATTTAGTTCGTACTATAATTCTATTCCGAGTTAATTCATTGGATTTTTGAATTTACTACTTTTCAACTCCTTTATTCTTATTAATTTCTAATTTCAAATATTTTATCTTTATTAATGAGATTTAATTTTACTCCTTAATCTACGGTTTTGATTTAATATTTTAATTAATTCCGTTTTAAGTCGATTTTCAGTCAAATTTCTTCTTGGACCGACCTTTTATTTACATGACATTTTATTATAAACATTGTTGAAACCGGCGTTTGCTCCAATTAATATTTGGACCATGTATTTTTTTTTTAAAACAAGTTATTTATTAAACTTGATTTATTCTTATTTTCTTTAACATTTATTTTTAATCCTTTTTACCATTAAAATGGAAAGATATTTTGGGTCTTAAACCCTTGCCCAAAACCGATGCACTAGCTAGTCAAAGAGATATTACTTTATATTATCTTTTCTCTTTCATTTCCTTATAAACTCTAATTGTTATTATCTCATCATTTATAAGATGATAAGAGAAAATAAGCCCTAATAACCTACTCATTGTAACGTGAGAATACTCTTCCACACCAACATTTGTTCATCATTTTTCTTGCTCCAAATCTATCAATCTTAGCCTAATTCTAAGGGCTATCAAGAGGACTCTGACGCATATGAGTATTTTGTTGATTCGGATCTGGACAATTAAGTTAACTACGACGTTACTCGGTCTTGCATTGATTAATTGTTGTAGTTGTATGTATTATTGCATTTTTGTGGTTTATAAAGATTTATTCATTAATATGATTTTCGAACCATAAGATTTCTGATCCCTTGATGTTTATAAATTATTTTGACTATATATAAATTTTATTTTGTCAATAGGAATTTATTTGGTTGATTTGCAAGTTTTATGATTAAACCGATTAATATGATATAAGGACGGTATAAATTCGTTTTTATGATTTCCAGGAGGTGTAAATTATTTTTCTGGGTTTTTATGATTAATATGAATTTTCGTGGTAATGTTTTTGGAGTTTTAATATTTATTTCGTAATTTAAAGTATTGATGCAGTTTCTGCGATTAAGCGATTCTGTTCGGTTTTAATTATGTTAAAAATACTAAATCAAATTATTAATTCACGAAATTTTAATATGTGGTAGAGGCATGGAATATTAGGTTGTGTGTAAAATTTTAGGTCTTGAATCATTATTTTCGATTTATGGTGTATTTTACAAATTTGATGAAAACCATTGTTAAATCTGTCAAATATGTTCGTCTGTTTGTACAAATAATCAAATTTGCAAAAGTGTAAAGAATAAACTCCTGTTATTTTCAAGTGTAGAATCTGCATAAAAACTTTCATAAGATTTAGACTTACAGTTTGGTCAGAATAAATTATTTGTGAACAGCTCGCATGTAAAACGCGTTTATGACTTTTCTCAAAGATTCATTTTTAAAATATATTTTCCTTTTGATATAGTGTCTAATCGTTTTCTCAAAGAAGCTTTATAATGTCTAATTATGTTTAAAATTTTGTCTTGCCTCAAAATATTTTCTCAAAGTGGATTTTTGAACTGAAACATTATGGGTGACGTTTTCTGACAGTTTTTAGAAATTAATTTTTAGACCCATGTTACTTACGTCCTTTGAAGTTGGTTATAAAATGAAAGTTGTAGCCAAGAGTTACAGAAAATCATGAAAATTGGTCTTGCGTCATTTCAATTTTTCTGTAATTAATTATTAATTTTACAATACTTTTGTTTAGTTTTATAAACTAATATAGAACTCCGTCTCATTAAAGCCTAAGTAATAAGTCTTTACTAAAGTACCTTAAGTCAAAGGATGGTATTTAAAGTTTAATTTCAGTAACTTAATTTATTTAAAGTCCTTAAATAAATTTTATACTTTTGGATTTAAGATTAAGTTTTCTAATTCGAAAAGAAATAAAAGTGTAGTTCACTTACGAACCTTTGAAAGAATATACTATCTTTGAGATATTTTTAAGTTTGGAATAATTACAGGAAGGGCAAAGAATAATGAACTAAGGCATAAGGGTTCTTATACAGCTATATGATTGGGTACCCTTGTGGGAGGTACAGATTGTCGTTGAGTCATGTACATGTACTTAGACTGGGACTACGCACTACGTGGTAAGACGAGTCCTGTTATATTGTTGTCTAGTGAGTGGACCTGGAGTTGTTCACCTTTGCGTGACACAGGGTTCTCGAAACTAGTGTAAGATGATGCGGTGTCAAGGAGTATAGCTTAAGTGAATATCTAGTCTGAACTAAATTATTTTCATTCTGTCTTTTGAATATTTTGCTTTTAAGCATGCAGCACGTTGGTTTTAACGTGATTTGGTAATCATATTTTGTTACTTATGTTTTATAACATTTCAATTTACTTTGATATATTATTTACATCTGTAACATTTATATCATGTGATATGGCTGGGAGAACGTCGAATTACTCCCCACTGATTGTGGCTGTTATGTTTATAACATGAGAGGTGTTAACTTTGCTGGGGATTTCTGTGTGAGCTAGCAAGTAGTTTGCAGATCATACTCTGTTTTCTGCTTTCTTTTATGGTTTTAGTTTGAACACTTTGAGGAATTTTATTTTCGCCCTTTTTATAAAGTGGCAATGGTTTAGACTTGACCATTTGTTTTTATTTTATCCTTGAGAATTTTATACATTCTCAATTTATAACAGTTAGAACTTTTATCTTTGTGTATTTAATCCCATCCGACAGTGTTTCCGCCACTGTTTTGCACTAGATTTTATAGGGGATTACAGTTGGTATCAGAGCATCAGTGCTCCCGACGCTCACACATTGATCTTTAGGAAAATGCCTGATAAATTATTTGACTAAATAAATGATTTAGTGAGAGATGGGTAGAAACCACAAGGACTTGGATGTTAGTTTATGTGTTCATGCAAAATCAATGACTAGCATTGAATCTATGTTTTATTTCTCCGACGAAGGAGATGAAAGAAGGTGGACGTGAACGTTGTGTTTTCCCGGATCAGAACGCGATCATTATGGTGATATTAAACTCGCTCAACAACCTAGCTAACCGCTTGGAGAACTTGATGCCATAAGGAAGAGACAATGGTGGTTCCAGCCCAGATTCAGTTCTGATCAAGCTACATACCAGTTGGCCGAGAGAAGACTCAAGTTCCATAATGGTGCAGTACAACCGGAGTAATTACACTGTGGATCCGTCAGATGATGAAGCGACCCAAGACAAGGTGATGGAGTGATCCAACGAGCCATATTGCGTACTCTGGAGGCCTGGAGATTCCTTCTCTGGTCTGAGACGTTATTAGTGTGCGATCATCGTTCTTATTCCTTCACTCTTTTCAGGTAAACCACCTGCTTCGCCATAGGATGGAACATAGGTGGAAGATCAAATGTACTCAAGCCTTTCCTTTGATGATCTTTTACCTAGAACTGTCTAGGTAGGACCTGTAGGGCCTATCAAAACAACACTAGAGAAAAAGATGAGAACCGCCTCAAGGAATTAATCCCTTGAGGCTAAAGACAAACAAAAATAAACAAGTAAATAAAATAGTTGCCTCCCCGGCAACGGCGCCAAAATTTGATACCGTCGTTTAGTATCAAAAAAAATACCTAAAACTACTAACAGAAGCTAGCGGAAGTAGGGTCGATCTCCTAGGGAGGCGGTCACTATCTACTCGTTAATTCAGTCTGTCTACGGTCACAATTTGGGGGTTTGAGTAATTTAACTAAACTAATAAAAATAAGGGTCGAGAGAAGATAAAGAGAAGTATGCTAGGAATTCGGTTCACCATGGCAATTAATTAACTAAGTCATAAATAGCTCAGGCGATCTAATGTGAGAAGGGTAAGGGAAAGGTCCTTCCGGTCCGCTATCCACCCTAGAATACAACTAAATTAACTTCCGTCCTCATTAGGGTAGTCTACTGGTCATAACATGTATGTTCAATCCAATCTTTCGATCCAGGATCGAATTTAACCAAATTAAAGGGGTTTAGAAGCGTGCACTCAACTACACTTATTACAGTTATATTGCAATAAAAACAGTTCTCACAATCAATCGTCTAACCTATTTACAACATCGTCAATTTAGTACCATGGCTCCCCTAATCCTAACATAAGGGAATTTAGCTATGCATAATAATGAACGAAACAATAATGAGAGATAGGGCAAGAACAAACATAATAAAAGATATAAGCAAAAGAGAAGAAAAATTAAATAAAGAGAGAGTAAAGAAAGATTACATAAACGGGATCCGGAAAATAGAGGAACAAAGAACATGATTAGATTTTAAAGGAAGAAGCAGAAGAAGAGATAAGAGAAGAGAGAGGAAGGGAGAGATTAAACCTAATGACATCTTTTCTATTTATAGGAAAGACAATTATTAAACCTAATAAGACACAAACTTAAGCTAAAAAGCTCGCGTCCAACAACTAAATACTCGATCGAGGACTTTTATATCACTCGATCGAACAAAACCAAGCTAAAACCTCTCGATCGAGGACTTTAGGAACTCGATCGAACACTATCAAAAATAAGCCATTCGATCGAAGACAATAACTACTCGATCGAACAAGATAGTACTCGCTCGAGTACTTTCCAGCGCACAATTCTTACTTCGCGCACTGAACTTCAAACGGCTTCCATTTATTCGTTACTTGGACAAACAAAGCGTTTCCAGTGGCGTTGGAAAGCTAAGAGGACAAGCTTTCATATCCAATTGGAATAACCTAAAAATCAGTTCTAGAACTCGAGATATGACTATTCAAAGTAGGCATTAGTGATATGAAGCTCTTCCTTTGCTCGCCTAGCTATCTTACTTCTTTGCGCATCACAATTAGTAGTTTCCAAGCTCCGACTCAACTCATCTCCTAAATGCATGCATAGGGACATGTTTTAGGCTTGATTATGCTCCTTTCCGGTTCATACCTGCAAATAATACAAGACAAACCAAAGTAGACTATTCGGGGACATTTGTAGCTAAACACTACTAAATATGCATTGGAATCCGTGCAAATGAAGTACAAAATACCTATATAAAATGCACGCATCACTACCTTAACCTTGCCTTTAAGTTTGAAAACTTTTACCTTTAATCTTTTTCCTCGAATATTTCTGTTTTATACAAGGTTTGACTCCTATAAAGTTTTGATTATCTTGGAAATTTCTGATTTTAAAGTGTTAAACTTCCATTTTCGTTTTACTCTTAGTTGGTATCTAAATTTTGTCTTGTCTTGAAATATTTTTAAAACTCGTTTGAAAATATTTCGGAATTGTTTTGAATAATGTTGTTTGCATGCTTCTAAAACTTTCAAAAGTTACGTTGTATTTACAAATTTGATTTGTCCAAATGTTTTAAATAAAATTTGCACATTTACTTTTGGACTTCGACATTGGTTGAATACTAGGACTTGTCATTAAAGACGTCTAATGACCGATTCGGTATTCACAAATGTATGGTTTTGAAATGATTTTTCAATCATTGACTTGCTTTTATCTTCGACGATGGAATTCTTGTTCGCCGACGGACATTCTTTCGGTCCATGAGATAAGACAAGAAGTTTCTAATACTGCGATTATAAAAGCTGGTTTAAAAAAAAATGTTTTGAGATATTTTAAAAGAAAGTCTTTGAAATTTTAAGTAATGTTTTTTTTTTTTTCAGTTTCGAGGACAAAACTTTTTTTTAGTGGGGGAGGTTGTAACACCCGCCATTTTTCTAATTTAATTTGTAACCGTATTTTATTTTCGATTACGATTTCACTTGTTTGACTCGGAATTTATTCCCAAGTAATTCTTTTTTTTTTCTCCCTTTAAATTCTTGAATTATTTTGTATCACGGATATTCTTTGGTTCTCGAGATTTATTGTTAATTGTATTTATTTCAGCTTCGTTTTATTTTTTCATTTAATTCGTACTACCTCCGTTTTTTAATATATGACGTTTTCCATTTACGAGGTAAACCTTTAACTTTAATATTTAGAGAAATATATTTGTTCAAAAATTATAAAAATATTACCATTAAATTCTTTACGAAAAGCTATTTTATATGAGTATACATATCATATTATTTAGTCTAATATTTTAAGAGATATTGAAGAGAGAAGTGATTGTCTCGAAATGTGAGAAAGTTATATATAAAAAAACAGAGGGAGTATTATAATTCTATTCCGAGTTAATTCATTGGATTTTGGAATTTACTACTTTTGAACTCCTTTATTCTTATTAATTTCTAATCTCATATATTTTATCTTTATTAATGAGATTCAATTTTAATTACTCCTTAATCTACGGTTTTGATTTAATATTTTAATTAATTCCGTTTTAAGTCGATTTTCAGTCTAATTTCTTCTTGGACCGACTTTTTATTTACATGACATATTATTATAAACATTGTTGAAATCGACGTTTGCTCCAATTAATATTTGGACCGTGTATTTTTTTTTAAAAGCAATTTATTTATTAATTACTTGATTTATTCTTATTTTATTTAAAATTAAATAAATATCATTATCTTATTTTTAGTCCTTTTTACCATTAAAATGGAAAGATATTTTGGGTCTTAAACCCTTGCCCAAAACCGGTGCACTAGTTAGTCAAAGAGATATTACTTTCTATTATCTTTTCTCTTTCATTTCCTTATAAACTCTAATTGTTATTATCTCATCATTTATAAGATGATAAGAAAAAATAAACCCTAATAATCTACTCATTGTAACGTGAGAATACTCTTCCATCACCAACATTTGTTCATCATTTTTCTTGCTCCAAATCTATCAATCTTAGCCTAATTCTAAGGGCTATCAAGAGGACTCTAGCGCAGATGAGTATTTTGTTGATTCGGATCTGGACAATTAAGATAAATACGACGTTACTCGGTATTGCATTGATTAATTGTTGTAGTTGTATGTATTATTGCATTTTTGTGGTTTTATAAAGATTTATTCATTAATATGATTTTCGAACCATATGATTTCTGATCCCTTGATGTTTATAAATTATTTTGACTATGTATAAATTTTATTTTGTCAATAGGAATTTATTTGGTTGATTTGCAAGTTTTATGATTAAACCGATTAATATGATATAAGGATGGTATAAATTCGTTTTTACGATTTCCAGGAGGTGTAAATTATTTTTCTGGGTTAAATGATATATTTTAAGATACCATAAATTTTCGTGGTAATTCTTTTGGAGTTTTAGTATTTATTTTTTAATTTAAAGTACTGGTGCAGTTTCTGCGATTATAGCGATTAATTATGTTAAAAATACTAAATCAAATTATTAATTCACGAAATTTTAATATGTGGCAGAGACATGGAGTATTAGGTTGTGTGTAAAATTTTAGCTCTTGAATCATTATTTTCAATTTATGGTGTATTTTACAAGTTTGATGAAAACTGTTGTTAAATCTGTCAAATATGTCCGTCTGTTTGTAAAACTCATAACACTTGTTTTTATTTCGAATTTGCAAAAGTGTAAAGAATAGACTCCTGTTATTTTTAAATTAGAGTCTGCCTAAAAACATTCATAAGATTTAGATTTACGGTTTGGTCAGAATAAATTACTTGTGAACAGCTCGCCTGTAAAACGTGTTTATGACTTTTCTCAAAGATTCATTTTTAAAATATATTTTCCTTTTGATGCAGTGGCTAATCTTTTTCTCAAAGAAGATTTATAATGTCTAATTATGTTTAAAATTTTGTCTTGCCTCAAAATATTTTCTAAAAGTGGATTTATGAACTGAAATATTATGGGTGACGTTTTGTGACAGTTTTTAGAAATGAATTTTTAGACCCCTGTTAATTTCGTCCTTTGAATTTGGTTTTTAAATGAAAGTTCTAGCCAAGAGCTACAAGGAACCATGAAGTTTAGCCTTGCGTCGTTTCGATTTTTCTGTAATTAATTATGAATTTTACAATACTTTTGTTCAGTTTTATAAACTAATATAGAACTCCGTCTCATTAAAGCCTAAGTAATAAGTCTTTACTAAAGTACCTTAAGTCAAAGGATGGTCTTTAAAGTTTAATTTCAGTAACTTAATTTACTTAAATTCCTTAAATAAATTTTATACTTTTGGATTTAAGTTTAAGTTTTCTAATTCGAAAAGAAATAAAAGTGTAGTTCACTTACGAACCTTTGAAATAATATACTATCTTTGAGATATTTTTAAGTTTGTAATAATTAAAGGAAGGACAAAGAATAATGAACTAAGGCATACAGGTTCTTATACAACTATATGATTGGGTACCCTTGTGGGAGGTACAGATTGTCGTAGAGTCATGTACATGTACTTAGACTGGGACTACGCACTACGTGGTAAGACGAGTCCTGTTATATTGTTATCTAGTGAGTGGACATGGAGTTGGTCACCTTTGCGTGACACTGGGTTCCCGAATCTAGTGTAAGATGCTGCGGTGTCAAGGAGTATAGCTTAAGTGAATATCTAGCCTTAACTAAATTATTTCCATTCTGTCTTTTGAATATTTTGCTTTTAAGCATGCAGCACGTTGGTTTTAACGTAATTTGGTAATCATATTTTGTTACTTATGTTTTATAACATTTCAATTTACTTTGATATATTATTTGCATCTGTAACATTTATATCATGTGATATGGCTGGGAGAACGTTGAGTTACTCCATACTGATTGTGGCTGTTATGTTTATAACATGACAGGTGTTAGCTTTGCTGAGGATTTCTGTGTGAGCTAGCCAGTAGTTTTCATATCCTACTCTGTTTTCTGTTTTCTTTTATTGTTTTAGTTTGAACACTTTGAGGAATTTTACTTTCGCTCTTTTTATAAAGTGGCACATTTGTTTATCCTTGAGAACTTTATACATTCTCAATTTATAACAGTTAGAAATTTTATCTTTGTGTATTTAATCACATTCGACGGTGTTTCCATCACTATTTTGCACTAGATTTTATAAGGGATTATAGCTGAAATATATTTTAGCAAAATATTTTTTTACTCACAAAGTTAATGATTTCACTTTCTAAATTTTCTCAATTTTTTTGTCACGAAAATAATAATAGTGATTTACAGTTTTGTTTTATGTAGTATCAAGTCAGCCTCAAATAATAGTATTAGTAAAAGATTTAGCAATTTATAATTTTATATAAACTAGTTTTACACTGGTGCAATAATGCACGGGTTTGCTTATCACACTTGTAATATTTTTAATCAAAATAACACGAAATAATATTTTTAATGATATTGATCTATGATGGTCAATAATAAATAGAATGGTCTTACATAACATAGAATTTTTTTTTGTAAATTACATCAATTATTGAATTATATATTCATTTTTTATCATCAAAATGAAAATATTAACCCTTTGATTCCTTGTAGCCTTGAAAATCATTACATAAAAGTTATCATTGCTTGCGAATCGACCATGGAAACACAAAATCTCATTATAGACGGCAACTATCCGTCTATAACTAAAGACGGTCAAAGAACATCTGGCACATTACGCGTAAGACAAAAACAACTCGCATTGCGTGGTGGGGCCCAAAAAAAAATATCACCACTTTAAGAGTATTTGACCCGTCTCTTGCTATAGACGGATATATCCGTCTATAGCAAAACTTGCTGCCATGGAAAATAGACATACGTTAAGGATTGTCCCTTACTGTACTTATTGTCGTCACAAAACACACGACAACAGCAATACTCATACACGATGACGTGATTCCCAACCATATAATTCATTAAATTAAATGAGATTTTGTCTTTTAAGATCCAAATAAAGCATATTTACCTACTTCCTCCATTATTTTATAATCCGTATATTTCATTCTCAATTTTCGGGAGACCATTTTTTCAATATCTCTTAAAATATATGAGCTAATGCTATGAAATATATACTCTTATGAAAGCAAATTTTTTAACAAATCTAATAATATAATTTTCATAATTTTTTATAAAGAATGTTCTTTATAATCGACAGTCAAAGACTTGTCTCGTAAAACGAAAATGCCATATATACAATAATGGAGGGACTAATTGACTAAAATTAAAATTTATCTAAAAAATAAACAAATACAGCATTTACTGTTGTCAATTTACATGCTAACTGGATGAAAATCACATAAACAAATACAAATTACATTCATATTAAACACTCGATTTGTGAAGTTGTAATTGAAAATGGGGAACGCGGGGTTATGGCAGTGATGGCACTATGGCTGTTGGAAATTCAAATTCACCTGATTATTCTAATGTTAAATGAGTGACGTGACTTTCTATAAATGCAAGGAATGTTTCTCTTTTAATTTATAGAGAATTTTACTAAATTTTAATTAAGAGATTTGTTGAGTTTATGGATTCAAGTACCTAAGAGGGGGAGGGGGTGAATTAGGTACTATTTTAAAATTTTCAACTTCAACTTTATTGATTTAAAGTGAGTTGTAGGATGATAAGAGTCATGAGAATACTTCGAATAATATAGAGAGATTAAACGAGTATTAAAATGAATGTTTGCTAACGTATGAAAGCAACAATTGTTCTAATCAGTATTTTGTCTCGGTTTATGGAGATCTGATTATGGACCAAATGTGACGATATGAGAATCATTTTTGAAAGTTAAGCAAAGCAAAGCAAACGAGATAAAGAGCAGCGGAATAAAACAAAGAAAATCAAACACGAGATTTTTGAATTGGTTCGGCAAGAACTCAAGTGCCTACGTCCAATCTACTTTTTATTGATTAATTTTAGTGATCTACTCCGACTACTAAAAAACCCGTACAATAAAAAGACAACAACCTACTCCGGTTGTGACACAAGTTCAAGAACTACTCCGTTCTAGAACAAGCCAACTCGCAACCTACTCCGGTTGCCAAAGAGTTGAAGACTACTCCGTCCTAAACTCTACACACAAACTTAGAATGTTATAAGGATCAAGTTTCCACTAGCTTATTCTTTAAAAAGAATTGAGATGGACAACTTTTACAAGATCAACAATTCATAAGTGAGAGAGTCTAGTATATTAAAGTAACAGTAGCCAAGATTGTAACACTTGAAGACTTTTAAAAGCTTTGCAAAGTAAAGACTCGGTTTTTAAGCTTTGAAAAACAATTTGCAAACTTAGATTAAATCTCAGAAAAAGTCTTGGAGTTTTGAGAGGATGAGGCATGCCTTTTATAGAGAGGATGAGCAAGGGGGTTGTTAGGGTTTTGAGGGTCAAAGACCATCACATGTGATGAGTCTCAACAACTTCCCAAACTTGCACAAAAGAGGGTTCTTATTCAAAAGACAAAGGAGAGAAAGAGTGTTTGAAATTATCCAAAAGAGATCATACAATTTCAGAAAATAAAGAAGGGAAAACAAGTCACATGATGACAAGTTTTCACCAAAATAGCAAAAAGCAATCTGTATTTTATGAAAGACAAAAGGATCAAATTTGCACAAAGAGGAAACAATTTGAAATGATAATTATTCAAACCATTTTTTCTAGAAGGCCAAATCCTTGTAAAAATCTGAAAGTTATCTTTCAAAATGTAAGACACGTAAATGACTTTTGAAAGATAAGAAAGTGTTCAAGTGTTACGAATTGAGGCAACAGTCCAGGCTGCTGTTACTTGTGAAAGTAACAGTGGTCTCGACTGTTTCTATTACTTTAAAATACTTTACTTTCTAACTTGTACATTAGATGACGCCTAAGACTCAATACATTGGGTAATCAACAAATCAACACTTCTTAATCCAAGCTTGATTTGATCATAAATCCTGAAAAGGTAAACTAAGATAGCACACATTAAATGGGCATGTTATCATCAATCAAAGGAACCTAACAAATTCCCCCTTTGATGATGACAAGCCCTAAAACGAATGTAAGCAATGTGAACACCTTATTTCAAGATTTTAATCAAGCAAGATCATATGAGAGAAGGGACTATATTACCTTAAAGAACTTATATCAAACTTACCAAGGCGAGTTTACATTGCCCCAAAACAAGAGTAAAAGTTGTGAAGGTTAGGCCTAGTTATGAGTTAACCAATGTGCAAAGAGATTAAGAGCATGAGTTTACCTTTTCCCCCTCTTGACATCATCAAAAAAGCAGGGATGTCAAAAGCATTCAAGAGCAAACACACATAAGAAAACACAAAAAGACACACATAAACGTGACAAGATAACAAAGTCAACACAAACATACGGTTTAACCATAGTCTAACCATAGTTCACCACGGCTAAAAGAAGTTTAACATACACCACCAAGCAAAATAGTACGAGTGAAAGAAAACAGTTTTAACAGGGCGCAACAAGGTGGGACAAAAGCAAGGATAATATGGGAAGGGGAGTTTGTTTAAGGGGAGGAGGCTTGGTCACCATCCGAGCTATCACCCAAGGGGTCATCATCCAGTGGGTCGGCTATACCATCATCACCATGCTCCTTAGTTGAGACAAGTGTGGAAATAATATCCACTTCACCACGAATCACGTCCATAGTAGATGTAAGAGCCGAGAGAACCACGTCCTTTTGACTGGCATCATGCTTGACCCAAGCACTCAAACCAGCAATGGCTTGGAGAACTTCCCGTAAATTACCCGTTCCAACCTGACTAGACGACCCAGCCTCCGGTTCAGACTTAATCTTCACAGAAATTAGTTCATCATTATCCACTTTGATAAGCATCTTTCCCATTTGACCATCACTCATTATATCCCACATATCCAAGGACCCCATACTAGAGCTTACTAGCACTCCGTGTGCCTTGAGCACAGTTGACAACCACATTCCATAGGGGAGATGAAGCACACTAGAGGTGGGTTTACGGAGTTTGGTTGAGATGAGATTAAAACGCTTAAACATTAACCCAATCAAATTGACCTTTTTGTGAGTGGCAATATGATATATGAGGTATTGTTGGGCTATGGACAATTTTCCTCGGTCACCCGAAGGGTAAAGGGAACGACAAAGCATGTTAAAGATTAACCGGAGAGGAGGGGGTATGGAGGTATTGCTAACGGGACCACAAGTGACAGCTTTTGGACAAAAAACTTTGGCAACGGCTAGGGGTGAGGCATAAGGGAGGGCTACCCAAGTTTCAGCGGGGAGATTGTCATAACCTCCGGTTGGGACATTAAGAGCGGTAGTGAAATCAGATTGAGATAGTTTGAGCGGCTTACCGTTAACCTTAGCCGTGAGGAAATCACCCGATTTATCCACTCGGACCGTTGCAAAAAATTGAACCACTTCACTGACAAACACGGGTTCACGAAGTTCCAATAGATTTTCCCACCCTTGAGCCAAAATCATGTCTCTTACATTGTGAAAGGCAGGAGACTCAAACCAGGACTGTTTATAGACCCAAGGAGAGTGAATAGCTTTGGGGTTCATCAATTTTTCACAGTTTTTGTAGATGGAGGTAAGGAGATCCAAGTTTTCAAGTTGTTGCCAAACACTAGCCGTATCCCATTTGGAAATCAGGGATACAGAATCTGAAGGAGAGAGGTATACTAATTTTTTCTTTGAGGGTTTTGATTTTTTGGAAGGGGGTTCAAGAGACGGTTCAACAGGAGGATTAATTGTTGCGGTTTCAACTTCACTTTGTTCGATACTTTCAGAAATAGGAGGTAGGGACGATGAAGCAGCTGTTTCTTTCCTTTTGTTACCTTTCTTTGCCGGAATCGGAACGGAATCGACAGACTTAGTCGGATCCACACTTATCTCACACGGAGTTTCTTCATTTTCATCAATATCCACAGTGACGGTCTCGGTGGAGGAGCTTGAGACAGTGGTATTCTTTTTGCGACCACCTCGAGTTCGACGCCCAACCATGGTGGAGATTGGAACGTCGTCAGATGGGACCGTAGGTGGGGGAATAGTGACGAGAGGTGTTGGATGAGGGTTTACCGGTTCTGGGTTAAGGGTTGGTGATGGAGTTGTGGATGGGTTTTGATGTCGAGGGAAGGCATAGGAGTCTTTTTTAGATGGCATTGTTTGTGAGGTAGATGGTGGGTCTGATGATGTAGATGGGTTGGTCATTTTGACGGGTTTGATGGGAATGGAGGTGTTAAAGGAAGTTTTGCCCATGGTGGGTAAAAGAGGGGTTTAAAGGGTAGGTGAGATGGAGGGAGTTGAAGGTGAAATGTTTGTGGGTTGTAGGGATTTGGACGGGATTAAGGGAGATAGGTGGCCCAAACAATAAATGAGGTGAGTGGGGTAGTTGGCCGAAATAATTAATTTGATCACTCGAAATAAAACGCAAGGTAGCATAATATAAACGTAAATTTAGATATGAGGTTGAGTGATTATCGACTCACGAATAAGGTGTCAATTTTCGGTCTAAGAATGATATAAATGCACTTAGAACACTTAAAAACATATGTCCATTTTAGTTTAATCAATTAAGGAAATTAGCAAAACTCACACTAGAAATCACAAGCAATTAATTAACCCAATTTCTAGTCTAAATTTCTCAAAATGTTCTCTTGCAAGTGGCTTAGTGAAAATGTCGGCAATTTGATTTTCGGTTTTGCAAAAGATAAGTCTAACATGTCCTTTCTCTACATGATCACGAATGAAATGGTGACGAATATCAATATGTTTGGTTTTAGAGTGTTGAATAGGATTTTTGGAAATATTTATTGCACTCGTATTATCACACATTATGGGAACGGAGTCAAAAATAATACCAAAATCCAAGAGTTGTTGTCTTACCCAAAGTAATTGAGAACAACAATGTGCGGCACTAACATACTCGCTTTCGGCCGTTGAAAGAGCTACCGTGTTTTGTTTCTTTGAGCCCCAAGAAATCAAGCAAGGACCCAAGAATGTTGCAATTCTGAAGGTGCTCTTTCTATCGACCGTGCACCCCGCATAGTCCGCATCCGAAAAGCCTATGAGATCAAAAGGACAATGTAAGGGATACCATAAGTAGAGATCTTGTGTTCCAATCAAATACCGAAGAATTCGTTTAACGGCTTTAAAGTGGGATTCTTTCGGATTTGCTTGGAACCTAGCACATAAACAAACACTAAAGAGAATGTCGGGACGACTTACGGTCAAGTAAAGAAGTGAGCCTATCATACCTCTATACACCATTTCACTAACATTCTTACCGAGTTCATCTTTGTCCAATTTGGACCCGGCTACCATAAGTGTATCATGAGACTTACCATTAATCATCCCAAATTTCTTAAGCATTTCCTTAATGTACTTTTGTTGATGGATCATGATTCCATCCTTTGATTGTTTGATTTGGAGCCCAAGGAAAAATCCTAGCTCACCCATCATGCTCATTTCAAACTCCGATTTCATTAGTTCCGAAAAATATAAGTAAAGGAGTTCATTTGTTGCACCAAATATAATGTCATCAACATATACTTGTACAACCAACAGTTAAATCGATCGTGACTTTAAGAACAATGTTTTGTCAACGGAGCCTCTTTTAAAACCATTTTCAATAAGAAATTTAGACAATCTATCATACCAACACCTAGGTGCTTGTTTTAAACCATAAAGAGCTTTGTCTAATTTGAAAACATGGTTAGGCAAATCATTGTTCTCAAAACCCGGTGGTTGCTCTACAAAGACATCTTCTTCCAAATATCCATTTAAGAAAGCGGTTTTAACATCCATTTGGAAGAGTTTAATGCCTTTGTGAGCCGCAAAAGCTATAAGTAATCGTATGGCTTCAAGTCTAGCTACCGGTGCATAGGTCTCATCGTAGTCAATACCTTCTTGTTGGTTATAACCTTGCACCACTAGCCTAGCCTTGTTCCTTACAATTTATCCCGAGTCATCAAGCTTATTGCGAAAGACCCACCTAGTACCAATGACGGTACGATTAGGCGGTCTAGGGACTAAGTGCCATACCTCGTTTCTTTTGAATTGATTGAGTTCTTCTTGCATGGCAAGCAACCAGTCTGCATCAGTCAGAGCGACTGTTACATTTGAGGGTTCAATATAAGAAAGGAAGGCATTGTGGGCACAATATTCGTTGAGATGAGCAAAGTTGTTGAGGGATGATCTTGTTCGAATTCCGGAGTTGAGATCGCTCGTGAGATTTGAGAGTGGATGATAACTTTGATGTTTCCACTTCTTTGGAACAATTATTTCTTGTTCCCCTTCAGCAACATCAGTCACAGTGACTGTTTCCATTTGCCTTGGGTGTTCTTTACCAGCACTGTTTTGGGTTGATTCAGTTCTGGAGGTGGAGGCAACAGTCGTTGGGCCTGTTGCATCCAGAGAGGAAACAGCAGCAGGTGTGCTACGTGTTCCCCCTGAGCTGCTGACTTCCTTTGAAGGTAACATTCCCTGTGTCTGTTGCAACTCAGCGTCTGGAGCTTCTACTTCCTCGAACACGAAATCTTTTCAAACAAGACCAATTTCAAACTCATCATCGTCATCGTCATCTTCTTCCACGTTTTGTACCTGTCCAAGCACACTAGATTCATCAAAAATGACATGGATGCTTTCTTCAATCAACATGGTTCGTTTATTTTAAACTTTATAGGCCTTGCTATGATTGGAGTAGCCAATAAATACTCCTTCATCACTACGTGGATCGAACTTACCCAAGTTGTTTTTACCATTGTTATGAACAAAACATTTGCTTCCAAAACATCTAAAATATGAAATATTGGGTTTTCTTCCACGTAGTAATTCATAGGGAGTTTTATTCAAGATACTCCTTATCATGACACATTTATGAATATAGCAAGCGGTATTTACCGCTTCGGCCCAAAAGTTCTTAGGCAACTTACTACATAATAACATTGTTCTAGCCATACCTTCAAGGGTCCTATTCATCCTTTCAACCACACCGTTTTGTTGTGGGGTTCTAGGAGCCGAGATGTTATGGTCTACACCATTGTCATCACAATAAGTACCAAATGATGAGTTTTCGAATTCGGTTCCATGATCGGTTCTCATTGAAACAAGTTTTAAATCAAGTTTATTTTGAATCTTTCTTAACCAAATTAAAAACTCATCAAATGCCTCATTCTTAGAGCTTAAGAAGAGTGCCCAAACAAACCTAGAGTAATCATCAACAATGACGCACACATAACGACTACCACCTCTACTTCTAGTTCTCATTGGTCCACACAAGTCGATATGTAGAAGTTGTAAAGGTTGAGATGTACTCACAATTCTTTTGGATTTAAAGGAACTTCTAACATGTTTGCCTCTAGCACATTCATCACATACTTTATCAAAATCAAACTTCATATTGGGAATGCCTTCAACTAAGTCGAGTCTTTTAAGGGTGTTAAGAGTTTTAGTACTAACATGACCAAACCTTTTATGCCATAACCAAGGATCATTGTTCATTACACTCATGCAAGACATAGTATGATCGGATAGAGTGTTCAAATTAGTTAAGTACACGTCTTTGACACGTCTTCCTTCGAGTATTAGTTCATTAGTAGTGGCATCAAATATTCGACACATATTAGTACTAAATTCTACGAAATTACCCTTATCACAAAGTTGAGAAATGCTAAGGAGATTATGCTTCAAACCTTTGACAAGCCGCACGTTGTCGACACAAAGTAATGGTGACTTACCAACTTTTCCAATGCCAATTACTTCACCTTTCTTGTTGTCACCAAACCTTACCGGGCCGCCATTGTATGCTTTAAGTGAGAGGAATTGGCTTCTATCACCCGTCATGTGACGAGAGCATCCACTATCCAAGTACCAATTGCGGCCGCCTCTCACCAAGCCCTACACAAGATTAGACTTTGAGTTTAGGAACCCAAACAAACTTGGGTCCCCTTTTGTGATCAACATATCTTACGGTGTCTTTCCTAATCCATATTTGCTTTATTACTTTGATATTCTTGTTAATGTCATCAAATCTTTTTCTACAAGTATTGAGGACATGACCATTCTTACCACAATAATTGCAAATAATGTATTCGGGAAGACCAACGTACTTTCTTCTTCTAAAATCAGTTTTAGGCTTCTGGATGTAACAGTCTGTCTGACTGTTCCATTTGAAGCCCAAACCAGCCACTTTGTTACATCTCTCGGTTTGACTTGTGAGAAAGTTTAACACGGTTTGACTTCCTTCCCATTTTTCAGTGATGTTTTTAGCTTTAACAAGTTCATTGGTCAAGTCATGGACTCTTGAGAGGAGATGCAAATTCTTTTCTTTTTCCCTCTTGAGCTCATCATTGTTTTCTCTTTCTAAAGACAACCTTTTCTTAACTATGAAGTCATGGGTGTGGTTATTGAGTTTAGACACGAGATATCCGATTTTTTCTTTGGACTCTTCATATTTAGAAGTCATCTTATCAAGACGTTTGTTTAGATCAACGAATTCATCGGATCTATGATGAGGAGTAGATCTAGAAGTGCTACATTCGGGCATACCTTTTTGAATAAAGGTAAGCCTATCATGAAGAACTTCTATTTCTTTCTTGAGACAAACTACCTCATCTTTTAGACACTTGTTTTCATTTACTAAACATTCAATCTTCTCATTGGACTTGTCTAAATGTTTGTCAGAAGCAACAGTCCCTGATACTGTTTCTCTTAAGTCTACAATCTCAACTACAAGGTCATATACTTCATTTTCGAGAGCATCTTTGTCCTTCAAAAGATCATCACGTTCCTTGGTTAGTGAGGAAACTTGCATCACCAAGGTAGTGTTGACATTTTCAAGGTCAGAGACGTCCGTGGGGGTCATCCTAAGACGCTCTAGTTCTTTAGTCAAATGTTTGTTCAACTTGTTGACTCTTTTAACTTCATCATAAGCCTCAGAGGTGACAGTGACGCTGTCTGTTGCTTTTAGTTCATTTTTAAGGTTAAAGTTCTCTTGAGCAATTTCCTCAATCTCATTTTGCATTACCTCAAGCTTATCATTTTGAAACCGACACTTATCAAAAAGTTGGTCAAGAAGCTTACATACTTTCTCTTTGGAGTAAGTTCTAGCCTTGGCCTTTAGATGATTTACCTCGTTGTCGGAATCGGATTCGGAGTCATCGGGATTAGCCATGAGACATCTAAGGTGTTCATTTTTTGGAGTTTTTGAGACTTTATCCTTAAGATGATTTGTAAGACACATTTTAGCCTCTAGTTCCTCCTCGATGAGTTCCTCATCTTCCTCGGAGTCGGACATTCCCCAAATAGCACTCATGACTCTATGTTTATAGTCCTTTTTAACCTTTTCTCTTCTTTCCTTTGATTTGATATCATCCCACTTGGGACATTCTTTAATTTGGTGAGTTTTATCACCACATTTAAAGCATACCACGGTGGTGTTAGGTCGTTTCTTAGGAAAGCATTTTTTCGAGTAATTATTAGTGAACCTTTTGTTTCCTTGACCATTGACTAACCCGGCTAGATTCCTTGAGAACATAGCAAACTCATCTTCCTCCTCATCTTCTCCATCACTTGGAGAGGATGTGAGGGCGAGACTCTTTCCTTTTGAGGACTCACTAGAATGTTTGTCGGGATTAAACTCGTGAGCCATTAGTGATCCCATTAGTTCATGAAGAGATAGGGTTGACAAGTCTTTAGCTTCCTCTATGGCGGTGACCTTGGGTTGCCACTTAGAGGTTAGACTACGAAGGATTTTTCGAATGATGTCCTCGGACTCGAAATTCCTTCCTAGACTTTTAAGCTCATTAATAATACAAGAAAAACGTGAAGAGAAACTATTTATGGACTCGTCCTTTGATATTCTAAACATCTCATATTGTTGCATGAGAAGGTCAACACGGTGTTTTCTTACTTGGGACGTCCCTTCATAGGCAAGTACAAGGGAATCCCAAATAGATTTTGCCGTAGGACATCCAGAGATTCTACTAACTTCCCCCTCACCAACACAACGTTGAAGAATTGACATTGCTTTGGAGTTCTTTTCGGCAAGTTTGAAGTCATTTTCATTGTAATCTCTTTCCTCTTTCGTTTTGGTGAAACCGTTTAAGATATCGGTTTCCTCAATAACAAGAGGTCCATTTTGGATGATGTTCCAACATTGATAGTCTATGCTTTTGATGTAATGTTCCATTTTGAGTTTCCACCATCCAAAATTCGCACCGGTAAAGACCGGGATCTTGGAGTGTTTTTCGGAATCCATTACCCACGAATCAAACTCTAAGGCGATTAGCCTCGATCAAGAGCACGAGGCTCTGATACCAATTGTTGAGTTTATGGATTCAAGTACCTAAGAGGGGGAGGGGGTGAATTAGGTACTATTTTAAAAATTTCAACTTCAACTTTATTGATTTAAAGTGAGTTGTAGGATGATAAGAGTCATGAGAATACTTCGAATAATTTAGAGAGATTAAACGAGTATTAAAATGAATGTTTGCTAACGTATGAAAGCAACAACTGTTCTGACTGTAGCTATTTGTCTCAGTTTATGGAGTCTGATCGCAGACCAAATATGACAGTATGAGGAACTGTTACTTCGAAAGTTAAGCAAAGCAAAGCAAACGAGATAAAGAGCAGCGGAATAAAACAAAGAAAATCAAACACGAGATTTTTGAATTGGTTCGGCAAGAACTCAAGTGCCTACGTCCAATCTACTTTTTATTGATTAATTTTAGTGATCTACTCCGACTACTAAAAAACCCGTACAATAAAAGGACAACAACCTACTCCGGTTGTGACACAAGTTCAAGAACTACTCCGTTCTAGAACAAGCCAACTCGCAACCTACTCCGGTTGCCAAAGAGTTGAAGACTACTCCGTCCTAAACTCTACACACAAACTTAGAATGTTATAAGCATCAAGTTTCCACTAGCTTATTCTTTAAAAAGAATTGAGATGGACAACTTTTACAAGATCAACAATTCATAAGTGAGAGAGTCTAGTATATTAAAGTAATGTGATGCCAAGATTGTAACACTTGAAGACTTTTAAAAGCTTTGCAAAGTAAAGACTCGGTTTTTAAGCTTTGAAAAACAATTTGCAAACTTAGATTAAATCTCAGAAAAAGTCTTGGAGTTTTGAGAGGATGAGGCATGCCTTTTATAGAGAGGATGAGCAAGGGGGTTGTTAGGGTTTTGAGGGTCAAAGACCATCACATGTGATGAGTCTCAACAACTTCCCAAACTTGCACAAAAGAGGGTTCTTATTCAAAAGACAAAGGAGAGAAAGAGTGTTTGAAATTATCCAAAAGAGATCATACAATTTCAGAAAATAAAGAAGGGAAAACAAGTCACATGATGACAAGTTTTCACCAAAATGGCAAAAAGCAATCTGTATTTTATGAAAGACAAAAGGATCAAATTTGCACAAAGAGGAAACAATTTGAAATGATAATTATTCAAACCATTTTTTCTAAAAGGCCAAATCCTTGTAAAAATCTGAAAGTTATCTTTCAAAATGTAAGACACGTAAATGACTTTTGAAAGATAAGAAAGTGTTCAAGTGTTACGAATTGAGGCAACAGTCCAGGCTGCTGTTACTTGTGAAAGTAACAATGGTCTCGACTGTTTCTATTACTTTAAAATACTTTACTTTCTAACTTGTACATTAGATGACGCCTAAGACTCAATACATTGGGTAATCAACAAATCAACACTTCTTAATCCAAGCTTGATTTGATCATAAATCCTGAAAAGGTAAACTAAGATAGCACACATTAAATGGGCATGTTAAAATCAATCAAAGGAACCCAACAAGATTAAAGTTTAGAGTTAGGTGAAAATAATATAATGTAATGAAAAGATTAATTTTGATTAAAAGATAATAATTTAATGAAATAAAAATGTAATTATTAGTTTCTTTTTAGTGAATGCACATAATTGTAGTTTCCTTCGTTATTTAAAAAAGTGCTTTTTGGAGAGAAAAATGTGAGAATTCCTATTTTTTAGTAGATATGGTGATTTAACTAGGAAGTAAAACCCGAGTAAAATCATGCCGACTCTAGAGAAGATGATGCGAATTATAGAAAAAATATATTTCTATTTTCATTCTCTTGGTACACAACATATTACATAGGCTAGACCTGTCAAACAGATCGAGTCATGTCAGGTTCATTTTCGTATCACTTGTATACGGGTCAAGAACCTTTCAACCCAAACCCGACTCAATTAAGTTTTGTGTCGTGTTCGTATCGACCCACATACATAAATGGGTCATCAAACTTCAACCCTAAAGGGTTGTGTCGGGTCAGGATTTGACATGCCTAGATGTTATGGAGTATATAAAAGTTTCTTGGATTACAATTTACTTCGGCATAAAGCTTTTGACGATTCATTGTTTCAAGAATAGCAAAGAGGATTTCGGGCGTGAGGTAGGGCTGGTCAAACGTAAGGGTCGACCCGACTCGACCTGCCCAGTGCCCACGGGTCAATTTGTACCCGGCCTGGTACTGGTAAAAAGCCGAAACCTAGGTTCTACCATGTTCGGCCCTGACACCCCCCGGACCGTCCTTTGACCCTTTTGTGGGCCGGTTTCGTCGACCTGTACCAAGCCCGGCTTGGTGATCTTTGTTGGAGCCTAAAAGAGGAAATGGTAAGTGATCAACGTGCTGGATACGCTTGAAATTATGGATATACTAGATTTCTTGCCCGTGCGTTGCACGGATTACGAAATTGGTTTTTACTTTTACGTGAGTATGTGAAAAATGTAAGTTTCCCCTATTAACCCATTATCAACTTGAAATCGTCCACCGACATTTCCGCACTTGAAACCCCCATAATATTATTTTATACTCCCTCTATCCTTGTGAGTTATTTATATTTACTTTATTTTGTGAGTGGGAAATAAAGCAAATGCAAACTATTGATTGATCGAGACCGAAAACTATTGATTGAGACCGAGTGAATATACACCAATTGTTAAGTAATATTCACTACACAAACAACATATGGATTCATATAAAAATTAGTAATTCATTGTATTTTAAGTTGTACTCCGTATAAAAAACTTAAAAGTAATTATGACTGTCTATTCACAAACTCACCCACAAATCATGGCATTAAAAATTCTTAATCAAACTAAAATTTGAGAAGTGGATTTTTCCACTTGCGTATGATTATGTTTTTATTTTGACAAATATTTATCTCATAAATTATTATCTTAGTGGTGATTTGTTATCACCTTGAATTGTGATTACATTGTAGTTTCGGAGTGTAATGCTAAAAGTGAGGAATCAATCTTTTTCTCACACACAAATTGAATTCTTTCCATGGGGAAATTGACAACATTTGGATTCATGTTCACTATGTAGCATATACTATGGCGTTTATACTAAAACGACCATGTATGATTAAATGAATATGATATTTCTATATACCGCTAATCGCAACATATTTTATATCGAAAAATAGTCGATTAACATCGTGTTGATCCTTGACTTGAAAGATCAATTCTTTTGTGATTTATCTATTAAATAGGATTATGAGAACTTGCACATATATAATATTGATCACCCAAGCCCAGTTGTTAAACTACAATCATTTGAAATCTAAGTTGTTAAAAGTTCGAATTGAAACCAAATCAACTCAAAGGGATCAAGTAATAAAATCTCCGACTGTTACAAATAATTCGTATCTGATATATTTGTTTAAGAGCTCATATTTAAACTCTCTTTTATTCATGAACCGAACTCGTAACAGATCTATTAAGAATAGTTCAAATTCCGTCATGTCGGATGTAGGAACATAGAAAGAGTATACTTGAATACCATGCATTAAGCTCCCGTACCTTACCAAAACTTGGTAGAGACATACGTTTGAAACTTCATATATGTTGCCACATTTGAATATTGAAAGACTACTAAAACACATGCACGATAAATACTCAATATCCGAGTATAAAACCACGGGCAATTGTCTTATAATAACCAACATAAATATCATTAGTGATAAATAATAAGCGGAATGAACAAAAACCATGTATAAAAAAGTGTTGAATAAATAATATTAATACTGGGTACGCACATATAATCCTACAAAAAAAAAGCTTTACGTATTACTTATTAATCATAAATACATTAAAATAGTAAATAATTCTCTAAATACATAAAAAAAATAAAAAAAATTCCTAATGACCATACCATGGGGAATGAAACGTGAATTTTTTTGGTAGAATATAATGTGTGAATGTGTGAGTGGTTGCTAAATCCCTACCAAGCCCCTTTTACAGGGAAAAATCAAATATCGTCAATAAAATGGGTATGCAACATTAAAAAGGAAAACTGCTTTTACAAAACATAAAATCAACCCTTTTGAAGAACAATAATTGTTATCAACTTGTACGACAATCTACACCTGCGACAAAAATAAATAAATAATCACAAAACAAATTTATTAAAAGTACGTTTTAAATCGTGATAACTTTTCTACTTAAATATCTAGATAAAGGTATACAAAGAAAAGAGCAATGATGCACAATAAAATAAGGCAAGTTAAAGTGATACCTATTAATCCAAGCAATAGGTCATGACTCTTGGTAAGAAATCCTGCCAAGGTCAGTCAAAAAAGTTTCGTAAGTAACAAAATAAAATTCACTGGTTATCTTGCAGGAATAGCCTGTCTCTGCATATCTTTTCTTCCGCATTCACTCTGATTTCGTTTTTTTTTTCGTATCATTCTTCAGTTTTCTCGATTTTTCGTCATACTTCACTTGATTTGTTAGAATCTTCTTTCTTCAAATCATTTCTTTGATTCTTCTGCAATTTCATCAAATTTTATCAAAATTACATCAAATTCTGATCAAAATGCCTGAAACAATCAATACTACTGATGATGCTTCATACAGCAATCCGTATGATGATCCTACCTTTGTTTCCAACTCTGATTATGCTGGAATGCTTCTTGTTAATACGCCGTTCTCTGGTAAGAATTTCATGTCCTGGAGTCGCAGCATTTTCATGGCGTTAGGGACGAAGAATAAGCAAGGTTTTCTTACTGGAACCGTTGCTATGCCTCCTGTTACTTCACCTAAGTATCAGAGTTGGTTACGTGCTGATGCTATGGTTCGTTGCTGGTTGACAAATTCAACGATTCCTATAATTAAAGAAGGATATCTGTCTTGTAAAACTGCAAAATTGTTGTGGACTGATGTGTGTGAAAGATATGGACAATCAAACGCACCGCTTCTCTATCAATTGAAGAAAGATCTGAAGAATATTGCTCAAGAAGATGCTCCAGTTGTTGAATACTTCAACAAGCTTAAAAGGCACTGGGATGATATTGAAGAGCTTGAAGAGATTCCTCAGTGTACGTGTGGTGCCATGGATAAATGATAGAATATATAAATTATGTAAATTATTTGTTAATTATTTACTCTCCTAATTTGTTATATTAGCTCCTTAGATATCTCCTTTATATTAGGCTAGAATATTTCTACACTATCTCAAAAATAGTTGACTGTAACTTGTATTTATACTCCTTTGATAATTGAATACAATCAAGCATTCAATCATAATATTATTATATGGTATCAGTGTCTTCCTAGGGTAAAAGATCCTACGCTTCCGTAAAGCAACCCTAGTTGCCGTCATCACGGCCTCTTCCACACCTTCTTCTCCTACCCGACCTCACGTCAATCCAGATCTCACGTCATCTCTAATGGCTCCCGACGCAAAGTCTGCCTTTCATCCGGCACTTGCTGTCAACAATATTAAGAACCATGTTACAGTCATCCTTGGTATGGACAACGATCAATACCCGTTGTGGGTTGTGCTCTTCACTAACCACGCTAAATCTAACCGGGTCCTCGATCATATTGTCAAACCTAAGGCAGGGACTAAAGCTATTGCCACAGCGGATGAGCAAGAGCTTTGGGACACCCTCGATGCTACGGTTCTTCAGTGGATTTACTCCATAGTCACCACTGACCTCCTAGAAACGATTGTCGAAGAAGAAACCACGGTCATGGATACATGGGAACGGATTCGTGATATTTTTCAAGACAGCAAGAACTCCAGGGCGGTGACTCTCGAACAAGAATTTTCCCACATCTCCATGTCGGATTTCTCGTTCGTTTCTGCCTATTGTCAGCGTTTGAAATCGTTGGCCGATCAATTAAAAAATGTTGGCTCACCTGTGTCCGCAAATCGCTTGGTCTTACAATTGGTTTCGGGTCTTTATGAAGCTTATCAAAATGTCGGGACCATCATTCGCCAACGTGATCCTCTGCCACCTTTCTATAGAGCACGATCCATGCTCACTCTTGAGGAAGCCAACCTTGCCAAACAGGCCGCCACAAACTCCTCCTCTGCTTTGTATGCTCATGATGGTGGAGCTGCCAATGCCTCTCGTTCTGGCTCTCCTACACCGCACAAAGGAGGCAAGAATCAGGGTTCGGGTCATAAAAAAAACACGGGGGTAACAAAGGTGGAAACAAGAATGGGAAGCAGTCGCAAGGCACTCCTTCTGCCCCTGTTGCTGCCCCTGTTCACGCTGTCGTCGCTCCTCAGTGGCCTGGTGGATACGGGCAGTGGTCGTGGCCTCCCTCTCCCTGAGGTTATCCTCCCTGCCCTTATCCCTCCAGTCCCTGGGTTCGTCCGCCTTTGCCTCGCTCTCAAGGGGGTATTCTTGGTCCAAGGCCTGCCCAAGCATATGTCTCGGCAGATGGTTCAACACCATCGCAAACCGACATCGAAGCAGCGATGTACACTCTTGGTCTCACCCCTCCTGATCCGTCTTTTTATATGGATACCGGTGCCACATTGCATATGACATCGACTTCAGGTATTCTCTCGTCTTTTGTCAATTCAAACAATAATCGTGGTATAATTGTCGGAAATGGTGCTTCGCTTCCAATTACAGGTTATGGCCAAGCCATATTACCAAAACCTCACCCTCCCCTTGTGCTCAAAAACGTCCTACATGCTCCCAAATTAATCAAAAATTTAGTCTCTGTTCGCAAATTTAAAACCGATAACTCGGTCACTGTTGAATTTGACCCATTTGGTTTTTGTGTGAAGGACTTGCGGACGGGGATACCACTCATGAGGTGTAACAGTCGGGCGACCTTTACCCCATTTCCACAGCTACAAAACTCGAGTCTTTCCATTCGTCACTTGCGGCTATCACACCTTCTATTTGGCATGCTCGCTTAGGTCATCCGGGGGATCCCGTCTTTTCTTCTCTTAAGCAAAATAAATTGATTGATTGTACTTTGAATTCTCGCAAAACAATTTGTCAATCTTGTCCGCTTGGAAAACATATTCGTTTACCATTTGCTAAATCTATTACGCATACTTTTATGCCTTTTGATATATTACATTGTGATCTTTGGACCTCTCCCGTTCCGAGTTCATCCGGTCATAGCCACTATTTGCTCATATTGGACGATTATAGTAATTTTTTATGGTCATTTCCCATTGCTAAAAAATCCCAAGTCAGCTCGTTATTGTCCAAATTTCATAAATTAATTCAAACTCAATTTGAGCGAAATATTAAGGCTATACAATGTGACAATGGCACGGAATTTGTTAATGGTTTATTGCGGACGTATTGTGACCAACACGGGTTGGATTTCCGCCTGTCTTGCCCTCATACTTCTTCGCAAAATGGCAAAGCCGAGTGCAAAATCCGCTCCGTAAACAATATTGTACGGACTCTCCTGTTTCACGCAGCTATACCCGTTTCATTGTGGCATCATGCGTTGGATATGGCAACCTATCTTTTGAATATTTTACCAAGTAAACTTTTAGCTTATAGGTCGCCTCTGTCTATGCTCTATTTACGTGATCCCTCTTATACCCATCTTAAAGTGTTTGGGTGTTTATGTTTTCCTCTTATCCCAGCTACGACAATTCATAAATTGCAACCCCGGTCTCGTCCTTGTGTCTTTCTTGGCTATCCGTCTAATCATCGCGGGTATAAATGCTTCGACATGTCTACTAATAAAAGTATCATTAGCCGTCATGTTATTTTTGATGAGCATATTTTTCCTTTTCATAAGGTTAATAATCCCGACTCACATACCTACGATTTTTTAGATGATGGAATGTCCCTGTATGTCCTTCGCCACTTGACCACCGAGCCCAACTCTCCTCCACTTGACCCTACCACGTCGTGTGTCCATCCCAACCACGACCCAACTCCATCCTCTCCTGCCCACACCACGCCTACACCTCCACCACGAACCATTCTCAACACTGTGTCTAAACCAACTACCCGCGCTGACCATGGTATTTATAAACCAAATCCAAAATACAGCAAGCCCCCCACGACCCATAATTTGAACCACACAGTTGCCATATCTCCAATCCCACGCAACCCCGTGTCGGCTCTAAATGACCCTAATTGGAAGCTTGCTATGGATGACGAATATAAAGCGTTAATTAACAATAAGACTTGCGAACTTGTTCCTCGACCGTCTAATGTTAATATAATCAGGTCTATGTGGATTTTTCGACATAAAGTGCACTCTGATGGTTCTTTTGAAAGGTATAAGGCTCGTCTTGTAGGTGACGGGAAAACGCAGCAAGTGGGAGTTGATTGTGGTGAGACTTTCAGTCCGGTTGTAAAACCCGCTACCATCCGCACCGTTCTTTGTCTAGCCCTGTCTAAGAAATGGTCTATCCATCAACTTGATGTTAAGAATGCATTTCTTCATGGAGCTCTTAATGAAACGGTTTACATGCATCAGCCTCTTGGTTATCGTGATAAGTTCCGTCCCGATTATGTATGCCTTCTCCGGAAATCCCTCTATGGTCTCAAACAGGCACCTCGTGCTTGGTATAAATGTTTTGCGGACTATGCTTCTCATATTGGTTTTTGTCAAAGCAAAGTCGATCATTCTTTATTTGTCTATCGCCAAGGTACTGATCTTGCCTATCTTTTACTTTACGTGGATGATATAATATTGACCTGCTCCTCTGACCGTTTGCGAAAATTAATAATGAGCAAGCTGCACTCCGAATTCGCCATGAAAGACCTCGGGTCTCTCCACTATTTCTTGGGTATCTCGGTTCAAAAGCACTCCTCTGGTTTGTTTCTGTCTCAGTTCAAATATGCGGAGACGATAATTGCCCGCGCTAGCATGTCCTCTTGCAAACCGGCCGCCACTCCGGTTGACACTAAGCCTAAGCTTAGTGCTAGTCCGTCACCTCCCTGTGCTGACCCTAGTCTGTACCGCAGCCTAGCTGGTGCATTATAGTACTTGACTTTCACACGGCCGGATATATCATACGCGGTACAGCAAGTGTGTTTATTCATGCACAACCCGATAGATGAGCATATGAATGCACTCAAACGTATCATTCGCTATGTTCGTGGAACTACTGCCCACGGTCTATGGCTACGCCCGTCTCTGCCCACTGCTCTTACGGCTTACACGGACGCTGATTGGGGCGGCTGTCCCGACACTCGTCGTTCTACATCCGGATACTGTGTTTATTTGGGTGATAATCTTATCTCGTGGGCCTCCAAAAGACAGCCCACTCTTTCGCGGTCCAGTGTTGAGGCCGAGTATCGCGGAGTTGCTAATGTTGTTGCCGAATCTTGTTGGCTACGAAATCTTTTGGTCGAGTTACATATTCCTATGCCAAAGGCTACGTTAGTTTATTGTGACAATGTTAGCGCAATCTATCTTTCTGGAAATCCGGTACAACACCAACGGACCAAACATATCGAAATGGATATCCATTTTGTGCGTGAAAAAGTCGAACGCGGTGAAGTCCGGGTTCGTCACATCCCGTCTCGATATCAGATCGTTGACATCTTCACCAAAGGCCTGCCTTTGGTCCTTTTTGATGATTTTCGAGACAGTTTAAACATTCGCTCTACTCCCGTTTCAACTGCGGGGGAGTGATAGAATATATAAATTATGTAAATTATTTGTTAATTATTTACTCTCCTAATTTGTTATATTAGCTCCTTTGATAGCTCCTTTATATTAGGCTATAATATTTCTACACTATCTCAAAAATAGTTGACTGTAACTTGTATTTATACTCCTTTGATAATTGAATACAATCAAGCATTCAATCATAATATTCTTATAATAAATGCTCCTGTAATTTGCAAAAAAAGATTCTGGATGCTTCAATTAAAGAGAAGGTTCTCACCTTCCTCATGGGACTGAGTGATGTTTATGACTCATTAAGGTCAAACATCCTTGCTCTGATACCATGTGAAACTGAGCTGAGACACAAACGAAGCTCACTGCTATGGCTTCACAAGACGCCATTGATGAACACTCAAAAGCTTAATGAAACAGAGAAAGAAATGATTGTAATGAAGTGTAGAAGATGTAAATAAAAGTAATCAACCCTTTTGAAGAACAATAATTGTTATCAACTTGTACGACAATCTACACCTGCGACAAAAATAAATAAATAATCACAAAACAAATTTATTAAAAGTACGTTTTAAATCGTGATAACTTTTCTACTTAAATATCTAGATAAAGGTATACAAAGAAAAGAGCAATGATGCACAATAAAATAAGGCAAGTTAAAGTGATACCTATTAATCCAAGCAATAGGTCATGACTCTTGGTAAGAAATCCTGCCAAGGTCAGTCAAAAAAGTTTCGTAAGTAACAAAATAAAATTCACTGGTTATCTTGCTAGAGCCTAGAGGTATATCGTATACGTTATAAATTAAATTCCATATACAATCAATTACAATAGAAAAATAATAAACATGTCAAACATATAAATCAAGGGCAATAATTATTAAAAAAAATGCTTAAAAATGCAGTGAATATGAGGGAGGGGGATGGTGAATGTTATTGTAGTTTATATAGGTATATTACGTGAACTATTGGTAGGCAAGTATGGTAATTGTGATGTTGTATTGTCAATTTCAAATTGAGTGATGTGCAAATACATTATGATAACAAACTATCATATATAATTTAAAATATATTAAAACCTTATCTATTTAACACAATTAGATTAGAGATTTTTATCTTTTAACAAATTGCTTTTATTTTATTTTTAAAGTGATTTAAAAAACTTGGAGTCTCTGAGAGTGCCTGAAAAAACCCTCTTTTATATATATTCATTGATGATTATTAGTCTATTATTTTATGATATCCTATGATAATTGATCTAATGAGTTCTCGACGACCACGAAACATGTCGAGTACGATACCCGTTAGCGAGCGTATCAAAGCTTGTTTGATACGATTCGTCTAAGGCCGTTATAAATAATTAAATATTAGATTATCAGTTAGTCTTCTTTAAGATAGGGGTATTTGTCTTACTAATATAACGGGTTAAATGTCATCTCACACAGATATACAAGATAAATTTTTGTTTTTTTTAATGTATTCTGCTTTTATCTTATTTATCTCATACGTGTATATATGACACATTTTAAGTTTAAGACGAATATAATGATCTTAAACGAGAATTTGCCGAAAAGAATACGATTGTGAACGTGTACCAAGTGCCCATACGTTATCCTCGATTGGTGTAGGGTATCTTTGTAAACTTCCATAAAAACAGGTATGGTGTTTCTTTATTTATTTACTCATTTCGTATCGATAAATAGTTATTTATTTTCTTTTTTGGGTGTATTGGTCAATAACAAATTCTCATTTGTGACGGACATATCCGTCGCAAATTTGTGACGGGTCAAATACAACCCATGTAGGATAGATAAGGCAAAAGCAAAGTGCCTAGGGAGCAACATTCTATTTTGTCTTATCTACCCCACATGGTATTACTTGACCCGTCGCAAGCTTGTGACGGATATACCCGTCACAAGGGAGACTTGATGTTGGTCAATAGTAACTCATTTTCATTTTCCTCCTTTTTTGTGGGTCTCTTCATGTACAAGTAGGAGAAAGGTGATTTGTGTGATTCAAAAACATTCTTATATATTTTCTTAATCCTTCTGCCAAAAACAATAAATAATTATTATTCGGGATGAATAAAGTACTACTTTTGCATGAAACCATTCTATATAAAGACCTCAACTTATACACATTCACTAACAGTCTAACACTAGTGAAGTGTACACAATCATTCAATTCCACAAACAATGACTATATCAATCTTTCACTTACTTTCTCTTTTCATCCTTCTTCTCTCGCAATCTTTCGATATTTCTAACTCGCAAAGCTCTCCCGAGTTTTGTAATCAACACGACAAAAAAGTCCTCCTTCGCATCAAAAATAAATTGGGCAACCCGTCTTCACTTTCGTCATGGGATCCGAATACAGATTGTGTAATGTGGAAGGACATCCAATGTAACAATGAACAAGGTCATCTCACTTCTATAAGCTTCATAGAAGCCCGTGATATCAAAGGCCCAATCCCACCTTTCCTGGACCAACTTCCTTATCTTACCGGGTTGTACTTTAGCGATGTGCCCAACCTTTCCGGCCCAATACCGTCGTATATAGGCCGGATGACGAACCTCACATCCTTCTTTATTTCCGGAACCAATGTGACCGGCCCAATCCCTCGTTTCTTGAGCCGGTTAACAAAACTTAACCAACTTGCTTTATCCTTTAGTAAATTTACCGGCCCAATCCCGAGTTTTCTAGGCCGATTAAAAGGACTCACTTTCCTTTGCCTCGCTTCCAACGAGCTGACGGGTCAGATACCTACCACATTTGGCCAATTAACCAATCTTAACTTCCTTCGCCTCAGCTCAAACAAGATAACCGGACCTATACCCGTTTTTCTAGCCAAGCTCAAGAACCTAAACACAATCGATTTTGAATACAACTCCCTAACGGGCCCAATCCCACAATATTTCGGCCACATGCGTAACCTCACAACCCTTTCGTTATCCAATAACCTAATAACCGGACCCATTCCGAAGTCATTTGGCCGCAACAATTTAGTAATGATCAAACTAGCTCACAATAAACTCACTGGGGATGCTTCGTTTTTGTTTGACGAGGTGAATACGGCTATCGTCGACGTTCACATTGATAATAACCAGTTCAAGTTCGATTTTTCAAATGTCGATTTGGGTCGGAGTTTAGTGGGCTTTAACATAAGCCATAATATGATATATGGATCTCTACCAAAACGTTTTGGGACGTTATCGGTTGATTCAGTTGATGTGAGATATAACAAGCTTTGTGGCCCGATACCAAATGGTCGACGGTTTAAGCGGGTCGACCCGGTCGTATTTTCTCACAACAAGTGCCTCTGTGGTGGCCCATTACCTGGTTGCAAATGATTATAGCATACCTTCTACTTCGTATCATAGAATTACTGCTGCTATGTTCTTCACTTTTTCATTTTTGAATTGAGATGGACTTTCTCGGTAACAATGTCTCTCACTGGCGATAAGTTGTTATAAAACCATGCAACATGTATTTCAATGTTAAACAATTAGTCCATGTCAATCTGTTTATCTCAATCCAATCTAATAGTAATTGAAATTATCTAATCATATTACGAATGTGATTTGGTAGAAGTAACAATGGTAGCGGTGAGAGCAAATGGGGCAACCGGATCGGGTATGGGCGGTCAATTTGGGTCTGGTCATTTCAGATTTGCCAAACCTTTTGGATCGGATCGGTCATTTCTCGTTTTAGGTCAATTTCAAATGACCCGTTGTTGGATCACTTCGGATAGGTTAGCTTCGGTATGAGGCATTTTGGGTCGGCTCACTTCTAGGTTCAGGGCTAAAACACTTGGGTTAGTACTATTTCATTAAGAAATACTTATTTCATTCAATTCTATACATTTGTTTTATACACGTGTATCAATGCTCGTTTTCAAGTTATCTTTTTCTAAAAAAAAAAAAAAAAAACCCAAGCACGTCCCGGGAAAGGTTGTTGGATCACTTCGGATAGGTTAGCTTCGGTATGAGACATTTTGGGTCGGCTCACTTCTGGGTTCAGGGCTAAAACACTTTGGTTAGTACTATTTCATTAAGGTGTTTGGTAAACAATAGATTAGTGAATTTTCAGCATATTCAAGTCTTTTAGCATGTTTGACTCACGAATTTACTAATTTACGTGTTTGGTAAATGATATATTGAAACACTAGCTTTCCAATATGCTGCTCCACCCAACATATTCACATTAGTAGATTGTGAAAATTAAATCTGTCAACCATTTACACATGGTCCTGTTTGGTAAACAGCGGATTAATTTCAGCATAAGCAGATTATAAATGGCAGATTTTAACAGAATGTTTGACTAGCATATTATAATTAGCAGAATTAATTTCAGTGTTTGGTAATTGGCAGATTACGATTAGGGTTGTTCACTCAGTGGTCCGGACCAAAGACCAGACCGGACCGGACCATTTGGTCCGGACCAAACCGGACCGAATTTTGTTTGGTCCGGTCCACGGTCCACCTATTTACTCGACTTTGGTCTTCGGTCCGGTCCTGGACCAAACCGAATAGACCGCGGACCGGACCATGGACCGAAGTTATGTAAGAAAAGAAGTTTTAAAATTGTAATATTATTGATTTTATTTTCTACTTTGTTTACACGTATTATAAGATGTGTAATTATGTAGTTAAATCTAGTAAGAAAATAATGTTGTTTATTTTGATCGTTACGAACTTCTCGAGTTCTAGTTTTATATGCTAAAACATGTCAATAACAATAATATTTGGTACACTTTTGTCCATTTGGTCCGGTCCGGTCCACGCGTTTTTATGGTCCAGACCGGACCAATGAATACCCCTAATTACGATTAGTGGATTGTTAGTTTTCTTTGTAAAACGGAGAAAAATTTCCTATTTTACAATATGCTGGGGTAAGCAGCATATTGTAAAACAGCATATTGACCCCAAATATGCTGTTTCAATATGTTGTTTACCAAACACTAAAATTAGCATATTGATTGGTCAAATATGCTAAATTCCTTGAATATGCTAAAAACTGGCTAATATGCCGTTTACCAAACAGCGCCATAGATACAACAATTTATTAACTTAAATCCGCTAATTACCAAACACTTTCATTAAATCTGCTAATTAAATATACTCGTCAAATCTGTCAATCCAATCCGTCATTTATAATTTGCTTGACGAACCTGCTTCTGTTATTATTAGAGCATGTTTGGCCTTGATTCTCAAAAATGAGTTTTTGTTTTTCAAACTTAATTTTTCAAAAGCAGAAACAACAAATAGTTGCTTCTATTTTTATGGGCAAAAATATGGATTTTTAGCTTTTGAGAATTTTTGTTTAACTTTTAGAAAACTATGTGTTTGGCCAAAAAAGTGTTTTTGAACTCAAAAATACTTTTACAAACTAGGCCAAACAAGGCCTAAGAAATACTTCATCCATTCTATTCAATTCTATACATTTGGTTTACACACATGTATCAATGCTCATTTTCGTTTGTTTATATCTTTAATTGCATATTAATAAAAATATAAAAATTGATAGACCATGTGTATCTAAAAGGCCAGGACTGGCACACATATACCCCTCCCCTGATTCCAATTGGAACTGGAGGAACATTTGCAAGGTGAGAGGTTTGCTAAGTGCTGGGTATATGAATAATGTATGGCAGGATACTAGAGGTTACAGTGTTGGTTCTGGGTATGCTTGGTTACAGGGAGTGCACCCCCCTGTACAGTGGCATAAGGAGATTTGGGATGCTTGGTGTGTGCCTAAACATTCTATTATAGGCTGGCTAATTAAATAGCGAGCTCTGAATACCAAGCAGAAGTTGTTCCAGTTACGGTTGTGTGACAATGGTGTCTGTATTATTTGTGGAGCTGCTACAGAATCCCATGAGCATTTGTTTGGGGATTGCCAGTATGGACTGAGGATCATAGAGCGATTAGAACAATGGTCGCAATGTCTGACATGATGATCGTCGATCTGCTATCTTATCTAAGCTGCAGAAGAAGGTAGCCAGGATGGCTAAATTAGCCTGCTGGTATACAATTTGGCTGGAGAGGAACCGGGGAATATTGGAGCATAGGATTACCAGACCTGAGATCCTAGTGCAGGACATTCAGAGACTAGTGAAAGCAAGAGTTCAGATGCTTCTAAAAGGACCAGTGATGATGGCAGATCAGCATTGGCTTAAGAAATTGCAGATTAGTATTCATTGCTAGTATGTTTTTGTCTTGTAAAGTCAATCAAAACTGATGAAAGTGTATTCCTGATGTATGTCTTTGTTTATTAATGAAAAGCTCACATTTTACCAAAAAAAAAAAAATATATAAAAATTTGATATTGATAATGTACTCGGTAAGAAAATTTAAACAAGATCTCACATGACTATTTTTTATGATATATATTAGAAGTTGTATACTTGTATTGAAGCAATAAAAGTCATATTAATGTATGTTATATGCATCAAAATAAAGTTTCATTAGTTACAGTCATCCCTAATAAATAGTTAAATTTGTAAAATAATACTTCCTCCATTCTATTCAATTTTGGGCCACTTTAAGTTATTTTGAATCGGATCTTTTTTGGTGGGGTCAACATTGAGTCTTCAAGGTTCGGGTCGGTTGTTGGTCAGGTCGGCTCAATTTGAATTACGGGTCATATTTGAATTGAGCTAGTTTTGGTTACTTTCAGTAGACCTGGCAAATCGGGTCAACGGGTCGGGTTCGGGCCATGCCAATTCGGGTCGGGTCATTTCGGGTTAGTTCGGGTTGGGTCATTTCGAGTTTACGGGTCTGTTTCGGGTTTGTTGGTTGGGTTGTTTCGGGTCAAGCGGATCGGATCATTTCGGGTCGGGTAATTTTCGGGTCAATGATTAAGAAGGAAAAAGGCATTTCAAGTCTTTTGGGGCTAATTAAAGTTATGTTTTGTCGGGTCATTTTCGGGTTGGGTAGTTTCGGGTCGGGTCATTTCGAGTCAGGTTAATACGGGTCTATAAAAACTCGTGTCATTTTCGGGTCGGGTCGGATAAATTCGGGTTTCGGGTGTCATTCGGGTCAATTTCGGATCTCGGGTCAACTTTTTCGGATCGGGTTGATTTTGCCGGGTATACTTTTAAGTCCTAGGTCAACCTTATCTGCTCCATTTTTTCAAGGAAATTAACTTCTAATAATATATGACTCCATAGTGGAATAAACGTGGAAGAGCGCATGTCATTGACCATAGTTGAACAATTCAATCTTCAACTACTTTGACTACATTTTAGGATGCTTCAAAAATGTTAGGTATGTGGGTCCGACAAGAAGAAAACGACAACCTCACTGTTTAAGAAAGACACCTATATACCTTCTATATAAGTCAATTTATTCATTCATTCATATAATCTTACTAATCAACAATTCTAGCACATATATATCCACAAACATTAAATTTATAAGATGAAGGATCTTATAGGAAAGCTAGTGAAGAAGAAGGATCAATACTCTTCTTCATTATCACCGCCTCGATACTCCAAACTAAACCATTATGATGATAATACAAATGGGTTTAAACAAGAGATTAGGAGAGGGTTTGTACCAATTATGGTTGGTAAGTTTGAGGAGGAAGAAGAAAGGTTTATGGTGCCAACTAAGTTACTGACACATTCTTCTATTCTTAATTTGCTTCAATTAGATGTTAATGAGTTTGGTTATCAACAAGATGGTGTTCTTCATATTCATTGTGAACCTTATTTTTTTAGAGAAACTTTGGACCATATTTCTTTAAAGAGAAAGTAATGTGAGGATATCTTGGGACAATTTTTTTCAATGTAAAGGGAGTTATTAGGGCGATTTTAGCGTTGGCGGGTTTTAAACTTAAGTAATGATCATGAGCACCATGTGTCATGATAATTACCAATTAAGCTAGTTGACATATGCAATCCGTGGACATTCTTTTGTAAATGTTATTATAGGTGACTAGGTGATATAGAGATTTAGGAATTTGATTATAAGATGGATGATTATCTTAGGACATTCTTTTGTAAATTCTTGGATTAGTAGTATGTATTTACAACACTTAGTTTGTGGATGTGAAAGGATTCCAAATTAAAACTTGTGAATTTGTGATGTATATGAGGTCTATATTTATCCTATTTTATTGTGTTTTTTCCAAGAACTTGTGAGATTTGAGAAATTATCATTGTATATTGATTGGACGTCTAAAATATTAGAGAATGACCTTACACAAAATTATGTAAAATATCGAATTGAAGAAGATTATTCATTATTACTACGATACCCGTTAGCGAGCGTATCAAAGCTTGTTTCATACGATTCGTCTAAGGCCGTTATAAATATTAGTTAGTCTTATTTAAGACAGGGGTATGAGGGTATCTGTCTTACTAATAAAACGGGTTAAATGTCATCCCACACGGATATATAAGATAGATTTTTTGTTTTTGTTTTTCTAATATATTCTGCTTTTGCCTCATTCCTCTCATATGTGTATATTTGACCCGTTTTAAGTTTAAGATGAATATATCCGTCTTAAATAAAAATTTGCCTAAAAGAATACGATTGTGAACGTGTACCAAGTGCCCATACGTTATCCTCGATTGGTGTAGGGTATGTTTGTAAACTTCCATAAAAATAGGTATGGTGTTCGTTTATTTATTTACTCCCTCCGTATCGATAAATAGTTATCTATTTTCTTTTTTGGGTGTATCGGTCAATAATTACTCATTTTCATTTTTCGCCTTTTTTGTGGGTCTCTTCATGTACGAGGGAAGGGTGATTTGTGTGATCCAAAAACATTCTTACACATTTTCTTAATCTTTCTGCCAAAAGCAATAAATAATTATTTTTCGGAATGAAGGAAATATTACTTTTGCATGAAATCATTTCTATATAAAGACCTCAACTTACACACTTTCACTGACGGTATAACACTAGTGAAGTGTACACAATCATTCAATTCCACAAAACAATGACTATATCAATCTTTCAATTACTTTCTCTTTTCATCCTTCTCCTCTTGCAAACTTTCAATATTTCTAACTCGCAAAGCTCTCCCGAGATTTGCAATCAACACGACAAAAAATTCCTCCTTCGCATAAAAAACATATTAGGCAACCCGTCTTCACTTTCGTCATGGGATCCGAATACAGATTGTGTAATGTGGAAGGACATCCAATGTAACAATGAACAAGGTCATGTCACTTCTATAAGCTTCATAGAAGCCCATGATATCCAAGGCCCAATCCCACCTTTACTAGACCAACTTCCATATCTTAGCGGGTTGTACTTTAGCGATGTGCCCAACCTCTCCGGCCCAATACCGTCGTATATAGGCCGGATGACGAACCTCACATCCTTCTTTATTTCCGGAACCAAAGTGAACGGCCCAATCCCTCGTTTTTTGAGCCGGTTAACAAAAGTTAACCAACTTGCTTTATCCTTTAGTAAATTTAGCGGCCCAGTCCCGAGTTTTCTAGGCCGATTAAAAGGACTCACTTTCCTTTGCCTCGCTTCCAACGATCTGACGGGTCAGATACCTACCACATTTGGCCAATTAACCAATCTTAACTTCCTTCGCCTCAGCTCAAACAAGATAACCGGACCTATACCCGTTTTTCTAGCCAAGCTCAAGAACCTAAACACAATCGATTTTGAATACAACTCCCTAACGGGCCCAATCCCACAATATTTCGGACACATGCGTAACCTCACAACCCTATCGTTATCCAATAACCTATTAACCGGACCCATTCCGAAGTCATTAGGCCGCAACAATTTAGTAATGATCAAACTAGCTCACAATAAACTCACTGGGGATGCTTCATTTTTGTTTGACAAGGCGAATACGGCTATTATCGATGTTCACATTGATAATAACCAATTCAAGTTCGATTTTTCAAATGTCGATTTGGGTCGAAGTTTAGCGGGCTTTAACATAAGCCATAATATGATATATGGATCTCTACCAAAACGTTTTGGGACGTTATCGGTTGATTCAGTTGATGTGAGATATAACAAGCTTTGTGGCCCGATACCAAATGGTCGACGGTTTAAGCGGGTCGACCCGGTCGTATTTTCTCACAACAAGTGCCTCTGTGGTGGCCCATTACCTGGTTGCAAATGATTATAGCATACCTTCTACTTCGTATCATAGAATTACTGCTGCTATGTTCTTCACTTTTTCATTTTTGAATTGAGATGGACTTTCTCGGTAACAATGTCTCTCACTGGCGATAAGTTGTTATAAAACCATGCAACATGTATTTCAATGTTAAACAATTAGTCCATGTCAATCTGTTTATCTCAATCCAATCTAATAGTAATTGAAATTATCTAATCATATTACGAATGTGATTTGGTAGAAGTAACAATGGTAGCGGTGAGAGCAAATGGGGCAACCGGATCGGGTATGGGCGGTCAATTTGGGTCTGGTCATTTCAGATTTGCCAAACCTTTTGGATCGGATCGGTCATTTCTCGTTTTAGGTCAATTTCGAATGACCTGTTGTTTGATCACTTCGGACAGGTTAGCTTCGGTATGAGGCATTTTGGGTCGGCTCACTTATGGATTTAGGGCTAAAACACTGTAGTTAGTACTATTTCATTAAGAAATACTTCACCCATTTCATTCAATTTTATACATTTGGTTTATACACGTTTATCAATGTTCGTTTTCATTTATTTATATCTTTAGGTACATATTAATAAAAATATAAAAAATTGATATTGATAATATTAATGTACTCGGTAAGAAAATTTAAACAAGAACTCACATGACTATTTTTTATGCTATATATTAGAAGTTGTATACTTGTATTGAAGCAACAAAAGTTATATTAATGTTATATGTATCAAAATAAAGTTTCATTAGTTACAATTATCTCTAATAAACAATTGAGTTTGTAAAATAATACTTCGGAAAATTCACGTGGTACCCTCGAACTTTGTCATTTTACACGTGGTACCCAACTTTTTAAGTTTGTGTACATAATACCCTTCATGTTTAATTTTCATGCACAACATACCCTTTTGTCGCAATAAAAAAAACTCAATTACGCATAACTCCTAGACTGGAATTCAGAATAGGCCAATTTTTTTTCCTAAAATGAATATCTCGTCATAATCTACGATTTGAGAAAAAAAATTGTCGACTGACATTTTATAGGGTTTTTTTTAACGAAAATCTCAAATCAATAATATCTTCGATCTTAAATTTCCAAATAACCATTTTCGTTTTATCAATTTATAGATCTTGAAAAGGTAATCAATCTGGAGAAAAAAATTAGTGAATTCCGATTTTTGATCTATGATTTATGCTCATTTGAAAACTTTAATAACGATAAAAAAGGCACGTTGTGCTTGAAAATCAAATCTCAAGGATATCATGTGCACAAACTTAAAAAGTTGGATACCACGTGCAAAATGGCAACGTTCAAGGGTACCACGTGAATTTTCTATGAACTATGGTGAAACTAGATCATAGTGATCAAACTGTATGATGATGATGAATGTAAAAGAGACGAGAGAAATAAGAAGAGAGAGAAGTAATCTGAATTATTATTGATCAACACCACTAATGAGATACGATAGTGTGGTATTTATACTAGTGTGTTAGGTACAATCATAAGTTAGTTATAACCAACTAATTCCTAACAGACTATTAATATAACTAACTCTATATTCCACATCCCCCCCTCAAGATGGATGATCTTGGAACAATTTGAGTCCTAGCTTTGCAGTAAAGAAGTGATGTTCTTGTTTCCCAAGTGCTTTTGTCATCACATCAGCAAGCTGTAAACCAGTCCTAACATGTTGAGTGTATAGAAATCCTTCCAATTGCTTGTCTCTAACAAAATGACAATCAATATTGAGGTGTTTAGTCCTCTCATGGAAGACGGGGTTTAAAGCAATGTGTTGAGCAGCTTTGTTATCGCAATAAAGAGGAATGGGAAGTTTGATGTCAACACCAAAATCTTTGAGTAACCCAACCAACCAAACTAGTTCACTTGCAGTATAGGACATACTCCTGTATTCTGCTTCTGCAGAACTCTTGCTAACTGTAACCTGCTTCTTAGTCTTCCAAGAGATCAAGGAATTTCCTAAGAATATACAGTATCCACTCAAAGATCTGCAACTTGAAGCACACGAACCCCAGTCTGCATCACTGTATGCTTGCAAATTAAAGGAGGCAGTGGATGAATAGAATAAACCAGCATTAACAGTCCCTTTCAGGTACCTAAGAAGATGCTGTGCAGCTTGATAATGTGGCTCTCGTGGCTGACTAAGAAACTGACTAAGGTGTTGTACACTGTAAGCAATATCAGGTCTAGTCAGACTCAAGTATAGCAGCCTGCCTATAAGTCTTCTGTTTACCTCAGGATCAGTCAATAACTCCCCTTGATCAATGGCTAACTTGAGTCCCTTCTGCATAGGAAATGAAGCAGCCTTACAATCCTCAAAACCTGCATCTTTTATGATATCCAAGACATATTTTCTTTGGTTCAACATTATGCCAGATGCATTCCTTCCAATCTCCAAGCCCAAAAAATACCTCATTACACCCAAGTCCTTGATAGTGTACTTGGAATGCAATTCAGACTTCAGTGAATCTAGTGCACTCAAATCATCACCAGTTAACAATATATCATCAACATATACTAAGACGAGTGCCAGTTTATTGTTCAGAGGATTATGATTAGTAAACAAGGAGTAGTCTTGCTTTGATTGTGTATATCCATGGTGAACCAAAAACTTTGTTAATTCTTGATTCCATTGTCTGGAGGCCTGTTTCAGACCATATAAAGATCTTATAAGTTTACAAACTTGCCCTTTCTTGGCCTTAGTGTAACCTAATGGAGGTCTCATGTAAACCTCTTCTTCAATATAGCCATGTAAGAAGGCATTATTGACATCTAATTGAAAAAGAGACCACTTTCTAATGGCAGCCACTGCAAGTAAGGCCCTGACAGTGGTGAACTTTGCAACAGGGGAGAAGGTGTGTTTGTAGTCCTTGTCCTTAACCTGATTAAAACCCTTAGCCACCAGTCTTGCCTTAAACTTCTCCACTGTGCCATCAGCCTTGTGTTTTATTTTGTAGACCCATTTACAACCTATAGCCTTCTTTCCAACAGGTAGTGATGTCAGCTCCCATGTATTGTTTTTCTCAAGAGCATTCAGTTCCTGATTCATGGCAGTAACCCACCTTGCATCCTGGCTTGCTTGATTGTAATAACTGGGCTCAAATTCTTTAATTACATTATTCAAGGATGTTGTGTAGCTTGGATCAAAATCATTATGCAGCTGTTTAAGAACAATTGCATGTAGAGCAGCTGAACAATGATAATCAGCTAACTTTGCTGGTGTCTTTCTTTTCCTGCTGGACTTCCTGACTTGAGGAGATCCTGATACTGGAACAGACTGTATAGTAGATTCTCCAGTACTAGTAGGAGTATTATGTTGTAATATTTGAATACTAGAATCATTAACTTGAGTATTATCTGGTATATTATTTGTGGCTCTATTAGATTGTACTGATGTACTATTAATATCAGTTAGGAAATCTCTGAAATCAGTAACAGCAGATGAACCAGCAGTTTTAAAAGGTAAATAATATTCATAGAAAATGACATCCCTATTAACAAAGGTTTGATTAGTCTCTAAGTCATAGAGCTTATACCCTTTTTGATTAGGAGGATACCCAAGGAAAATACATCTTCTAGCTTTAGGCATGAATTTGTCCCTAGTTGTGGGAGGCATAGTAGCATAGCAAAGTGAACCAAACACTCTCAATTCATCATATCTAGGCTTACTGTTAAATAACAACTCATGTGGAGTTTGCCAATCTAATACAGAAGAAGGCATTTTGTTTATTAAATAGGTGGCAGTGAGTAAGCAATCCCCCCAAAACCTTATAGGTAGTTGAGCATGAAACCTAAGAGCTCGTGCAGTCTCTAGAAGGTGTCTATGCTTTCTTTCTACCCTACCATTCTGTTGAGGACGACCAACAATACTTCTTTGTTGTATAATGCCCTTGGATGCAAAATAATCATTACAATGTACTTGGAAGAACTCAGTGCCATTATCAGATCTAATTATCTTTATCTTTGCACTAAACTGAGTCTCAATCATACTTATAAAACTGATTATCAAATTGGGTACTTGAGTCTTTTGCTGTACTAAAAAGGTCCAGGTGCATCTGGTATAATCATCCAGAATGGTAAGAAAAGACTGTGCACCAGTCCTATCAGGCTGTCTATATGGTCCCCATAAGTCCATATGAACAAGATCAAAGCATTTAGTAGCATGGGAAGTACTTCTATTAAAAGGCAAAGAGTGATGCTTGGCAAAAACACAGGTTTCACAAAACATTTTATTAACATTCTTCATAGTAGCAAGATGTACATGTTTTAACTTCTCAATGGAAGAATGGCCTAGTCTAGAATGAAGTAAAGCTACATCAATTTGATTAACAGAATGAACAAAAGATGCTTTATTGCAAGATCTAGGATTAGTGAACACTCTAAGTCTGTATAAGTCTCCACATCTTTTACCACAAGCAACAGTTGTCTTACTTGAAGGGTCCTGAAATAAACAAGCATCATTGAAAAAAGTGACAGTTAACTTAGATCTGGTTATCAACTTTCCAACAGATAAAAGATTAGCTTGAAAATCAGATATAAGCAAGACATCAAACAAAGTAATTTCTGAGGTCAAGTGAACTGTCCCAGTTTTATATACTGGTTTCAAGGTACCATCAGGTAAAGCAACAGACAAAGGATGTGATAAAACAACAACATTATGCATTAAAGAAATATCTGATGTCATATGATCAGATGCCCCAGTGTCAATAACCCAATCTGTATGACTGGAAGACCCATAATTAGCATAAGAGTGGGGTAAGGGGATACCTGCAAAATGAGAAAAAGATTGAGAAGCAGGAACATCGGAATGAGAAGAAGAAGCTCTCTCAGATAAAGCTTGAAGAACCTTGTTCATTACTGAATCAACAATGCCCTGGACAATATCTGGTGAGACTTGAGAAGCAACAGATGTATCAGCAGGTGCAGAAGGAATCTGAGGAGCTGGGATAGAACCCACTGGATTGTTGTATCCATAAGATGTAGGATAAAAAGGATTGTCATACTGGCCAGGAAAAGAAGGAACATAACCATAAACTGCAGCATACTCAGCATCTTGATCGTGGATCGACTTCGCATTCTTCGCGGTCTTTGATGGTGGAGGTCTTTGGTGCAACAACTTCAGTGAAATTCTTTTTTTCTTAGCCTGCTTGGCTTTCCAAGCCTTAAACTTATAGCAATGCTCAATGATGTGACCCTTAATGTCACAAAAAAGACACGTTTGCAATTGAAAACAGTCTGCAGTCTTATGATTAGTCTTCCCACATTTAGCACAAGGTGGGTGATCAAACTGCCCAACAACTGTAGCATTACCAAAATTATCTTTAGACCTCTTGCTTTTGTTATTATCTTCTGCTGTTTTAGGACCATTAAACCTTTTCTTGGCAGCATAAGCAACATTTTCAATACCAGCAGAACCAGTACTGTCATTAATAGATTTCTGTCGTTCTATCTTTTGCAAAACACCTAAAGCTTTATTTATGGGTGGCAAAGGTTCCATAGACAATAGAGACGACTGAACTTGTTCATACCCAGCATGTAAACCCATTAATAACTGAATCAGCTTAGATTGTGTTTCCCTTTCAACCAAACGTTTCAACAAATTGCAGGAACATTTAGCCATGATTCCACAGATACACTGAGGAACAGGATCCATATGATCTATGTTCTCCCAGAGACCCTTAATCTTACTGTAGTAATCTATTAAGGAGGCATTTTCTTGCTTAACATTTGCAAGCTCTTTCTTTAACTCATACAACTCAAGAACATTCAATTGCCCAAATCGTTCAACCAACTCAGACCATAAATGTTTAGAAGATTGAGTATATTGAAAATTATCTTGTAAAGTTTTGATCATAGAGTTTTTAATCCATCTAGAAACAAAAATATCACAACGGATCCAGGCGTTATACCTCTTATCAGTCTTCTCAGGAAGTAAGCATTCTCCAGAAATGAAACCAATCTTGTTCTTGGAAAGCAGAGCCTGAATAATCTCTCGTTGCCACTGACGAAAATTGGAGCCATCAAAGGGTGTTTCAGAAAGCTTCAATCCCGGTTGGTCAGTAGGAGACAGGAAGAGTGGATCATCAAGCGGAGAAAAAAGAGAATCTGATTCAGGTTGAGACATATTTGATTGATGATTTATTGATTTATGATGAATATATGAAGATAAAGATTCAAAGATTTAACAATGAATATGATTATTGATGTGTGCGGAAGCGTTTTAGGATCTATACCACTGATACCATATGAACTATGGTGAAACTAGATCATAGTGATCAAACTGTATGATGATGATGAATGTAAAAGAGACGAGAGAAATAAGAAGAGAGAGAAGTAATCTGAATTATTATTGATCAACACCACTAATGAGATACGATGGTGTGGTATTTATACTAGTGTGTTAGGTACAATCATAAGTTAGTTATAACCAACTAATTCCTAACAGACTATTAATATAACTAACTCTATATTCCACATTTTCCGATAATACTTCCTCCATTCTATTCAATTTTGGGCCACTTCAAATTATTTTGAATCGGATCTTTTTTGGTGGGGTCAACAACTCAACATTGACTCTTCAAGGTTTGGGTCGGGTGTTGATCAGGTCGGCTCAATTTGGACTTCGCGTCATATTTGTATTGAGCTAGTTTTGATTAATTTCAAGTCTTAAGGTCAACCTTATCTGCTCCATTTTTTCATGGATATTAATATATGACTCCATAGTGGAATAATCGTGGAAGAGCGCATGGCATTGACCATAGGTGAACAATTCAATCTTCGACTACTTTGACTACATTTTAGGATGCTTCAAAAATGTTAGGTATGTGGGTCCGACAAGAAAACGACAACCTCACTGTTTAAGAAAGACACGTATATAGCTTATATATAAGTCAATTTATTCATTCATTCATTCATATAATCTCACTAATCAACAATTATTCTAGGATATATCCACAAACATAAAATATATAAGATGAAGGATCTTATAGGAAAGCTAGTGAAGAAGAAGGATCAATACTCTTCTTCATTGTCGCCGCCTCGATACTCGAAACTAAATCATTATGATGATAATACAAATGGGTTTAAACAAGAGGTTAGGAAAGGGTTTGTGCCAATTATGGTTGGCAAGTTTGAGGAGGAAGAAGAGAGATTTATGGTGCCTACTAAGTTAATGACACATTCTTCTATTCTTAATTTGCTTCAGTTAGATGTTCATGAGTTTGGTTATCAACAACAAGGTGTTCTTCATCTTCATTGTGAACCTCATTTTTTTAGAGAAACTTTGGACCATATTTCTTTCAAGAGAAAGTAATGAGAGGATATCTTGGGACAATTTTTTTCAATGTAAAGGGAGTTATTAGCGATTTTAGCATTGGCGGGTTTTAAACTTAAGTAATGATCATGAGCACCATGTGTCATGATAATTACCAATTAAGCTAGTTGACATATGCAATCCGTGGACATTCTTTTGTAAATGTGATTATAGGTGACTAGGTGAGATAGAGATTTAGGAATTTGATTATAAGATGGATGATTATCTTAGGACATTCTTTTGTAAATTCTTGGATTAGTAGTATGTATGTTTGTACAACACTTAGCTTGTGGATGTGAAAGGATTCCAAATTAAACTTGTGAATTTGTGCTGTATATGAGGTCTATATTTGTCCTATTTGATTGTGTTTTTTACAAGAACTTGTGAGATTTGAAAAATTATCATTGTACTCCCTCCATTCAACTCCACATAACACTTAAGCTTTTTGCACAAATATTAAGGAAATCAATAGAAAATAATAAAAGGTACTACAGGTGGAAAGTAAAAATGCTTTGTCCAATTAGAATAGGTTATTGAATGGCATTTTATGTAAATATGCTTGTCCAATTGGGACAATATGGACTTTTACTTTGCCATTTTTAGAAAGGTGTAGGGTGGAATTGAATGTCCCAAATAGGAATAGGTGTAGTGTGGAGTTGAATGGAGGGAGTATATTTGATTGGACATTTGGACGTCTAAAATATTAGAGAATGACCTTACACAAAATTATGCAAAATATTGAAGAAGATTATTTATTTTTGTTATAGTTAAAGATCAATATTATCAAGATTTTTGTTTACTTCATTATAATTAGTGTAAATCTCATGCATAAATGCACAGTATTTTTAGATAGAAATGTTAAAGAGCTTAGCAAATAAAGTTGTTAAAATTGAAAGCGAATTTAAATATTTAGACACTATGGCTCCGTTTGGCAAGACATTTCAGGTACCTGATTTGGTCAAAGTAGCTTATTTGACCAAAATTTCAGGTACCTTATTTTTTTGTAAGCGTTTGGCAAGTAACATATTTAACCAAATAAGCTACCTGAAATGAAATGCTACCTAGAGTAGCATTTGAGATTTCAGGTACCTGATTTGATTTGATTTTTCGTTTTTACCCTTTAAATCTATACTATTAAATAATTACCATATCCTTTTACGTCATTTCATCAAAATCAGTTAACTTTTCAGCTAGTTTGCCAAACATTTTTTTATATAATCAGCTACCTTATCAGTTTCTAATTTTCAGCTACCTCATCAGTTACCTTCTCAAGTTTCAGTTAACTTTTCAGTTTTCAGCTATATTTTTAGTTTTCAGCTACCTTTTCAGTTAGTTTTACCAAACAGAGCCATATAAGAGATATTAAGTTAAAGTATAAGAATATATATTTATTTTGTAAGTTTATATTATTAGAAACTATAGCTTTCTGTGAATATCTTCCATAAACAATGTAAATTAAAATTACATAAAACATTTAGGGGAGAATATATGAATTTTCATATTTATAAAATTTAGATTAAATTTATTATTACAAAACGACCTATACGAATTGCTATTAGTTACGGAGTAGCAATTCGTTGTACACTTGTACTGCAATTATGTTTCATAAGTAGACTAATACTTGATATATAATAATAAGATCATATAAATCAGATGTAAGGCTCAACTATTACACAATAATGACAATTAACAAAGACTCAACCCCTTCCTAAAATAGTTGAGCGGGAAAATTTAGAATATATAAGACATATTCTTTTTGTTAAAGGAAGATTATTTATAAATTTTCAATTGTCAATTCATTAAGTTTTCATATGTCTCATGTATTTTGATTTGAGGAAAAAAAATTGAAATAGAAAAATTAATCAAGAGAGTTGACCAATAATATTATGAGATGTGTATTTTAGTGATATTTTTTATATCAAATGACATCATTTTTTTATCAGCCATAACAGCTTCTAAGTAACAAAAGTTGTCTTTTATTTAGGGCTGAGCAAAAAATCCGATTATCCAAACTGATCCGATATTCGATTCGAATCTGATCCGAATTTTTGGATATCCGATCCGAAAGTTAAGTTTGGTTTGGATATCTAATCCGAAATAGCCATTGTTACATTACTATCCATGATAGTTGGTTCATATTGACAATTGTTACACCTTGTGGAACTTTAATGAATCGGCCAATCAATCAAAGCAAACACACAATGTCAATGGATTGTAGTATTCTGGTGGAGAAACTAATCACTCGTATAAGAAGTTTTCGTTCCAAAAAATTGTCATACTCTGGGAGATTGGTGTTAGTGTCCTCTGTGCTCACTGCTCTTTACAACTACTGGGTGAATATCTTTGTTATACCTAAGGGTGTGCTCAACAAAGTCAATTCCATATGATAGGAATTATCTATGGGATGGAGGGCCTGACTTTATCAGATGTCCAAGAGTGAGTTGGGAGAAAATCTGCTCCCCCAAGTCTGAGGGGGGACTGGGACTTAGAGATAGTCATGTTTGGAACATTGCAGCTATGGGCAAACTAGTTTGGTGGATATATTACAATCCAGACAGACTTTGGGTGAAGTGGGTTAATCAAATCTACTTAAAGGGCCAATCTTTGGGATGATTATCGGCACCGGAATGACATCAGTTGGGGTTGGAAGTCAGTTTGTAGGATCAAAGACAAACTGGCTGCTGGTTATTCCAATGGGCAATGTGTGTTAGATACTAAAGGCTATACAATTCAAAGTGGTTATGAGCTTCTCAGACAGAAATTCCAGACTGTAACCTGGCACAAACAGATCTGGAATACTTGGTGCATCCTTAAACATCAATTTATAGCTTGGCTTGTGGCTAGAGAGGCTCTTCTTCTCAAGGAGAGGTCTTTGTCACTAGGTATAGGCTAACGATCTTGATCGCTTATTATGTGGCAAGGGGATAGAAAATCATATTCACTTGTTTCAGACGTGTGAATATGCAAGGAAGATCCTTGATGAGCTTGGTCAACTGTTGGATGTTGCTCTTCCTGCAACTGATTTGGTACACCTTATAGCTTCTGGACAACATTCAAAGTTGAAGAAAGGGGTCCTGTTGTGTGCTGTTCTTGCAGCACAATACCACATCTGGATCCAGCGTAATCAGGCTAGAGTTGCTGGCTGTGTTCTCAGGCCTACTCTAGTTGCCTCACAGATAATGAAGTTACTTAAAATGCGAGTTGGTTCACGTCTTCAGCCAAATTTAGTAAGCCGAGATGTTATGTGGCTAAGTAGTGTTAAATTGAATATGTAGGTTCCTTCATAGGAACTGAAATTGTTGTGTAACCAAAAAAAACGGTGTTGTAACTTTTGTTACGGTTATTAATGGAATTCTTACATTTCACCAAAAAAAAAAAAAAAAAAGCAAACACACAATTTCTTAGAACTCCAATATAAAACAAATAACTTTTCTTAAAGCTTTATACTATTCTGATTACGGTACAAGTCTCCCAGATTCTTGCATAAAACATGGTAGTGTGAATAATATGTTTAGTGCCTCACACCTACGTATATTATTATTGACTATTGAGTCCACTATAACCACAGCCCACGAGTTTAATTTCTTTTGTGTGTTAGCAATCTACATACCTAGATTAATTATCCCTAAAGTAGATCAATTTGTTTATCAACTTTTTCGAAATTTAAAGATAAAAGTATAAGGCTACAAGATTGCTGTTGGAGGAGATCGAACTTGAGACCCTAAAATCGTTACCTACATTTTAACTACTAAACTTCATTGTCAGATTTGTCACCGAAAATTAGTGGAATAATTACTCTCGAATATAGTCATAAATGCGTATACAATGTAGTCGTTTTACAATAATTTGTTACTCCGTATATAATTGACTATTACTTTAGCTAGCATACTTTTTTAGAAAAGGCAAAATTTATAAATAGACTTACATAGTGCAAAATTGCAATATGGATAATTATACCATCTTAGATTAGAAAACGATTAAAGAAGGTCACAAAGTCACATTATACGTGAGGTTGGACCGTTGAACATTTCATACTTGATTTTTGACTGGAGTGCTCCAAAGTTGTGAGCTATATGGGTCCGACAACAATACGACAATACTAAAATATCATTAGTAAATTAAGTACACTTGTGTAGTAAGAGGTCATACCACTATATAAACCATTTAAATCTATGCTAATAATAATATTCTTTCACTCATTCATACTCCATAACATTACTTGAAAACCCATCAACATAATTTAGTACATGATCACTTCTCCTTTTAATCAAATCTAAAACCGCCTGATCCGATTGACACGTCATCCCCTGTTTTAAAAGCAGTGTAAGACAATTTTTTTATTAAGTTGTGTAAAAATAATCATAAATACCATGAAAGATCTTATAGGAAAGATAGTGAGGAAGAAGGATCAATACTCATCTTCATTATCGCCGCCTCGTTACTCGAAATTAAGTGATCATGATGATAATTCAAGAGGGTTTAAGCAAGAGATTAGAAGAGGATTTGTTCCAATTATGGTTGGCAAATTTGAGGAGGATGAAGAAAGGTTTATGGTGCCTACTAAGTTAATGACACATTCTTCTATGCTTGATTTACTTCAGTTATGTGTAAATGAATTTGGTTATCAACAAGAAGGTGTTCTTCATATACCTTGTGAGCCTAATTTTTTTAGGGAAACTTTGGAACGAATTTCTTGTAAGAGAAAATGATGCAATATTCAAGAAAATACTATTGATTATTATATTGTAAATTAAAGAGAAAATTAGATGTCCTAGGGTTTTATATTATTATTAATTGGTTGTTCTTAGGTGTTAGCAAACTCTTGTAAATAATATTGATAGCCTTGATTAAACGGTTTATCATAATTAAGGCGATCTTAGATTTGAGCACTTAGATCAATTGGTAAGGGGTTGTTCTAACTTAATCATAGGTCTCTTGTTTGAGCCCTGAAAATGCAGCATTGTTAAAACTCATTAGAGAGAGTCTTACCACCCTAGTGATCTTACCCGGCTTAAATCCGAATTAAACCGGATGATCTACACCAAAAAAAAAAAAATTAAGACCGTCTTAACTTAAGACCTTTTATACGATTGTATTAAATTAGTCTTAGACAAGGTATTAGTCTTTATTAAAACGGGTAGTAAATTGTAGCAACCGAAATGTTTTTTCGAAGGAGTGGGGATCATCTGTCTCATTTGGTGTCTCAATGTGTGTGTCACTTCAATCACCTTCTAACACATCAACAAATTAATATAATTATTGCAATATTTTATTTTGCAACAAGTGATGTGTCAAAAAGTGAGTGGAGTGGCACACACAATGGGATACAAAAGTGGGACAGATGATCCTTACTGTTTTCGAAAATATTGCTAGTTTAATACTTCCTCCGTTCCATTGAACTGTATACGTTTGTTTTTTTGGCACTATTAATAAGTGAGAGGAATCTTCATTATAACTTCTAATATATAACATAAAATATAGTCATTCTAATATATAACATAAAATATAGTCATGTGAGATCTTTTTGAAATTGTCTTATCGAGTACGTTATGAATATCAAATTTTTATAATTTTTAATAATGTGTAACTGAAGATACGAGGGCTAGCTTGCCTGGAATCCATGGAATAATTCGGGGGTAAATTTTAATTGGGTGATAATTATCAGGGAAGTTAATTACTTGGGTAATGAGTTTATTAATGATAGGTTTGACATAAGGGTAATGATTACTGAGTAGATGTTTAATCATTACTGAGTAAATGTTTAATCATTACCCGGGAGGGTGGATAATGTATTACCCTTTCATAAGAATAATAGATTTAAGAGGTGAATAATTACTCTTATTCGTATTTTCAAGAGGTAAATTTTAATCATGAGTGTTGTGTTTGATCACTCATGCAAGGTGATAGTCATATTTCATTACCTATTTAAATCCCGTCAACTAAATTTACCCTTGTAACTAGAGGCGGCAATCATTAACACGACCCGAAAATACGACACGAAACCGACACGACGTTAGTGGATTAGGGTTAAAATGTTGTGACCCATTTAAGTAATTGGGTTGACACTGACTCGACACGAAACTTAAATGGGTCGGGTTAGAGTTGAGCTCTTTTGACACGAACCCGACACGAATAACCCATTTATTTAAAAGTGTCATAATATATTTGGGTTGAATCAATAATTCAACAAAACAACTTAAAAATAAGCATTTTCATTCATTAATTTTAGGATAATAGGGCTATAAAACGTAGTTTATTTCATTAGTTTATTGGGTTAAACGGGTTAAGTGGGTTAAAAGTGACTTGTTTAAAGATAATAAATCAGATGTTATTGTAACACCCCCTTCTTACCCGGCCAAGGTAATAGGGAGATGTTACCATCTCGGTTTTCCGAGGCAGTGAAATCGGAATTACAATTAAGAAACTTCACTAAATAAATAACAAGTTTAGTGATTACATAAATGTAAACAAATGAATAAGGTGAACTATACAAATTACAAGTCGACTACCATCTATGTCATCTATGCTATGCTACTCGACTCCGAGTCCAAGGCGCGACCCAAATCCCGATCACGTCAACAAGCAAAACCTGTACTCAACCTGCTCCCCATATGATCGCAAATATCATATGGATCGACATATGCCATCCCGAAAATAGGTGATAATTACACAGATACAGAAACGTCAGTTTCAATAAATGAATATAGTGTGACTTAACTCAAAGTGTGTGAGTATGCAACATGACTATAACATGAATAAGACGCTATTTAACAACAACCACTCCGGTACCGGGACACGCCCAGACGTACCCACAACCACCACGGTACCGGGATACGCCCAGACATACCGACAACCACACTGGTACCGGGACACGCCCAGGCATACCAACAACCACAAATAGGTACCGGGACACGCCCAGATGTACCGGGTCCGGAAGCCAACCGGATCCCCTGCCAGACGTCGTGTCTCAACCACACGAGTCCCTCCGTAACTCAAGTCATTAATGTGCACATCCCTCTTGGAGTTGGAAGCTCCAACAGGCTACTCAAGCGTAAGACGGTCTCCCAAGCGTCTCCTCAATAACCAAGTAACACAACCAATGATCTCCAACACCACACAACAATGACCATACATGAAAAATGCAGCACAACATCAATTATATGACTTATCATAAAATCAATCCGAGCATATCATGGATATAACTTTCTCAAATACCAACATGTTATCCCAATCGACTCATACATAAAAATGATGATGCAAGACACGCAAATATGCACACAAAATATTGAAACCGAGTTAGATAAACCTACCTTTTAGCATTCTTCACAGCAACTCGAATCCCACTTGATTCCGTCTCGCAAGACCATCTTAATCCTATACAATACCACATAATAACTATCACAAATCGTCCTACACAATAACATAATACAAAATCCCTTATTATTACCCATTAATTACCCTTATTATTCATATTAATTACTAACTAATTAACCCAAGTGAAAATCTCCAAAATTAGGGTTAAAACTTAAACAAAGAGGAGTGAGAATCAACTTACAAAGTATAGATGATGAAGAAAAAGATGAGAGGGTTTTAGAGAGAAGGGACCTTTTCGAAATCTATTTCCAAAGTTTTACCGAAACCCTAATTCCTCCGCGTGATTAGTATAAATAGGGACCTTCGTTCCTCATATTTCTCACGCGAGTGTCCGCCCTTCTCTTCTCCCTTTGCATTCTAAGACCGTGCTCTTTGCTTATTGGCGTCTACGTGCTTGAACTTTCGACCACGTAAGCTCGGATCCTTCTGAGTACCAGCCTCGTATTGCATGACCGACCAATTTGACCAACTCCACTCAATCAACTTAATCAACTTAGTTTAATTTCTCTTACGAGGTCACTTTCATCGTACATTCGAGTCGAGCAATCACTAATCGTTAACTTAGTCAATCTCGTTTCGTCAAACATGTAAGTCTGAGGGTGTAAATTCCATGTTTTATTATTTTTTATTGTATAAATTATTGTAATATTTACGTCGAAAGCATGTTTAAAACCGATTTATAAAACCTCTTATTAAACCCTTTTTTCGGATTAACATAGATCAGACGTCAAGAAGAAACGCAGCAACTGCTGCGCCTCTTCGAAGAGTCGCAGCATCTGCTACGCCTCTTCCTGAGGTTGCCGTTGTTTCTGCGTTTCTTCTTGTTCCTTTGTTCTTCGTTGATTCGTCTCTTTTGTTCCGTTTTGTTTATTTTTCTTCATTATTCATTCGTATAATAATTTAGCACATAATTAGTAATTTATCACTTTTAATTTCCGACTTAAATCCCAAGTAATTAATATTTGCGGGTTTTCGTCATCAAAATCAAGCCCGGATTTTAGAAATTAGATTCGTCCATATCAAGTCTCTGGAATTCGCCTTTTGTATATTTTTCACCGTTTTCGTTGTCAATAGTTATAAACCTAATTAATTCGTATTAGCAAATTTAAATAATTCATGCTAACCAAGATTTGTAATTAGTCTTTAATTCATCTAATTAATTTGAGTTCGTTCTTTATTGCTTTTATGACCCTTTCATATGTAAATAATCTGTTAAATCACTTTCATCCGAGTTAAATATCAATAATCGATCATTAAATTACCAACGAACATTAACGATATGCAGTTCCGGCTTCACAACCAGAACTCACCTCAGGACCGGACGCAGTGACCACTGCGCCTCTTTCAAGAGACGCAGCTCTGCTGCGCCTGTTCCGAGGTGAGTTCTGCCTCTGAACTTCCGTTGTTGCTCTGACCTAGTTTGTTAGTTTACGTATTAATCGACTATTACTCGTATTATCACCACTAATCTATCCGTTTTCTAACCTTAATTTATTTTCCTTTTCTTTTCTCAAATTATCAGTTTTAAATGTATTTTCGACGTAGATCATTGAATCATTGTAATCATTGTAATTTTAATTATTGTATTTCATTTGTTGTACTCTTTATTATCGTATTGTTTGCTTGTTTTTGAAAGATCATAGATCCTAATTAGACTCTCTAATTAATTATCAAATTATCTCATAATTTGAGTTTATATGATCTATGTAACATGCATGCAATATAAAAGCATATTAATATAGAAGAAGAGGAAAACGATTTTCCTTACATTGAGAAATGGTAGTATTTGGGCACAACCAAGATCACCCATCTTGGTTGTTCTTGAGCTTAAAATAAATGGCAAGATCCTCCATCTTCAAGTGTCCAAAATATAACACCTCCTTTCTTAAGCACCCAAGAACTTACCCAACAACCTTACTAATATTAACTAGATATTAGTAAGATTACCCTTGATAATATATATGCATATTACTAACATCTTAGTAATTATTTGTTTTACTAACAACTTTGTAAATTATGGGTTCTTATTATTTTAGAGAGAAAAGAGAGCTACACATGCAAATGTTCAAAGTGTAGTGTGTAAAATGAACAACAATTTTGGAGTGTATATGGAGGAAATGTGACGGATGGAAGAGGGTGGAGTGCGGGAATGACTTTGCTTTATTTTTGTCCAATCATTATGACATGCATAATGATGTTATGACAACTTATGGAAAAATCAAGTAAAGTGAAATGATTATGTTTATAATCATCCACTACACTCCATTTACACGGTCCAATATCCCATTTACGGGTCCATTTTTCTTCTTATATTTGTCGCACAAATATGTGTAAATTTTATTTAAACATCGTTTCATGTTTAAAAGCTTCCAATTAATTTCGTCCAAATTACTCCGTAAATATACGTGTACCGCTAAACATATTATTTACGTACTAATATTAATCACATTAATCAATTAGTACAATTTTAGTGAATTAACAATTAATTAACTAAAACCCGTCTCCCAAAATTTATTATTCAATTATCGCATACTTAAATAATAACTGCCGTGTCTAGAGTTCGCAACTCGAAATCTCTCTAAAAATAATCGACTAACCTTTTAGTCTATAAATCAAGGGACTAAATAAATTGTATCTCATACAATTAATTAGTTGTCAATTTGGGTTTGTTCCTTTAGGTGTGACCGAAAGGGGTCGGTTGATCACCGTCGTCTCACGACAATAACGTCAAACTCTAGTCAGTCAATCGTTATCGATTTACGTTAATCAACTGACGAGGATCAAATAATTAAATATCTGATGACATTCCTTTAATGAGATTTATTATGTAAACGCACTATTGTGGAGGACACTAACTCCAACAATCTCCCACTTGTCCGACACAAGGTGTGCGCTACCAATTCTCTTATCCGTTTTTAATCTCCCACTCAATGCAAGATGTCTTTCAGGTCGCACTTGCACATGAACATATCGCGAGTGGTTTTCTCGATCGAGAGTGTGACTATTTGACCGGAAAAATTTCCCACAGATTACTTTCGAGCGTGGCCACGCATTTATAGTCATCAACCCCCACCACAAAATGCCCAACAAAACAACCAAGGAGGAGGTAAACTTGAGGGCTTGATAGTCCAAATGTAAAGGGAATTATTGGCTCAAATTCAAAAGAATGATCAAGCTCATAGTGCCGAGGTCAAGATATTGGAGGAACAAGTGGCTCAACTAGCCGCTTCTAGCTCTCAAAGGAAGACCGGCCAACTACCACCCCAAGGTACGCAACCACACGAAACCGTTAATTCTATTTCCTTGAGAAGTGGTACAAGCCATGATGGGCCATCCATGACTTTGGATGACGAAGTGGTTGTTAAAAGGCCTAAGCTTGGGGGAAATGACAAAAATAAGGCTAGTGAAGAGCCTCTTGTTAAGGATCGTGTGCCATTTCCTCATCGATTATTGATGCTAAAAAGAAAGAGCAAGCTTGATGCCAAGAATTTTGAGTCCCCATTGCCCAAAGAAAGTGACGTTGAAATTGTTGAGGAAGTCTCTCCTAATGCTAAGGAGAGTGATGCCGCTTCAATTCAAAGAAGGTAGATGTTCCCATTAAGAATGAGAAAGTGAGAGATGTGGAGGATGCTCCTCCAAAGGGAGTTGTTCAAATATCGTTTCCTCATCGTCTAGCAAAGCACAAGGAGGAAGGTATATTTGGTAAGTTTTTGGAAGTTTGTAAGAATTTGCAAGTCACCATCCCATTTATAGAATTGCTTACCCAAGTCCTTCGTTCGGGCCGCCTCGACGTCGCTTCGGTCTCCAGGTTGTAATATTCGATTGACCTGGGGGCTATACTTTGACTTTCGCCCTGTCCAAGCCTCAGTCAAAATGGGGGCTCTGTAGATACCTAGTATCTGTTGAATCCCCAACAAACACCCGATGATTATCGGACTACAACATGCTTAGGAATCGCAGCGTTTACAAGGAAGACTTGCGAAATGGGCGGTGTTACATAAGAAATACGACTTGGTGTTCGTGCCTCAAAAGGCTGTGAAAAGTAAAGCTATCGCCGATTTCTTTGCTGATCATCCAGTGCCAGCAGAGTGAGAAATTTCAGATGACCTCCGTGGAGAAGAAATCTTCTACGTGGACGTTCTAGCTCCATGGCAGATGTACTTTGACGGTGCTTCAAGGCAATATGGAGTTGGAGCTGGAGTTGTATTCGTAACTCCACAAAACAATCTCATGCCATATGCCTTTACGCTCACTCAGTTGTGCACAAATAATATGGCAGAATACCAAGCTCTCATACTTGGCCTCCAAATAGCGATCGAAATAGGCGTTAGAGATATGGACATCTACGGAGACTCAAAGCTGGTGGTCAACCAAGTCCTTGATGAATACGAAGTGAAAAAGGAAGACTTAATCCCTTACCATCAACGAGCCTTGCAACTACTTAATCAACTTGACTCCATCAAAATTGGTCATGTACCAAGGAGTACCAATAAGTTGGCTAACGCGCTTGCTAATCTTGCAGCCACTTTGGTACTGGGGGCAGAAGAATCTATGCAATTCCCAGTCTGCAATCGTTGGGCAGTATCATTGCTTGAAGGAGAAGTAAATGTAGATGCAACAAATATGATATGCGTCTACACAGCTGAAGATAACTATGACTGGCGTCAACCCATCATTGATTTCTTGGACCACCAAAAATTACCCGGCGATCCCAAACACAAGGTAGAGATACGCCGACATGCTCCAAATTTTATTCACTATAAAGGGACGTTGTACAGACGTTCTTTCTCAGGGCAATGGTTAAGGTGTCTAAGTAAGGACGAAGCTACTAAAGCAATGCATGAAGCTCACTCTGGTATTTGCGCCGCTCATCAATCTGGGCCTAAACTTCATGATCGAGTAAAGAGAATGGGGTATTACTGGCCAACCATGGTACAAGATTGTATGGACTTTGCAAAAAAATGTGAACCTTGTCAGTTATACGCAAACTTCATACACCAACCGCCAGAACCGTTGCACCCTACTGTTTCTTCATGGCCCTTTGAAGCTTCGGGACTTGATGTTGTGGGACCTCTTACTCCAAATGCCTCAAATGGACACGAGTATATTCTCTACCGTCACTAACTACTTCTCAAAATGGGCAGAAGCCATCACACTGCGGGAGGTGAAAAAAGAAAATGTTGTGGACTTCATTCGAACCCATATTATTTACAAATATGGTGTACCTCAGCGCATCACAACTGATAACGGGAAACAGTTCTTCAACCATTTAATGACAAGTCTAGGAGAGAAATTCAAGTTCAAACAATACAAGTCATCAATGTACTACGCTTCTGCAAATGGTTTGGCTGAAGACTTTAACTGTTGGGGTTGGTGTCCTTAACAGTTAGTGCAAGGACTTATAAACCTCTAAAAGGATCAAAAGGCATACTTTGGTATTATTATCAGTTGATCCACGTTTATCAATAACGGTTGGCTTGCTAGATAAGTTTGACGTTATTGTCATACAGATGGCGGTGATCAACTGGTCCCTAAAAGTCACACCTATAGGATACGTTTGAGAGACGTGACGGTATGAAAATACAGTCATGTAGATGCCAAATCTGACTAACCAGTTAGTCCGAGTTATTTGACAAGAAATTAGTCAAAATGTGATGTTGAGATATTATATTTAATACGGATTAAATATCATGGGCTAAGGCGAATTAACCAGTTAATTCGTAAAATTAAATATAAGCGTTTTATATTTAATTAATGTATATTGAATATTAATTATACAATATTGTCTTTGTCGGACATGTATTAATACTTCAACTAATCCGTGTTATTAGTCGATGTATTAATAACCGATAACCGATGACAGTTTATAATACAAACCCGTCATATACATTTTAGCATTTGGCGAACTGGACCTCGAGCTAAAAGTAAGAGGAAGTGGAAGCCCACTTCCCCATGAGGGCTCTCGGTTTTGGCCGAAACACACAAAAGGAGAGCTCCTCTCCTTTTGTGACCTAGACAATTCATTTTACAGAAAACTAGGGTTTTGGAGACATTTTCTCTCTGAAACCTAGATCTCACATCTCGAAAACCTCACAACTAGTTCTCCCAATATTGCAAGGCAATCGGAGAACACCATCTAGCACAAGGGCATATCTCGGACAAGTCTTGGGTGCAACAATTAGGAGGGAATCTCGTTTGATTTACGTTTCTTTACGCCGCACTATAAAGGACCCGAGGTTAATTCTTGTTCCTTATCGTTTCTCTTTTGTATTTATGTTTTATGACGATAATCGCATGCTAAATTTACGTTATAGTCCTAAATTTAGAGGGTCTTATACGGATATTACCCTACAAGTGGTATCAGAGCGAGGCCACGTAAATTTTTCCATGTGTTTTTCATAAAACCGATTTTGAAACGATTGTTTTGTCTCGAATTCCGTGCCATGTATACACGGCTGATTCGGTTTTTGTTCTTGTTGAAACCGTGACATGTTTTACACGGTTTTATCATCTTGTTTTCGATTTGTTTTTATGCATATTGTTGTTTTATACGGAGATTACAAAGAACATGTCAAGTTTTGTCAATTGTTAAATTGTTTTTGATGCGTTTTTGATCAAAATTGCAATTGATTTTGTTATGTCAAAATGTTTTCACGAGGGTTTTATGTTTTCCAGAAACTTTTTCCCTCGATCGAGCATGTTTTAAGTCGATCGAATGGTTTTTCTGACATGTTTTTACTCGATCGAGCCCTTGCTTGTACTCGATCGACACCTTTAAAACCCCACCGCTCGATCGAGAAGTCCTCGTACTCGATCGAGCGATATTGCTGATATAAGTCCTCGATCGACTACCAGTTTTGTCGATCGAGTACTTCCTGATTAGCACACCTCTCGATCGACTTGCAGTTCAGTCGATCGAGCCCTTTCGTTCCTCGATCGAGCACCTGTGTCCCTGGATCGAGGGATTTCTGTTTTTGACACTTTGAAAATTTATTCTTTTTGCTTTAAATTTTCTTTTGGCTACAAAATGTACATTATACGGATATTGTACACTCGCTATGATTGTGAAACGGTTCACACACGTACCATTAAGTTATTTTAAAGCGTATTTAAAGTAACGGACTGTATTGGATTAAAATTAAATGATAGAAGCGGTTTTGTCACATGAATTTTAATCATTAAAAGGTGGTTTGGATAAATTTAACATAATTACGGAATTATGTCACGAATGAATTTGTTTTTAGTTGATGCATTTTTATTTATCGTTAATTTTGAATGCTTGTGAATGCCTCTTATTACGTATTTAATTTTGCAATCAGTTGTAACTTAGTGTGGCCTTAGTAGAACGTGTTACCGTAATGATGGAACACGGTCTTGGTTGTATTTTTAGATCTCGTATCTCCGTTTTGGATTTTTCACTTGTAATTACAGTTTTTATTAGAATGTAATTAGGTTTATATTTTGTAATTTTAATTGTAATTTTTGAGAAGACCAAAGACGGAGACCAGATGCTCACTCCCGCTAACTGGATCAAGATGGAACAACAAGACAAGCTTCTTGGGTCCAACGGTGGATTCCAAAGTTGTATTTTGTTCTTTTTATTAGGATAGGCCACACTAGGAAATTTTATTTACGTATTGCATTCAATTATTTATTTTATCGTAACGATAGTATGCATCATATTCCGCCTAAAAACCAAACCACCTAATAATTGCATGAAAACTGACACATATAGAGGTCACGAGTTAGTTTTCCTTGACATTCGTATGTCACACGTTTTTAAGCCATCACCCAAATTAATTCATTCACGCAGACGCTAGTTATTCGTTCACTTAATATGAATTATAATTTAGTTGATGGGATCTTCCTCGTATAAACAAAAATTGAGAACGGTCTTTATAGGTCAAACTCCAATGAGTCCCTTCTTCGTCGGTAGGCATAATATGACCCCTTCTACGTCGGGTAAGTTGGAACCGATTGACCTATTTTATCTCAACACTATGGTCACTCGTACGATCCTGTGACTATGGTGGACTATAGATAGGATTTACGGAAATCTATCGACCAAGAGTTCTTCCTAAGAATTAGCTAAACAGTTGGCTTATCGGTTTACGAAATTGAGTCTTGGGATCACTTGTATCATTCTTGAGGGAGATCAATTATGCAAGTGCGAGAGTCTACATGTTTAAAATGAATTTTAAAATAGACTTAAATCACCTCGATGAGTTGCTTATTTCGTTTTTGTTTTTCTTTCTTTTTCGGTGTAGATCACGAACCGTTAAACCGCTAATAACAAAATGGTGGTCACTTGAACGACCCAATGCCAAGTGCCACATTGGACCGTGAGTCCTGGCTTCGGATCTTCATGAATCGGATGAATCGATCAACTCGATCAAGAATGATGGATCAAACTTCGCGGATGGGAGGCGGCATTACGGAATGCCGCCGCCGCCGACGGAAGCTCGATTTCTGCTGAGCCCATGCCGTCACACCCAGGCCCCACGGCCGGAGTTAACGAGATCGACAAGTATAACGATTTCGCCTTGGAAGCGGGTGCGATTAAAAACGTACTCATTTTTGCAATGGAACCCAATTTGCAGAAACGCTTCATAGCCCAAGGTGCAAACAAGATTTTCACCACGCTCACTAAGGAATTCTCGAAAGCACCGAGAATCGTGACCTATGAGCATACCACTCGCTTCTTTGATGCGAGACTCCAGAAGGGCCAACCTATTAGCCCACACATTCTCGGATGATTGAGAATGTCGAGAAGCTGGAGACCTTTGATTGTAAGATCAGCGAGAACATTGTGATCGACCGCATACTTCACTCACTCCACGATGGTTATTCGCAATTTAGAGCGAATTACTATATGAATGATTTGAAGAAAACTCCCCATGAACTGCACTCCCTCCTCGTACAGACCGAGAAGGACATGAAGTTCGGTGGGAGCATGAAACAAGATGTTCTCGTTGTGACAAACAAGGGAAAGGGTAAGGGCAAAGCTCGAGCAAACCTAGCGAGAGGTAAGGCGAAGTTCAAGAAGTCGGGTTCGGGTAAGAGTGGGCCTGGTGAGTCGAGCACCTCATCAGGGCGCGACAAAAGAGCAAGAATGAAAACATGGAATGCCATCATTGCCACAAGACTGGGCATTGGAGACGCACATGTCCTGTTTATCATGAGGACTTAAAGGCGGTCGTGTTAAACTCATTGGTATGTCTTCCTCTTCTTCTACTTTTATTCATATGATTGAGATTAACCACGCAAGTTACGGAACTTGGGTACTTGATACTGGTTGTGGTTCTCATCTGTGTAATCATGTGCGGGGCCTCCGAAATCTCGAGCCTCTCGTAAAGGGTGAGGTTGACCTGCGTGTCGGGAATGGAGCAAGAGTGGGTGCCGTCTCGAGGGGAACATATGTGATCCAGCTTCCTAGCGGATTTGAGTTATCATTATATGATTGCTATTATGTACCCAGTCTTTCGAAAAACATTATTTCGGTTTACGCACTTGACAAACTTGGTTTTTCATTTGTAATTGAGAATAATACTTGCATTTTCTCTTTACACAATATGATTTATGGCAAGGCAGTCTCCATGAATGGAATTTATGTTTTAGATCGGACCACCGAAATATTACACGTAATGAATAAAAAGTTAAAGGTTGGTGACAAAGATCAAACGTATCTATGGCACCGCCGTATGGGACACATTAATGAGAAACGCGTAAAACATCTCATTAAACATGGAGCTATCTCGGCCTTTGATTCTCAATCATTTGGCACGTGTGAATCATGTCTCATCGGAAAGATGACTCGGATTTCCTTCAAAGGTGTTGGAATGCGCTGCTGCCGACCTGTTAGGACTCATACACACGGATGTATGTGGACCTATGTCAATCACCGCACGAGAAGGCTATAGGTATTTCATCACTTTCACGGACGATTTAAGTAGATATGAATATGTCTACTTAATGAAGCACAAAAAGTGAATCCTTTGATAAATTCAAGGAATACCAGAAATAGGGTACGTAACCTATTAGGTAGGAAGATTAAAACAATGCGTTCGGATCGTGGTGGCGAGTATCTTTCTCACGAGTTTGATCAACACCTAAAGGACCGTGGGATTGCCCTACGATTAACTCCACCGGAACACCTCGGTTGAACGGTGTGTCCGAACGGAGAAATCGAACACTACTTGATATGGTTCGATCCATGATGAGTCACACCGTGTTGCCCGACTCATTGTGGGGTTATGCTCTTCTCATCACCGCTCTAATACTTAACAAGTCCGTCTAAAGTCATTTGACAAGACTCCATATGAACTATGGAAGGGAACGGTCCCTAACTTGTCCTTTATACGGGTTTGGGGCTGCGGAGGCTTATGTCAAGTGGAGACCTGAAGATAAGCTCGGCCCGCGATCGGTCAAGACATACTTTATAGGTTATCCTAAAGGAACACTTGGTCATTACTTCTATTCGCCAACCGAACAACGTGTTTTTGTTGCGGCTAGTGCGACATTCTTAGAGAAGGAATTTCTCGAGAATGCAAAGAGTGATAGAACCTTCGACCTGTCGGAGATTCCAGAACCAAACACCGAGCAACCATTGGAGGAACCTGTTCCTTCAATCCCGGCTGCGGTGAATATTTCTGAGGAACCTAGGAGGTCGGGAAGAGTCTCTATTCCTCCGGAGATACATTGGTATGGTCGAGGAACATGACATAGATGACGTTCTACTCTTAACAAGTAGTGAACCCGCAACCTATAAAGGTGCCATGACTAGTTCTGACTCAAAGCTATGGCTCGAGGCCATGCAATCCGAGATGGACTCCATGTATGAGAACAACGTGTGGGATCTTGTTGACTTACCTGCTAAGGTTCGTCCCCTTCAATGCAAATGGCTTTACAAGATAAAGCATTCTGTGGAAGGTCAACAAGATATCTATAAAGCACGACTAGTTGCTAAAGGTTTCACCCAAGTGCCAGGTTTGCACTACGATGAAATTTTCGCACCCGTAGTCATGCTGCGTTCCATTCGGATTATCTTAGCGATCGCCGCTTTTTCATGACTATGAAATTTGGCAAATGGACGTGAAAACCGCCTTCTTAAACGGCTTTTGGAGGAAGAGTTGTACATGGTGCAACCCGAAGGTTTCATCGATCCACAACATCCTAAGAAAGTATGCAAACTTAAGCGTTCCATTTATGGACTTAAGCAAGCATCTCGGAGTTGGAATCATCGCTTCGACCAAGTGATTAAAGAAAATGGATTTACTCGATCGGTCGAGGAACCATGTTTATATATCAAGTCGAGTGGGAGCAAGATTGTCTTCCTAATATTGTATGTTGACGACATACTCCTGATTGGGAATGACATACCTCTCTTAACTTCGGTGAAAGTATGGTTGAAAAACCATTTCCAGATGAAAGATCCGGGAGAGGCACAAAGAATTCTAGGCATCCGTATCCATCGAGATAGATCACGACGGATGTTATCTCTCGATCAGAGTCTTACATAGACAAAGTCCTAGAGAGATTCAAAGATGACTAACTCCAAGAAGGGGTTCCTTCCTATGTCTCCGGGGGTGCATTTGAGCAAGTCTCGGCACCGAGACACCGGAAGAGAAAGAGCGCATGACACGGATTCCTTATGCCTCGGCAATAGGATCAATCATGTATGCCATGATATGCACACGTCCGGACGTGGCATATGCATTGAGTATGACAAGTCGATTCCAACAAAGATCCAGGTGAACCACATTGGGTGGTCAAAGAACATTCTTAAGTACCTACGGAGGACTAAAGATTGGGCATTGACTTATGGAGGCGATCAAAAGCTATGCACAACCGGTTCTGTGAGATGCTAGCTTCCAAACGGATCGAGATGACTCGAAATCTCGGTCCGGATTCGTTTTTACTCTTAATGGCGCCTGCATCACCGGAAGAGTTCGAAACAAATCTGTTACAGAGATTCTACGACGAGTCCGAGTACTATGCCGCGTCTGAAGCTACAAAGGAAGCGATATGGATGCGTCAATTCTTACATGGGCTCTCTGTAGTGCCTAGTTCGAATGACCCGATCACCATCTATTGCGACAATAGTGGTGCCATCTTCCAAGCTAAGGAGCCAAAGTCTAGCAACAAGTCTAGACATGTACAACGGAAAGCTCATCTAATCCGGGATTACGTGGAGCAAAAGGAAGTAGTGATAGAAAAGATTGCTACAGATGATAACATAGCAGATCCTCTCACTAAAGCATTACGACAAGATAAGCATGAAGGACATGTTAATTCCATGGGAATTAAACGTGTTCCTAAGTTGTAGTACTCTTTTATGGATCAGATTCATTCTCTCTTGTACTCTATACGACATCATCGTTTTGATATTTTATATATATATTTTGTTTTTCATGTGGATTTGTACGACAAATTTTGAACACCACAAAGTGAACTGAACGAACATTATATTTTTCAGTCCTTAATTGCCCACATGAGCTGATAACTCTGGCAATTATTTTGTGACGTTGGTTGATGGTGGGTTCAACGAGCCATAAGTCAATCGGTTGACTGACCAATCACAAAGGCGATTTATACGGATATTTCGTAGGACACAATTGTGACATCGACGTGGAGTCCTAAATGTTTTATAACATTCGGTGCCCGGTCGTGGATAGGACCTCCATGGTGATCCTAAGAGTCGATTCTTTTGACTATCGACTGTCTCTTGAGACTAAGGCAGATTTTGGGTGACTTTGGTTTCTTTCTCACGGTCATCCGTAACAGGGGGCCAAGTAGATTTTTTCTGGGTCATTTCATGCTGTGCTTAGATCGGAAGGAGTCGAGTTGAAGGAAATATTCAGCCTTTATCAGGTACTCGATATTTCTCAAGGCCACTCGAGGAGTCAGAATCGAAATGCATGGCCATGCTCGGATACGGATTCGTTTTATCAGTTGAGTTACTCTCTAGTCGGGGAAACCACTCTAGATACAGATCGATTGTAAAATACGACCTTTGTGGATCCAGATCTGCAAATTGTTTTACATTGAGTGGGAGAAATTTTAAATGAATATGAGAATCGGTTATCGCACATACACTTGTACGGACAAGTGGGAGTTTGTTGGAGCTTGTGTCCTCCAGTTAGTGCGGATAACGTCATTGCACATGCACTTGTACGGACAAGTGGGAGCTTGTTGGGGTTGGTGTCCTTAACAGTTAGTGCAAGGACTTATAAACCTCTAAAAGGATCAAAGGGCATACTTTGGTATTATTATCAGTTGATCCACGTTTATCAATAACGGTTGGCTTGCTAGATAAGTTTGACGTTATTGTCATACAGATGGCGGTGATCAACTGGTCCCTAAAAGTCACACCTATAGGATACGTTTGAGAGACGTGACGGTATGAAAATACAGTCATGTAGATGCCAAATCTGACTAACCAGTTAGTCCGAGTTATTTGACAAGAAATTAGTCAAAATGTGATGTTGAGATATTATATTTAATACGGATTAAATATCATGGGCTAAGGCGAATTAACCAGTTAATTCGTAAAATTAAATATAAGCGTTTTATATTTAATTAATGTATATTGAATATTAATTATACAATATTGTCTTTGTCGGACATGTATTAATACTTCAACTAATCCGTGTTATTAGTCGATGTATTAATAACCGATAACCGATGACAGTTTATAATACAAACCCGTCATATACATTTTAGCATTTGGCGAACTGGACCTCGAGCTAAAAGTAAGAGGAAGTGGAAGCCCACTTCCCCATGAGGGCTCTCGGTTTTGGCCGAAACACACAAAAGGAGAGCTCCTCTCCTTTTGTGACCTAGACAATTCATTTTACAGAAAACTAGGGTTTTGGAGACATTTTCTCTCTGAAACCTAGATCTCACATCTCGAAAACCTCACAACTAGTTCTCCCAATATTGCAAGGCAATCGGAGAACACCATCTAGCACAAGGGCATATCTCGGACAAGTCTTGGGTGCAACAATTAGGAGGGAATCTCGTTTGATTTCTGTTCTTTACGCCGCACTATAAAGGACCCGAGGTTAATTCTTGTTCCTTATCGTTTCTCTTTTGTATTTATGTTTTATGACGATAATCGCATGCTAAATTTACGTTATAGTCCTAAATTTAGAGGGTCTTATACGGATATTACCCTACATTAACAAGACCCTTTGCAACTTGCTGAAGAAAGTAGTAACAAAGTCAAAGCGAGACTGGCATGAAAGAATTGGTGAGACATTGTGGGCATATCGTACCACATACAAAACACCTACTTAAGCAACCCCGTATGCGTTGATGTATGAAGTGGAGGCCGTGTTGCCATTAGAGTTACAGATCCCTTCCTTGTGCATCGATATTCAGGAGGGACTCACAGAAGATGAAAATGACAAATTGCGATTAGCAGAGTTAGAGACTCGATGAAAAAAGATTAGAGGCTCAACCAAAGCTCTAGTGCTATGAAGCTAGGTTGTCACGTGCATTCAACAAAAAAGTGCGCCCTCGTTCTTTCCAAGTATGAGACTTGATACTTTTGGTACGAAGGCCAATCCTCACCTCTCACAAACCAGTTGGTAAATTCACCTCTAAGTGGGACTGTCCATACGTGGTACAGGAGGTCTACACAAATGGTGCTTACAAAATCGTGGATTAAGATGGCGTTCGGGTAGGCCCAATCAATGAGAAGTTTTTGAAGCGCCACTATTCTTAAACCCCAACAGTGAAAGCTCCTAAGCAAGAGCGTAAACTGCACATCAAAAATCCTAAGCAAGAGGTTAAACTGCATACAAAAAAAAAACCCTCGATTAAAAAAAACTCACAAAAAAAAATATCTCACAAAAAAAATATCCTTCCATCTTTTATGAACTACGTCGGCTTGGACTTGTAAAGTACCTCATGCTTTACAAGTACGTAGGCAGCTTGGGTGAATATGTAGCTCAAGTGCAGTCACACCTCTAAACAAACCTCATTCATCTTTGAACTACGTTGGCTTGATCTTGCAGTTGTCACCGCTAGTAGCTTTGCGAGTACGTAGGCAGTTTGAGCAAACGCTTTGTTCAAGTGCAGCCAAACCAAAAAAAAACTTCTTGGCCCGCAAGAGCTTAAACTGTTCACGGATAAAATTACAATCAACCGTCAACCAAGTTTTTAAAGTCCTAGACCGTGTTGATTCATGACGAGTTCTGCTTCAGCCGAGTCTTCACACCCTTTGATTCATTAGAAATTTTTATATTTTGGTATCTATTCTTTATTTGATACCTTCTGTATTTTGGGATAATTATCAGAAAATAATAAATGTGATAATATCTTAAAATACTCTAAAATATATCATCTTGTTCTCTAAGCTACTGCAACTATAAATATGGATCTCCTCCTTAGGGTTTGAAGAGAGCAGATGGATTAAGTCAAACGACCTCGTCTTCCTACTACCAAATTGTAGGTGAATGGAATAAGGCACAAAACAACCCCATCATCTCCCTACGAGATAAAGTCGATAAGACCCTTGTAACACTATCAAAACCCTAAATCCCTTAGAGGTGGAATCAAGAGAGTTACGGAAATTGTAACCTTCAATCTTTCAATAATAAAATTCTTGTTTTCCATATTATTTTGTTCCTCTTTATTGTTTATCGCAGGTTCGTAAATTTCTATGGTTTACAATTAAGAGCTATCATATATACAATAACTAAGAGTAACTGCGTCTAATCTTGATTTTACACAATTATATAAAGATCGTGTTAGCGGAATATTTTTCATATATACAGTTACTAAAAATCTCCGCTAACACGATCTTTATATTGGCAATTTCTAAAATCAAGATTAGACGATCCAAGATAACATAAAAATGCAAAAAAGCTAGTGACTTGTATTTAAAATACCCGGATAAATTGAGATGTGTTAGTGACAAGACATTTGATAAAGTTAATGTAAATTCAAAATAATTGTGTTTTTCTTATTATCTTCCTCTCATCTTCGGTTCACTTTTCGATCGAGAATGGCGTATCCATTTTCATCTCCCTTATAAAATCCGTTTTAAAGCTGATTGCTCCCTCCCTCTCCAATTGTGTTTTTCAACCCTTGTGATAGAAATGAATTCCG